>NC_053492.1:334331605-334638690 GCF_905171775.1 Rana temporaria | reverse complement strand
TGGTGCTGTGATTCCCTTTGGCCCTAGAATAATGCCGAGTGTTCAGAGGCCACGTACCCTGAACTCAAAAAGTTCTGAGGACATAGTTGACTGGCTAACACAGGACACCCAATCTTCTACAGCTTCTGCTCATAACCTTGACACACCATCCTCCTCCAGCTCAGCTTCGGGCACCTCTCAAGTTACCACTCGCCCGCATGCCGCCACCACCAACACTAGCATCACAGCTGCTTCACTTGATCCGTCAGAGGAGTTATTTACACATCAGTTGGAAGAAATGAGTGATGCGCAACCATTATTGCCAGAGGTTGTAGATAAAAGGGATATGACTCAGTCAGGCAGCATTACACACATGGACGTATGGTGTGATGATGATGTACCCGCTGCGGCTTCCTTTGCTGAGTTGTCAGATACAAGTGAAGCGGTTGATGATGATGATGATGTGTCCGGGGATGTCACGTGGGTGCCCGCTCGAAGAGAAGAAGAAGAGGGTGAAAGTTCAGATGGGGAGACAGAGAGGAGGAGGAGACGAGTTGGAAGCAGGGGGAGGTCGTCGCAGGGAGCTAGTGGCACAGTCAGACAGCATGTATCGGCACCCAGGTCAGCATGCCAATCAACACATGCTGTTGCCACCACCAGAATGCCGGCATTGCAAAGCTCAGCAGTGTGGCATTTTCTTTGTGTGTCTGTCTCTGATAACAGTGATGCCATTTGCAACCTGTGCCAAAAGAAACTGACTCGTGGGAAATCCAACACCCACCTAGGTACAACTGCTTTGCGAAGGCACATGATCACACATCACAAACGCCTATGGGATCAACACATGATGAAGAGTACAAGCAGCACACAAGCTCAAAGCCACCATCCTCCTCCTGCTGCAGCATCTTCAGTCACATCAACCACTGCTGTCCTCCTTGCCCCCTCTCAACCATCCGCCACTCCATCTCTCACCTTGAGCAGTTCCTGCTCATCTGCCCACAGTTTGGTGTCTGTCAAGGACATGTTTGAGCGCAAGAAGCCAATGTCACAGAGTCACCCCCTTGCCCGGCGTCTGACAGCTGGCTTGTCGGAACTCTTAGCCCGGCAGCTTTTACCATACAAGCTGGTGGAGTCTGAGGCCTTCAAAAAATGTGTAGCTATTGGGACACTGCAGTGGAAGGTACCCGGCCGAAATTTCTTTTCACAAAAGGCAATCCCCAACCTGTACTCTATTGTGCAAAAGGAAGTCATGGCATCCTTGGCACACAGTGTTGGGGCAAGGGTCCATCTGACCACTGACACCTGGTCTGCAAAGCACGGTCAGGGCAGGTATATCACCTACACTGCGCATTGGGTAAACCTGCTGACGGCTGACAAGCATGTAATGCGTGGCTCTGCAGAGGAGTTGGTGACACCGCCACGACTTGCAGGCAGGTCTGCTGCCACCTCCTCTACTCCTCCTACTCCATCCTCTTTGATAACCTCCTCGGCTGAGTTGTCTTCTGCTGCTGCGTCTTGCTCCACATCAACTTCACCCCCCCAGCTCCCCAGGGGCTATTCCACATCATGCATACGACAGTGTCACGCCGTCTTGGGGTTGACTTGCCTGAAAGCAGAGAGTCACACCGGACCAGCACTCCTGTCCGCCCTGAACACACAGGTGGATCAGTGGCTGACTCCGCACCAACTGGAGATCGGCAAAGTGGTTTGTGACAACGGAAGCAATTTGTCGGCAGCATTGAATTTGGGCAAGTTGACATGTCCTGTGCATGGCACATGTGATGAATCTGATTGTACAACGCTTTGTGCATAAGTACCCAGACTTACAGGATGTGCTCAAGCAGGCCAGGAAGGTGTGTGGCCATTTCAGACGTTCCTACACGGCCATGGCGCACTTTTCAGATATCCAGTGGCGAAACAACATGCCAGTGAGGCGCTTGATTTGCGACAGCCCGACACGTTGGAATTCAACACTCCTAATGTTCGACCGCCTGCTCCAACAAGAAAAAGCCGTCAACGAGTATTTGTATGACCGGGGTGCTAGGACAGCCTCTGCGCAGCTGGGCATCCCAGTGTGCTCGTTGTCACCCATCTGGTACCCGTGGTGTTGTACGTGGCTGAGAGGAAGAACAGACCTTCAGTGAGGACGAGGAACGGGACATGAGTAGCTCGGCATCCAACCTTGTGCAAATGGGGTCTTTCATGCTGCCGTGCCTGTTGAGGGACCCTCGTATAAAAAAAGGCTGAACGAGAACGACCTGTACTGGGTGGCCACGCTACTAGACCCCCGGTATAAGCAGAAAGTGCCTGAAATGTTACCAAATTACCAGAAGTCGGAAAGGATGCAGCAGTTCCAAAATAAATTAAAAAGTATGCTTTACACAGCATACAAGGGTGATGTCACAGCACAACGGGAATCTAACAGTGGAAGAGGTGAAAGTAATCCTCCTCCTACCATGACCACGCCAGAAAGGACAGGACGCTTTACAGACGTGTTGTTGATGGAGAACATGCGGAGCTTTTTCAGTCCTGCGCGTCGCCACAGCCCTTCGGGGTCCACCCTCAGAGAACGAATCGACTGACAGGTAGCAGACTACCTCGCCTTAACTGCAGATATCGACACTCTGAGGAGCGATGAACCCCTTGACTACTGGGTGTGCAGGCTTGACCTGTGGCCTGAGCTATCCCAATTTGCGATAGAACTTCTGTCATGCCCCGCTTCAAGTGTCCTTTCAGAAAGGACCTTCAGTGCAGCAGGAGGTATTGTCACTGAGAAGAGAAGTCGCCTAGGTCAAAAAAGTCTAGATTGCCTCACCTTTATTAAGATGAATGAGGCATGGATCCCGAAGGGACTGACAGTGGGCGATACATTTGACTAAAGGCCTGATGAGATGAGCTTCCTTGGGTTACAAATGGTCCACACGCTGCTGTATTTTATCTCTGCCGGATGACTTGCGTGGCTTATCCGCCACCAACTAGGGTTCAAGCCTCAATGTTTTAGTGCACTTTCTGCTGCCTGGAAAACGTAATTTTTTCTGGCCGCTGCTACAGCAGCAGCTGTAACAATACCTAATTTTTTAGACATGTGTACATGCCTAATTTTTCTGGCCTCTGGTGCTGCACTGTGGCTGCAAAAACAAAACCAAAAAAAAAAAAAAGGCACAAACGTGTCAATTCCCCTTCGTGATCGCTACCTTGTTGTGGTGAAGGGGCTTGCGTATCACGATGAAGCGACCACCTCTATGAGTGTGTTGGCAATGACAATGCTGGCACACCCCAGATAAGGTCGTTGCTTCATTGTGATCAGACCAAAAGCGATCAGCTGGATAATTTTGCATAGAAAAACCATTAAATTTCTTTGTGATCATCTAAGGTGATCATTAAAGCCTACTAGGCCAACAATGGGCCCACACTGCAGAATCATTGTTTTCTGGGTCACTTAACTGTCACTGAACTACCTCAGCACGACCATAGGCTTTGAAAAACCCCCATCGCCTGCAATCTCAAAAACGTTCATTGACGTCAGTGAGGACAAGGAACGGGACATGGCTAGCTTGGTATCCAACCTTGTGTAAATGGGGAGTTTGCGGTTGTGCAAATGGACTGTTTGCAGTGCGTTAAACGGGGAGTTTGATCTGTCAGAGTTTGGTCTGTCACTGTGAACCCTAACCCTATTACAGACAGGGTTAGGGTTACAGACAGGGTTAGGGTTACAGACAGGGTTAGGGTTACAGACAGGGTTAGGGTTACAGACAGGGTTAGGGTTACAGACTGTAACCCTAACCCTGTATGTAACCCTAACGCTATCTGTTACCCTAACCCTATCTCTAACCCTAACTGTAACCATATCTGTTACCCTAACCCTATCTGTAACCCTAACACTATATGTTATCCTAACCCTAACCCTATCTCTAACCCTAATTGTAACCATATCTGTTACCCTAACCCTATCTGTAACCCTAACACTATATGTTATCCTAACCCTAACCCTATCTCTAACCCTAACCCTTATGCCGCGTACACACCATCACTTTATGTGATGAAAAAAAACGACACTTTCTGTGAAGAAAAAAATGACGTTTTTGAAACTTCAATTTTCAAAGACGAAGTTGCCTACACACCATCGTTTTTCTCACAATGATCTTGCAAAGTGAGGTTACGTTCCACCACGTTTTACCATTGAAGCTTGCTTCATAAGTAGCTTCTGGGCATGCGTGGATGAAAAAACGTCTTAGAAAACGACGTTTTTTGCTACACACGGTCAATTTCTGTGAAGTAAAAAGTGCACTTTTGAAAAACGACACATAAAATTGAAGCATGCTTCAATTTTTTTTGGTCGTTTTTTACAAGACATAAAACAACGTTTTCCCCCACACACAGTCAATTAAAGTGACGTTTTTAAAAACGTCATTTTTTTTCATCACATAAAGTGATGGTGTGTACGCGGCATCACACTACCTGATCGATATAACATCATACTTGATGTTTTAGAGCACATTATTCCAAACAATTTATGAATGTTAGGTGATTTATACCCTTTATGGATTAAAAACGGACTCTGCGACAACTACGTAATTTTCCATTGGAGTTTTGCCATGGATCCCCCTCCGGCATGCCACAGTCCAGGTGTTAGTCCCCTTGAAACAACTTTCACATCATTATTGTGGCCGGAAAGAGTCCCTGTGCGTTTTAAAATTTGTCTGCCCATTGAAGTCTATGGCGGTTCGCGCATTCACGAACATATGTGCAAGTTCGCAATAGGCGAACGCGAAATTTTAGGTTTGCGACATCACTAATCTCCTGGACGGCCCGTTCACTCAGGAGGAGGTTTTGGTTACCATTAATGCCCTTAAACTAGGTTCGACCCCAGGACCGGATGGCTTCTCCACCGGTTACTATAAGAAATTTGGTGCTCACCTGGCGACCTGACGACCTCTTGCTCTTTGTCACCTCTCCCCTGACTTCCACCCCAATTATACTCAAGACACTACGGGTTTTCAGTGAGATTTCTGGATTGCAAGTTAATTTGGGCAAATCATTAGCTAGGAATATCTCTGTCCCCCCGGTTCTGCTTAAACAACTTTCCAGTAATTTCACCTTCACTTGGGCTCCCTTGCAAACTCCATACCTGGGAATCAAATTAATGACTGAAGTAAACAACCTATTCAAAGCAAACTACCCCCCTATGATCCTTAGATGTAAAGGGGACATTGAATGATGGACTAAGTGTGGTTTGTCCTGGTTGGGCAGAATACATGTGGTTAAAATTACCCTTCTTCCACGTCTTCTGTATGTATTCTGCGCTCTCCCAATCCCGGTAAAGAAACAATTCCTCAGCAAATTCCAATCAGAGATTGTTCGATTTGTCTGGGGGAAAAAAGTATATAGATGTCCCTCGGGTATACTATTTTGCCTAAAATCACAGGGTGGTCTGGGGCTTCCTAACCTATAGGGTTACTATCAAGCTGCACAACTGACAACTGTTGACGGTCTTCTCTAGGGGGCCGAAACCCGATTGGCTCGCAAATGGAGCGACAAGCTGTCTCTTTAAACACCATTGATTACCTTTTGGGGTGTGACCCCAAACACAGACCAGCCATATTGTCTCCCACACTCTCCCACTCTGTTGGCCTCTGCTCCAAACTATATTCCCTATGCACCCTGATTTCCCCCCTGAAGCCCCTAACACATTTATTTCATAATCCTGACTTCCCCCCAGGGTTGGATATCAGGGCATTTCAGTGGTGGACGGATAGAGGCCTATACAGGATAGGGCACTTTCTCTCCCCAGCGGGCACACTTTCCCTTTCACACTGCAGGAAAAAAATAGACATGCCCAACGATGAACTCTTTAGATTTTCCCAAATTTCCCACTTTTTACATTCTATTTGGATGGATAAGTCAGTGCCCCCAACTATAACTCCCTACGAACACTGGTGTTCGAATACAATGGATCAGAGGGGTGGAATCTCCTTGATATATATAGCTCTGATGTCTAAGACAAATAAGTCATCCTATGCATGGGCCTGGGAGGACATGAACGCCTCATGGAACACAGCGGTATGGTATCGCTCATCAAAACGGGTGTATAAAGGTATTCTCAATATCTGTCTCATAGAAGCAAGTCTTAAAATTATGCTTAGGTGGTATTATGTTCCTTCCAGGCTGGCAAGAATGTTTCCAGGGACTTCTTCACAATGTTTTAGGGGATGCGAGCTGGAGGGTTGCATGTTTCACACTTGGTGGTCCTGTCCCCGCCTTAGATCCTTCTGGAAGAGGGTTTTTCGTACCATTGGATCCTTGCTGGGGACAGTGGTGCCTCCTCAGCCTGGTGTGGCGCTACTGAACCATTGTATTCCTGGCCTTTCTAAACAATCCCAGAACCTATCATGTTTCATTTTATTAGGAGCCAAAATGACCATAGCCAAGTCGTGGAAGAAACCTTATGTTTCCTTTCTGTTTTTTAGGAGAAAAGTCTCATGGATTATTTTGCAAGAGCAAATTGTTGCTAAATGTGAGGACCAATCTGAAAAATTTACATCCACATGGGAACCCTAGGCTACCTTCTGCAATGTGTCTCCCCTACCTGGGGTCCAGCCTGGAAGCGGGATCACTCCAATCCATTCTTGACAGTGTTTCTCTGATCTTCTCCTTTCCTCCATCCCACGTTTCACTTTACCTCTTCTCGCACCTCTCTTGGTGTTATGGTGTTCTGCCGTGATTACCAAGTTGTTTTGTGACATGCTCTATGGTTTGCTGTTTGCACTGCTGTAGGCAATCTTTTTTTTGTGTAAGTTGTGCACTGCTGGACATTACTGGGCAGGGCTCTGTGGCCTTGACTCCTAGGACGCAGTGTGAACCCTTTCGGAGTTTTGGTATAACGTTCACAAGGATGGATTTTATTAATACTTGTGCTGCAGTTTGGATGACTTAGTTTGCTATGTTAGCATATCCTATTGGAGAAGGTTTCACGAGTTTTGTTACTCTGGATTGACATGGCTCTGTACTCTTGAGTGTTGTCTGTTATCCTTTTATCGCAATAATTTCAATAAAAATCTGTAAACTTGAAAAAAAACTGTTAGACTTACCGGTAACGGTATTTCTACGAACCTTCCAGGACGGCACCTGAGAGATGATGGCTCCTCCCTGCAGGAAACACAATCACATGACAGTTTAAAAGGCCCCACCCTTCCCCTTGCTCCCCAGTATGTATTAGAGTAATCCTGAACTGGTTCACAAGGGACATAATTCCTTATAGGTACTTACCTTTTCCCTCCACATGGCGTGTCGTCCTGGAAGGTTCGTAGAAATACCGTTACCGGTAAGTCTAACATAGGTTTTCTCCTATCACCTTCCAGGACAGCACCTGAAATGATAATCAAGTAACCACAGGCCTACCTTCTAAGGCTGAGCTTACGACCCTTGACAAGGGCTTGAAATTTGTTCCATCTAAGCAATTGAGCAAGTTCGAGACATTTGTCGATGTTCATAAGTTCACCCGAAAATTAAATATTCAAAGATATTTTTTATCCAACCCTTACCAGCCCAAAACTTTGTATACCTCACTTGGAAATATGATTAATTCAGGGTTGTCTAATCCTTCGTTGTTCAATCATCCAAGTACTACAGCACCCTCAATCAAGGTCTTTAGAGATCTTGTACTTAGAGATTTAGAATCTATACCTAAGAGCCGCACTTATGACCACCCTGATATTAAAATAGGCCTCAAGTCCCTTTGTGAGAGGAAGGATTTAATAATCTGGCCAGCTGATAAGGGGGGTGGTTTGGTCATCATGGATAAGTGTGACTATCATTCGGAAATGTGTCGCATCCTGGATGACAGAAGCACCTATTCCCCTTTGATTTCTGATCCAACGAAGACACTACAAAAGTCCTTGTTGGGATTGATAAATAAGGGTTTCTCAGAAGGAATTTTGGATAAAAAAAGAAAAAGACTATCTTGTGCCCACCGTTCCCCGTATCCCAGTCAAGTACTTCCTCCCTAAGATCCACAAGAGTGTCACCAATCCCCCAGGTAGACCCATTGTCAGTGGGATAGATTTGGTGACCTCTTGTGTGGGGAAGTACATTGACTTTTTCCTGCAACCCCTGGTACGTGCTGTTCCGTCATTTTTGAAGGATACAGGTGACACCATACGCAAATTACAATCGGTGGATTACCGTGATGGCTGTTTGCTAGTGACTGCTGACGTAACATCTCTATATACCTGCATACCACATAAATTAGGTTTCAGGGCCGTGGAACTGTCCCTTTCTAAGGACAGTACACTTCCCGCTGTGCAACAGGTATTCATCATGGATCTACTCAAATTTGCTACACAAAGTACCGTATTTATCTGTGTATAACGCGCACTTTTTTCCTCTGAAATCAGAGGGTAAAACATGCCTGCGCGTTATACGCCGATATAATGTTCTACCAGCAGGGGGCGAGGATCGGGACATGGCCATGGAACAGCGCTCTCTGCATAGTCTAAAGTTAAAAAAAAAAAGTTACTTGCCAGCCCCTTGTACACTGCTCTTCCTCTGTCAGCCTCATTTTAAAACGAAGCTTGTAAATGTATATATAGCTCCGTTTTTTCAGGCTGCTCTCCTCCTCTGAGTGTATCTTTAATTGGAGGAGAGCAGTCACATGCCCATCAGGGGAGAGAAGTCATGTGCCCAGATCAGTGGGAAAAAAAACGGAGCTATTAAGGTAAATGGAAGCTTCGTTTTTGCAATAGGAGACACAGGATTAACAGTGTGGTAGGGGCTGACAGTGATTTTTTTTTTTTTAACTTAACTATGGAGAATGCTGGCAGCACTGTCCCAGGAGACTGGGGGTCTCCTGGGAGTGCAGGGGGGCTGTGTACTGAATGGGGGGATTGTATAATGGATGGGGGCTGTATACTGGGGAGGGGGATGTATAATGTATGGGGGGGCTGTGTACTGAATGGGGGATGTATAATGGATGGGGGGGCTGTATAATGGATGGGGGGGATGTGTACTGGATGGGTGAGGCTTGTACTGTAAAGGGTGCTGAGAAAACATTTTTTCCTTAAACTCCCCTCTTAAAATTGGGGTGCGTGTTATACGCCGGTGCGTGTTATACGCCAATATAGTAATTATTTCTGGTACGATCAGCGATTTTTTCTTCAGACTAGGGGCGTCGCAATGGGGGCCAAGTTTGCCCCCAGTTTGGCGAACCTGTATATGGCCCAGTGGGAGGAGGATGTTGTTTATGCCCTACAGCGTCCGGAGATCTTGCTGTGGGCCAGGTACATAGACAACATCCTCCTCCTTTGGCATGGAGATGAAGAATCCCTTCATGAGTTTATGGTTACCTTAAATGACAATGTGATGGGCATAGTTTTAACCTACGAGCTCCGTCACACCCTGATTCACTTCCTTGATCTGGAAATTTCAGTTGAAGACCATCAGTTGGTGACAAAAACGTTTTTTAAACCAACGGATAGAAATGGATACATTCCTAGTGACAGTTGTCATCACAGTTCCTGGTTGAAATCTATACCATTCAGCCAATTGCTTCGTGTTAGGAGGAACTGCACGAATGCATCAGATTTCTACTCACAAGCAGAGACTTTGAAAATCAGGTTTGTCGAGAAGGGTTATACAGCGGCAAGGGTTGATGATGATATTGATCGGGTTTCTAAAATAGACAGGGATTCCATTGTTGCTGAAAAACCGAAACGTCCTCAGGACACCAAGTTCAAATGGTCTTTTACTACTCAGTATTCGGTACAACATAAACGCATTAAGAAGATACTTAATCAACATTGGAACGTGTTAAAAAGCGATTCTCTGTTGGGTCCTGCACTCCCTGACAAACCCGGTGTTGTCTTTAGAGGAGCCATGTCGCTCCGAAATAAATTAGCACCTAGTGTTTCCGATCCCCCTATTAAACCTTTTTTTCCGGAGTTGAAAGGATTTCATGCATGTAGGACAGTGTTTCTCAATTCCAGTCCTCAGGCCCCCCCAACAGGTCAGGTTTTCAGGATTTCCCTCAGATGAAAAGGCTGTGGTGATTACTAAGGCAGTGAAACTGATCAAATCACCTGTGCAAAATAATGGAAATCCTGAAAACCTGACCTGTTGGGGGGGCCTGAGGACTGGAATTGAGAAACACTGATGTAGGAGATGCAATGTATGTGTTCTCAATACACTTACCAGTAGAAAAATACATAGTTTGTCATCTACAGTGACATCCACTGTTTATCATATGAGGGACTTTGTCACTTGTGATACTCGGTACGTTGTTTACCTCCTTACTTGTCCGTGTAAAAAGCAATACGTTGGCAGGACCATACGTATGTTTTCTATTAGAGTAAACGAACATATTACACGGATTAGATTAGGCAAAACGAACCATAGTGTTCCTAAACATTATTTGGAGCACCACCATAAAAAAACCAGAGGGGACGAGCTTCCAAATCATTGGTAAATTTACCCCCCATTGGAGAGGGGAATCTAAGGTCAGAGGCGTTTCTCGGCTTGAAATGTTCTGGATATACCAGCTTCGGTGTTATTTCCCGTACGGATTAAACATTGACTGGGATATCAATTTGTTCATTAACAAATCTTAGAGCTACCTACCATGGATCTTTGGCCCTGTTTTTTGTGTCTGAGTTTTTGTTTAATTTTTACCTTCATGCCTATATATTGGAATGCCTGAATTGTGTTGAACATGTATGAGGATGTGTTATCATGCAGTCTTGTATGGTTTTGTTTTTAACACTTTTAAACATGCATTCATGTCCTCGTCAGACGCTGTCATGATTGTAATAGAATAGCAATGATGCCTCACAGCTGTTTATACACTGGTTGGTTGTCCAGTATTAGTATGTCATCCCCCTGTCAACATATAGGTCGGTGATCTTGATTCGTATTGGCCCGTTTTTCTAAGGTCCAATGGGATCGTATGGAACGCACTAGGAGGACGGAGCGCAATGACATTCTGACGCCGACCTGGTCTAACAGCGTGCCGCCCACTCCCTGTAATTGGTTGATGTGCGGTCCAGCATGGAGCACAGTTTAGTCACATCTGCGACGTGAGCGTGCGGCGTGGTTGTCCATGGTAGCGCGCATGTCTTGTGTGACTGACGTCTCTGATTGGTGGCTGTGCCCGCACTGACCTATATCCACCAATAGGCGGCTGAGTCCCTCTGGACACCAGGCGGATATCCGCTTTCGCGATGTCACGGGTGGAAGTGACGTTGCGTGCGTTCCAGGCTGGTGTTATATGGACCAATGGTTACGCTTGTCTGGGATGACAGGAAGTGGGATGGGGTTTTTCCTCGGTCTTGTGTGGCGTTTCTTGCTGACAGCAGTGGGCAGTACTTTTTGCTTAGCGCTGTGATTGGTCTTTTCCCCCGGCTGTTCACAGCCGTTTGTGGCACATTGCTATTATCGTCTACATGTTGTATTATAAATAGATGGCGTGGGTCATTTATGAGAGTTATGCCCCAGTTGAAGAGTCCCATTGCTCAAAACATGTCGGGTACATAGCTCTTATGCTACTTGCCTACCACGCTTATTACTACCCATGTGATCCACTTGTACCTGTCTTTCCGTAGGCTTGTACTTTCTTAACCATTTTTTATCCATTCATTTTTATCTTGTTTCCTTTTTTTTGTACCACCATTTATGCCTAATAAAGGCTTTTTATTGGGATTGACTGCACTATGTGTAGTATGTTTTTCCCTTGCATGATCTCATGACGGGCTTGATTACTACATGCGCTCACCCCTGAGTCCTTTCTACATGGTTTGTTTCACCATTGGATCAACTCGGCTCCCGATGATCGGAGGTCTGTACATCAGAAGGTGTTCCCATTGATCTTGCTTCTGCTCTGGAGGTCGTGCATGTCTGATTGACACACCATCGCTGACGAGTGTGTCCACGCCAGTTGGTAAGAGTACCCCACCTTATTTTATCTTTTGGATATTATTGTGGATCGTTGCTGAGACCTTCATTGGCTGAACTAATTTGATTCCTGTATTTGTGAAAGACCTATCCCACAGGAGTTTGATATCCAGTGTCTCTCTACGGAACTCTTTTTCACATTTTGGACTTTAAGATTTATTTTATGTACTTTCATATATTCAGTAATTATTCATATAGTTCTTGCTGGATTCATATATTCACTACCATTTGGGTCTGATTTGCTATCATACGGCCATTTGCACCTTTTCAGGTTTTTGGACACTTTAAGTGTGTTATATATATGCTACCATCTTTGTGTGTGTTGTCATATATCACTCATATTGAAACTTTCCCAGTGGTTTCCTATGGTATCACACCAAACATATATACACATCAATACTCTGTTATTCCTTTAAACAGTGGAGTTGGATGATATTGATCACTAGATTTCTTTCATGGAATATGTGTTTTTTGTTTTTTTCACCATATATTGTCTGATTGGGTTCAGATAATACTTAGCGCTGTGCTTTTTTTCACTTTTGCATACAACACTGTCTGTTGTTGGTGCTGGCTGCTACATTTGATTTTGTTTTATAGGTTTAGTGCAATTTTTTCCTCTTAATTTTTTTTACCTTCAGGGTGGGACCACAGCTTGTAGAACCTTTCGACCAAATGCTAAGTCTTGCTGTGACAACATTTCCACACGATAGTGCTTCAGGAATGTATGATGGCTGGACCAGGTAGCCGCGCTGTGGATTTGTTCCCAAGAGGCCCCTGCTTTCTCAGCCCAGGAAGTTGCTAAGGATCTAGTAGAATGAGCCTTGATCTTAATAGGAGCTGCAACTCCGGTGCATACATAGGCCTTGGAGATAGCTTATCTTATTCATCTTGAGACTGAGGCTTTTGATGCCTGCAGTCCCTTCCTGGGCCCAACATGTAGAACTAATAGGTGATTGGATCTCCTAAAACTCTTAGTTCTCTCCAGATAGGTGAGAAGACATCTTATGTCTAGACAATGAAACTTTTCTTTTTCGTTCTTTGGTTCAGAACAAAAAGGACGGCAATATTATGTCTTGCGTCCTATGAAATAAGGACGCCACTTTTGGTAGGTACAGGGGGTCTGCTCTAAGAGTGATCCTATCTGTCTGTACCCTCAGGAAGGGTTCTTTCATGGATAGCGCCTGCATATCCCCTACCCTCCTGGCCGAAGTAATGGCTAACAGAAAAGTTAACTTTAAAGTTAGAAATTTAAGGGAAACCTCTTCAATAGGTTTGAATGGGTGTAAAGATAATGCCTCTAACAACCTAGTTAAGTCCCAAGGCGGACAACTATATTGTTGGACTGGAGAAACTCGCTCTTGCTAACAAAAAACGTTTAATAAGGTCCTCTTTAGCCAATCTTCGATCGAGATAGACTGAGAGGGCCACTATCTGGACCCGAAGGGTACTAACTTTTAACCCCAAGTCTACTCCGTCCTGGAGGAAGTCCAGGATAACCGGGATAGAAGTTGATGTTATCTGTCTTTCCTTACCCCAGGAATAGAAGGTTTTCCAAATTTTTGAATACATTTTTTTGAGTTACTGGTTTTCTGCTCAGGAGAAGGGTACTTATGACCTTCTCTGAGCAGCCTTTACGTTTCAAGATCTGGCGCTCACTAACCAGGCCGCCAGCTGAAAGAATTACGGCTTTGGGTGAAGTACTGGGCCCTGCCTGAGGAGATCTACCCTGAACGGGAGTTTTAGTGGTTCCACTACCACCATGGACCTTAGGTTTGCAAACCAAGCTCTCCTTGGCCACCACGGGGCTATCAGAAGAATCTGGCTGGGAGACCTGCTGAGTTTCTGAAGGATCCGCGGAATAAGCGCCACAGGCGGGAAGGCGTAAGCCAGCCTGAAACGCCAGGTCTGGGATAGTGCATCCCTCTGACTGTAGTTCTTGGGAAATCGAGAAATAGCTTTTTACCTTCCTGTTTTGCCGGTTGGCAAACAAGTCTATTTCCGTATTTCCGAAGCACTGTACCAGGGTTTGAAATACCTCTGGGTTCAGTTCCCATTCCTCCTGCTTCAACTGCTGACGGCTGAGGAAGTCTGCTTCTGTATTGCTCGTCCCCTTTATGTGTATGGCTGAAATAGAGAGAACCCTTCCTTCTGCCCACTCCAAGATTTCCTTGGATAGTTCTAGTAGGGGACTGGACCTGGTGACCCAAGTAAGCTACCACTGTAGCGTTGTCGGAGCTTACTTGGACTTCTCTGCCCTTGATGTCTTCCTGGAAGGCGATTAGGGCTTCCCCCACTGCTCTGAGTTCCCGGTAGTTGGATGACCTGCGAGCTAGTGAGCTGTTCCATTGCCCCTGGGCTTTTTTCTTTTCTAGGTGGGCGCCCCACCCCCAAGAGCTGGCATCTGTGGTAACCTTTCCCGGGTTCCACTGAGCCCATGGTCGCCCTTCCTTCAGGTTTTGGTGAATTGTCCACCACTCCAGGGAAGCCAGGACCTGAGGGGTGAGCAGTATTTCCTGATCCAGGGACTCTCTATTTCTGTCCCAAGAGGACAGGAAGAAGAAATGAAGTGTCCTGGCATGAAGCTGAGCCCAGACTACCGCTGGTATGCTTGCTGACATGAGGCCTAAGGCTCTCAGAACATTTCTTCTGGAGAGCCTGGGTTTTTATTTATCAGGTCCCCTGCCGCTGAGGCTAGTTTTACCACTTTGTCTTCTGGCAAGAAGAGCCTCTGCTGCCTGGTGTTCACCATGTATCCCTTTTTTTTTTTTTTTTTCACCTCAGACTTAACCATTTGCAGAGGAAGGTCGCGAGACTTGCTCGCCTTTCATTTGCCCGCCATATCTCCTTCCTGGTTTCGCATCATATGTGGAAGTTTGTATATTTTTTTTTCCCTCCCCCTCTTTCCCCCTCTCGTATCCAAAAAGAGCAAATATATATTTTATCTACTTTTACATATTTTTAAACATTTCTCCTTTAATTCTTATAACCCTTATACCCCACCATTTCCCTCCTCCCCCCACCCACCCCCTGGGACTCCAGTTGCCTTTCTGCATCTTCCTTTTTCTTTTTTTTTCCCCTCTCTTAATTTTGAGACTTTCTTATATTGGATCCATCCTTAAAAATCTGAGAAAGTCTTACCAAGTACTATACCCTATGCACCCATTAGCTCCGCAAATGTCATGGAATTTTTAAACTCTGTCCACTTAGACCAGGTCTTTTCAAATTCCTCTAAACCGTCTGAGTCACTTAACCTTAGGAATTCTAAGTTTTGAATATAATTCATTTTATTACACCATTCTTTAATGGGGGGACTTTCCCTTTCTTGCCAGTGACTGGTTATCAGGCTTTTAGCAGCAGTTAACAGGTGGGGTAAAAGACTTTTCTGATATTGTTTCATAGGTAATCTTATCCTCTGATGCAAACATCCCCAGGGATCATCTGAAATCTCTGTGTTTGTTATTTCAGTAATTAATTGTCTGATTCTTCTCCAATACAATTTAATTTTTGGACACTGCCACCATATATGAGCCATATATCTCCGATCTGCCCACATCCGCGCCAGCACATCTCTGAGGCTTCTTTCTTATATTTGTGAGCCTTGTCTGGGGTGATATACCATCGGATTAAGCATTTATAATTTAACTCGATTATTTTACTATTTGCTGATGAGGTATACACTCTTCTCCATATTTGTTTTAATTCTGGAATACTCAACGAGGAACCCAATTCCTCCTCCCACTTTTTAATATATGGTGGAATGTCCAAATGATCAAATTCTATCAGATTTTTATAAATCTTGGAGATAACTCCTTTCCCTGTTTGTCCTTGACTAATTCTCTCAAGTGGGCGTAGGTTTTCTGCTGATCTACACGGCTGTGGGAGAGCCTCAAAAAAATGTTTTAACTGGGCGTACCGCCATTTGTTTATCTCTATTATCTCCCCTTTGTCCTTCAATTCCTCATAGGTATTTAATTTATCTCGCGTCATGACATCCTTCAGCTGAGCATTTTTTTTTTATCCATTTACCAGATATCTTTTCTAACCCCGGTGTAAAATAGTTTGAGTCTTTTATTGGCATTAGTAGTGAATTAAAATCCCATTTTTCCCTCTCATGAACTGTGTCCCAAATTTTTATAGCGTGACGAGTAATGCTATGTGATTGCCTACCTAACTCCCTATATTTGTCTGGGATCCAGATGATGCTCCCTAATAGGACATTGCTCATCTGATATTCTATACTTACCCACCTTTTTTGCTTAGTGTCCCTAATCCAGTCTATCACTCTTGTGAGAATTACTGCTTCATAATAACCTCTTATATCTGGTGCTCCCCATCCCCCTTGTGTCTTATTTTTTTTCAACGTTGCCCAACTGATACAAGCTTTTTTTACCCTGCCAAACAAAGTTTAGTAAAATTGTTTGTAAAGTCTTAAAGTACTTCTGGGGTAGAGCAATCGGCAGCATCTGTATCTTATACATGATTTTGGGCAGGATTACCATCTTAAAAATATTCGTTCTCCCCCCCAGGATATATGTCCTGCCGTGAGTCTACCAAGTTCTGTTTTGATATTTTCCAACATAGGAACGAAATTTACTTTATAGATCCTCTTTAGAGATTGCTATTTTTACCCCTAAATATTTTATTTCCTTTTTCCCCCACACAAATGGGAACTCCTTTTGGTAAGTATTTTGATCTTTCTTAACTATATTAATACATAGGGTTTTGGACTTAGATGGATTCATTTTGTAGTTCGAGAGCTCTCCATATTGTTTCATAAGTTTTAATAAGTTTGGTAACGTTGTTCTCGGGCATGTTAAGTAGAACAGGATATCATCCGCGTAAGCCGCGAGTTTGTGTTCCTCCCGTCCGACTTCTATGCCCTTTATATCAGGATTCTTCCTTATTTTCCTTAATAATGGTTCTAAGGCTAGGACGAACAATAAGGGAGAAAGGGGACATCCCTGTCTTGTACCGTTGTGAAGTTCAAAGGCCCCTGAAAGGGTCCCCATTAATTTTTACTCTTGCCCTGGGTTTGTTATACAATACCTTAATCCAGTTTAACATTTTTTGACCTATTCCAATTCTCTCTAAAGTCTTATATATGAAGCTCTAGTCTACTCTATCAAACGCTTTTTCCGCATCTACTGATAAGAGTAGACCTGGGGCTCCACTATCGCTAATTTTCTGAATGGCTAGCAGTGTTCTGATCCCATTATCTCTCCCCTCCTGTCCTGGTACAAAGCCAACCTGGTCAGGGTGGATCAGGTCCTTCATTATTCCCTTCATTCTCTCTGCTATTATTTTGGAAAAAATCTTGGTGTCGCAATTCAAAAGAGAGATTGGTCTATAATTCGAGCAAAGTGTGCTATCCTTCCCCTCTTTCGGGATTAAAGTAATAGTAGCTTCAATAGCTTCTTTACCCATGTCCCACTATTCGCCTAAGCCATTCATATACGAACACATTTTCGGGGCCAGAATATCGATAAACTTTTTATAATAAAGAACAGTTAGGCCATCCAATCCTGGACTTTTACCGTTTGCCGTGTTTTTGACTATTTCTCTAATTTCCTCTTCTGAGATCTGGGCTTCAAGCTTATTAAGATTATCCTCGGATATTACCTCCCACTCTATTTCCTTTAGAAATTTGTATATATTTTTTTCCCCTTAATCCTAGTTCTTCCATTGTCTCCTGTTTCTTGATTTAATATAGTTTTTCATAATATTCTTTAAAACTCTCCATTATTTCGCTAGTTTTATTAACTACTTCACCCCGACTTGTTTGTATTTTCTCAATATAATTCATACTTTTTTTTTTTTTTATAAATTTGCTAAATGTTTCCCTGGTTTATTGTCCCATAAATACCTCTCTTTCTTTACTTGATTAAACGTACTTCTTGTTTCTTGTTCTATTTGCTCTCTTAGCTCCTCTCTCTTGATATTTAAATTTAATACAATTTTGTTATTTCTGTCTTGTTTATGTTGTTGTTCTAGCTTATGAATTTCTTTTATGAGTGTTGTTCTAATATCCTTCCTTTTTTTTTCCGCCCCCATCTTAATACTCCGCGCACAAACGCCTTGTGAGTCTCCCAGACTATGGCTTCCGAGACATCCTCTGTTGAATTTATTTAAAAAAACTCCTCCAGTTCTGTTTTTATTCCGATTTCTACCTCTTTATCCTGCAGGAGTTCTTCATTAAGCCTCCACTTCCTATTATTTTCCTGTCTCTCCCCTATTTTTGGTTGAAGTGAAACTGGCGCATGGTCAGAGAGGGTTACTATTCCTATGCTAGAATTATTTATATTTTCTAAATACCTATGCTCCACTAAAAAAAAAAAAAAAATCGATCCGAGTAGGTCTTGTGTACAGGGGAGCGGAATGTATAGTCCAGCTGTTTGTTATGTTGTATCCTCCATACATCTACTAATTGAGACTGATGGAGTTTTTTTTTTCAATTTGTTTCTCCAGGCCATTCCAGTCCCCTGTGCACGAGATGTACTATCTAAATCCGGATCCATATGAAAATTAAAATCCCCTCCTATTATAGCTATTCCCCGTTTAAATTCCATGAACTCTGTTATCGTTTTTATTACATAGCGGATAGGATTTTTGTTTGGGCAGTATATATTTGCAAATGAAATATATGTTCCATTCAGTTTTCCTCTAAGGAACAAGTATCTGCCCTCTGGATCTGCCTTTCTCTCCTCTACTATGAACCTGATCTCCTTGGCAAAGCCTATAGCGACCCCTTTCGCTCGGCTAATTGGAGAATCTCCAAAATACCACACCGGGTGAAATTGTGTCATATTTTTGCGATTTGTCTCTACGGTGAGATGAGTCTCCTGTAACATGATCACATCACCCTTCAATAAACTGAGCTCCTTCATTACATTTGCGCGCTTTATGGGTGCATTTAGGCCCCTAACATTATAAGATATTATGTTTATCTCCGACATTTTCTTGGAAATATTCTTCTAAATATTTTAGCGGCATTCTGGAGTCCCCCCTTCCCTTCTACTAATCCCTCCCCCTCCCTGTCTTCCCTACCCCCTCTATCTCCTTCCCACCCCCCTTTCCCACCCCCCTGTCCCTTGGAGGAAATACTGGCCTCTCTGAGGCCCTTGGCTGTGGCCCTCCTTTCCTTTTCTCGGCCCCCAGCTCATCCCCCTCGAGGTTGAGCTCTGAGGGATTACAAAAATCGAGCCCTCTGCCCCCCCATGTTCACCCCCTCCAGCTCCATCCCTCCAAAACCTCCCCGCATATACGTCCCTCTACCTTTGTGTCACGAAATGAGGACATTTTCTCTCATCACTTTTTTTTGTTTCATTTTCTTTTTTATATATTTTTTCCTCCTCCTTTTATTTTCCCTCTTTTGCAACATACCCACTTCTCTTATGTACCTCACCCTCTTTCAGCCTCTCCCTACAATTTCTTTCTGCCCGGTGGTCTCTTCCAAACCGGTTTCCATGCCTGAACTTCATCTGGACTATCTATTTGCTCTAATCTCTCCCACCATCCTGGGATCTCAATTAGGTCTATGTTCAATCTTCTACAGAAATTTGGGGTCTCCTCTGGGAATCTTAATGTTGCTGCACGGCCCTCTTTACGGCCTGTCAAACAAGCCGGAAAACCCCATGTGTACTGGATATTTTGTGATTGAAGTACATCCAGTAATGGCTTTAATGTTCTTCTCCGAGATAACGTTTCACCTGATAGATCTGGGACGACCTGTAGACTAGTCTCTCGATATTTGGTCGGTTGGTTAGCTTTCATGTAGCTATTTATTAATTCCTTGTCTTGATAGTTATGAAATCTAGCTACCACATCTCTTGGAACCTCTGCCCCTACTTCTGGTGGTTTTCTAATCTGGTGTATCCTTTTGAACTTGATTTTATTTGTGACATCTTTTGCACCCAACATATGACCAAATATCTCGTCCATTTGTTCTTGTAAGTTATCTTCACCTGGTTGTTCAGGTAGACCTCTGATCCTTATGTTCTTTCTTCTGTTCCTATTCTCCTGGTCCTCAATTGTATACCTCATGTATCTGTTCTTTACATATATCTTCCACTTGTTTCTTTAAACCTTTTATTTCTAAACTATGGCAGTCCATTCTTTCTTCTACTTCCTCCACTCTTTTCAGCATATGTTTCATGTACTCCCTCAGGCTATTTATTTCTCCTTTTATAGAGGACTCTAGTCTTAGTTCCATGCTTGCTAGCATTTCTGCCATACCCCCTTTCGTTAGTTGTTGCTTTTTTTGTCTTGTTTCCATTTCTCCGTCGTCCTCTAGTTCTTCTCTCAATAAACTGGTAGAGTCAGAGTTTGTTTTAGCACTCGCTTTATTAATAGGGCTGGCTTTTCCTCCTTCCTGTATTATATATTTTCTTATAGATCCGGGGCTTGCGCTTACTCTAGGTATATTTGCGACCGCTCCTCTCCCCGATCTCCCCTTCATCTTTGAGCTCATGAAAAACAATTCCCAATATGTGCTCCTTCCAGGGGGGCACAAGGTACAGCAAAGGGTGTGCTTACCTAATGGGTAATATTAGGACTAACCTAAGTCAGTCCCAGATGCGCTCTTTATGCTCTCCCTTTCCATCAGATGCTGCCGGGAACATTTAAGGAGACATGCATAGAGCAATGGAAAAAAGTTCACAGAACCCCTCAAAGGGCCGAATGGCATATAACAGTATAGATGAGACCATGAAAAATACCACTGATAATGTCCGTGGTGATGTCGCAATAATGGTAATAATGAGTATGCACAAGACGGACAACCGCACACTATTATTCCATCCACCACCCACTGTTAGTACTGTTAGTACTGTAACTAAATGGTGAGAGAAACAGAGCTAGTAACTTTATTTTCCAGAATATTCAGAGATGTCAAAAGAAAGATTTTTTTAAGGGAGTTCTCAGTTTCTAAAGTCTCTACCCAGCGAGACCATCTCTTTCCTCTTTAGCTGTTTTAGCTGTTTAGATCAATTGCTCATAAACACCCTTGATATAAAAAATATGTTATATCAAGCGACCACCTGATATCCACACGGATCTAGTATTAGCCACAGCACAGGTCAGTGCCAGTATATGCTAGTTAGAGCGGACAGTAACGGTAGTAATGGCAGTGTTTAAGCAGGATTAATATAGTTGACAGGGTTGATGATAGTTAGTAATATAGTTGGTTTAGTTATCACAAATCACAAATCATAGATGTCATGAATAGTACCAAAAGCCTGCACTTGTAATGTACTATAATGCTTTCCAGGTAAAAAGATCTCTGTGGGTAAACAGAGTAAAGCAACAGCTGTCACAGTGCAGCAGCAACAGTATAATAGATGATTACTAGTTATGATGGATATGACGTTTTTTAAAACATTGTACAAATAATGCCCACTCACAATGCCTACCACTGCCCACCAGCCAGTGACACCACTAGAGGCTGGTGGGCAGTGGTATCGGCAGCTAATAATGAAGGATCCCCAAAAAAGGAGAAAAGAATCCAGGCACCTGTTCCCGGCAATCTCCAGCCCGACCCAGTCACTCCCCCTCAACCGCGTCCTTCACGCGGGGCTGCAACACCCGCTATAACCCAACCTGATCCACCGCAAGCCTGTTACTACGGTTTACAGGCACGTTTTAGGGACGCAGGTGAAAGGTAGGTACGATGGAGACACGGGGGTTCGGTAGGGTCATGTAATGTGGGGGCGCGTGGGAGTCTATACCGGCCTGTCTACCGTTCTATTGCGGGTCTAAAGCAGTCTGTGGAGTCTGTGAAGTCTGACTACGGTCAGAGTGTAGCAGTATGGCGGTATGGCAATACGGGATACAAGCACAGACACAAACGGAGATACAGAGTACCTGATTCCTAAGGCGGCATGTGACGCGTAACGATCTTACTGTGCGGGCGGTATGACGGTATGGCGGGTTCAGATCAGTCGCATGTCAGCCCCAGTACTGTAAGGAAATCCGTGGATGAGTGGGTGCGGCTGCGATGCATTGCGAGGGGCTCGAGGAGCGGACGGTAGCTGGACTGGATGGCGGCTCTAGATCTCCATGCCGCTGGGTGGTCAGTGCGGTTAGAGCACGCTCAGCAGCAACAGCCGCAGCGGCGCCTCCACCCCCATCTCAATCTATGCTCTCCCATCAGGCCCCTCCCTCTACTATATACTACCTCACTATGTATCCCAGAAAGGTCTTGACCTGTTCTGGTTTTAGGGAGGATTTTTCTGTGTTGATTATCCACCCTAGACTTTTCAGGACTGACACTGCTTTGTTGGAATCCAACGTGACCTGGATGGCTGACTGTCCCGAGATCAGTAAATCGTCCAGATAGGGTATGAGGGAGATACCCTGAAGGTGCATAAATGCCATTGCTTCCGCTAGGATTTTTGTGAATATCCTTGGGCTGGAAGTTAGCCCAAATGGTAGTGCCCTGAACTGCCAGTGGAGGATTTCTCCTTCCACCACGACCGAAAAACTTAAGGGAATGCCTGATGATCCACATGAATTGGCACGTGAATGTAGGCATCTTTAAGGTCTAGGGTCACCATGAAGGCCTCATTCATGAGGTTCTTCCTTACCGAATAGATACTTTCCATAGTAAACCTCTTGTATTCCAGAAACGTGTTCAGGTTTCTTAGATTTACTATTAGACAGTATTTTCCGGATGGTTTGCGGACTACAAATACATGGGAATAGAATCCCTGGTACTGTTGATCTTTTGGTACTGGCACTACCACTAGTTGCTCGGCTAATTCCTGTATACCCTCTAGGAGGGCAGACCTCTTCAGGGCATCCCTGGGAAGATGTGTAAGGGTGACCATGGAGGGGGGTGTTGCCAAGAATTCTAGACGATAACCTTCTTGAACAATTCGGCAAATGTAAGGGCTGTTCGAAATCTTTTTCCATTGAGGTAAGAATTGGGACAGTCGACCCCCCACTCTGATCTTGGCGTCACTTAGACTGTTTGTCGCCGGTTTTTGAAGGGAAAAGCAAGTTGTTCTTATTCCCTTTACCAAAGTTCCAACGTCTGTAGGGTTCCTTTTTGGATTTTTGTTTACCTTGCCCCTGGGGGCCTCGAAAAGTTTTCCTGAAACCTTCTCTTTTGGGTTTAACTGGAAATTGTTTGCCTTTTTCTGATGACCTAGCCAGGACATCATCTAGGCCTTTACCAAACAAAAGAGAACCCTGAAAGGGGATGTCATACAATTTACCTTTAGATGTTGCATCTCCTTCCCAGGCCTTGATCCAAACAGCCCTCCTAGCTGAGTTAATCAAGGCTGTTTTGGCTGAAGCTCTTGCAGATTCAATTGCTGCATCTGCCAGGTAAGCAATTGCCTTCCTTATCACTGTAAGTGACTCTACCACCTCCTCTGCATCAGAGTTCTGAGACAGGTGCCCGGTGAGCGTCTCCACCCAGATATTGGTGTTCCTGGCTACACATGCTGCTGCTAAGGCTGTACTCATAGCTGCTGAATTGGCTTCCCAAGCCTTCCTAAGGAGAGATTCTGCCCTGCGGTCCATCAGGTCCTTGATATATTACATGCATCCTCAAAGGAGAGATCAGACAATTTAGTGACTTGCGACAAAGCCGCATTAAGTCTCGTCCTCCTGGGAAAAGGGAAACTTTTTTTTCCAGGTTTTTTGCTTGACTATTCTCCTTTCAGGTTATCTCCATTCCTGTAGGACTAACTTCTTAAGGGACTGGTGTAGAGGGAATACCCTAGACTGGGTGTCACCCAAGCCCCTATAAACTTTATCCTGAGCTGAGGTTGGTTTAGGGGTCTCAGGGATCTCTTCTGTGGCGTAAATTGCCTGGAGGAGACTCTCAAGATCTTCTACAGCAAAGAGGTGTCTCCTTAGTCGCATGTCTTCCTGAGACTGACTAATGGAGTCTCTGTCTGCCTCCCCTGAGCTGTGTCTAGATCTGGTCAGACTTACTACCTCACTTTCTTCATCCTCTGCCTGACCCAGAGGGGGTATATGTGAAGGTGTAAAGAAGGCACTTGGACCCTTAAAGAAAAGACTTTCTTGAGAAGAAGTGCCTTCCCTGGGGGTGAGTTCCTCTATGTCAGTCTGTACTGACTGCCCAGCTGCCTCCCGGAAAGCTTTGACTGTTGCTAACATTTCCGTCTGCATGGATGCAAGAAAAACTCTTCATCATTGCAGCAGCCTCTTTTCCTGCTAAATTATTTATACATTTATAGCAGAAGGGTTTTGAGTAGGATTTAGGGAGTTTCTCCTTATAATTCCCACACCTCTTAGAGGAACTATGCCCTGTAGCGGCAAGAGACTGAACTGAGGCCTCCTGGGCTCCGCTTGGGGATTCTGAAAGACATGAGATACACAGAATATTACTCTGTCTTTCCCCCAAGACTGCTGGTTTGTACTGGGGAGGAAAGGAAGCAGGCAAGAAGGGATCCAGATCCTGCTCTGGCCGTTCCCTAAAAGTCGGGAACTCTCGCTGCCTCCTTCCTCCCTTTTCCAGGGGGATTAGTACTCACCGACCCCCGACCTGGATCTGCCAGCGGTCGTATCCGTCTTCCCATCCTCTTCCATGAGGAGGTTGACAGGGTCCTGGCTGACGGTACCTCGGAACAGGCTGTCCGCAAGCTGACCACTTCCACCGCTAACGCTGCTCTTCACACTGCCGTACAGGCACTTCCGGGTTGCGCCGCCGGGAACCGCCCACTTCCTGTGACGCGGTTCCTGTCTTTCTCAGAGCGAGGCTTGGAGCGTGGCGTTCTGACTAGGAACCCGGGAGAAAGCGATTCAAATGGCGGTGGTTTTTCTTACAGCACCCAGCGATGGCTCGCCTCTCCCCAGCTCAGAGCACTGGTGCACACCTGGGGTGACCTGCGAGTTGGACCAAGCCTACAGGTTAGTTCAGTCCTCCCCGGCCTCCCTGGAACCTGTCTCAACAGGGGTACCTTCGACCCTCCCCGGTCTCTAGGTTTTTAAAACAAAACAAACGTGTCGCTGTGTTCGGAGAAACACAATCAATACTGGGGAGCAAGGGGAAGGGTGGGGCCTTTTAAACTGTCATGCGATTGTGTTTCCTGCAGGGAGGAGCCATCATCTCTCAGGTGCCGTCCTGGAAGGTGATAGGAGAAAAATAATAATTTAATGTCTCGTAAGGGCACTGGTTACAGGAAGATTTGGAGTTTCTGGCCAGTCAGGAATGGGAGCTGGAGATCGCCTACAGACAGCTGCTAGACTCTGCTCAGCAGCAAGGTGGGGCACCCATTACCTGGGACTACGAGGACATTTTAGATGACAACTGTGAAATCCTGGCTGAGTAATCAGCAGTGGAAAATCTGAAGATTGCCATTCCCAAAGCTGAAGCAGATGATGTGGAGTTCCAGGGGGCTAGGGCAGTTGGCTCATCTCCCCAGCCACAGATTACAGAACGTATGGACTTAATGGACCGTTCAGAGGATGTTACCGTTTATGCCTCCGAAGCCGAAGAGCTGGCAACAGAGCAGAGGGCCACGAGCCTCTGCTCTAAACTAGCAGGAGAGGGAGTTCATGTGGTAGTGGATGGGACTGTGGTCTCCACTCACAGCAACCCAGCAGAAGAGCTGGCAATAGAACAGAGTGCCACAAGCCGCTGCTCTCTAACGGAAGAGGGGGTTCCTGGGGTAGTGGGTGGGACTTCAGTTTTCACTGACACAACCCCAGAAAATGGTGTGGCACTGAGACATGAGGATGTCAGCTTTGCAAGCACCGGGGGAATTTTCACCTACCCCCAGTGGATGGGACTTCAGTCTCCACTGGTATACCCCAGGGATGGGGGGCAGTTGGCCCAGAACACCAACAGCATGATGGACTGAGCCCAGTCACCCTGTCTTCTCTCCAGCGGCTGAAAGGACTCCAGGGAGAAGGGCCAGTCCAGGCATCTCCCCAGCGGCAGGCATGTTCTCTGAGAGAGGCAGAGGTTGGCTGGGTGAGTAATGCTCTGTTTGGAGCAATTTATTTGGGGTACGGTATGGATACCAGCATTGGGGGACTGGAACTACTGACTAACTTCGGAGTCAACCCGTTTGGGGTTCCCTCCAGTGTCAGTCTCCCACCGAAAGCGGAGAGATGTAACAGAATGGCCCGGGACACCCAGAGACTTTTGAAGGATGTGGGGTACTCTTGTGCCAGTGTCACTAATGACTATTGGGTCTAGGGTCATCTCGTGCCCCTTATGGGCATAGGGTGACTAAGAAATGTTAATTATAAATTACATGAGATGGGACATGACTGATAATTCATGTATTGCAGGATATCTTGAAATATTACGTGAACTCAACAGGTCAATAGGCTCCTTAAAGACATTTCATTGTCCAATGCGAATACTGTGTTGTAAAGGAAAGAGGGGGGGTTTTCCTCGCGCTAGGAGAATGAATATAAATGAATTTCAAATGGATAAGTGAATAAATAAATAGTGAGTAATTCCAGCAGCAACGCTAAACATGTGATATACACGCAAAAAGTAAAAAGAAAAAAGATGAGTTGCGCTAGGAGTCGCAACTTAATGCGAAAATAATATAAATAAATAAATGCATAAATGAATAAATGAATAAAGTGCTAGTGCAAAAAATAGCAAAAAAAAGGGATGATGCCCAAACAGTCATGGGAAAAACCTTTCGGGGTAATTACAACAATCTGCTATTTGGGACCAAACGCTTAAAAAACTTTGTTAGTCCATTAGAATTGCATACTAATCAATTGTTAGGCAGTCCAAAATGAGAGGGGAAATCAACAGCAGAACCCCAAAACATATGAATGTCCAAATAGATGGGCAAAAAACAGTTGCAGAGTAATAAAATGATCCAAATATTGAACAGCCTCTGGTCTCTGGTCAGAAGAAACATATATTCCCACCGAGAGGTAAGTAAGGGTGTGCTCTTACCAGATCCACGATCATAAAAAGCGTGTCGATCCACTCAGGTCATGGAGAAAACTCGGTCACAGCTGACAGGCAGAATATCCTCTCCAATGTGTTTAACGGCTCCACGTCCATCCGGCGAACCAGGGGAAGAAATAGGCTCAGAATGTGAAGTACCGTCAAATATTTATTAAAAATTGTGCAACATATACACAGCGGTACATATAATTTAAAATTGCCGGCTAAAACAAGCAAACAGATACAAATAAAAAAACGTGCGCCCGTGCATCCGGGGTCACGTAAAACGCAATGACGTTCAGTGCGTGGCTCCGCCCTGATCGATTTCACCACAGATGGCGTTGTCAAAGGGCACGGGCGACGCACTGAACGTCAGCCTTATATGCCTACAGAGCAGGCAACCAAGCCTCTCTCTCAGCTAGCAGAGAGAGAGGACCCCAGACCATCGTATAGGAAAGTCTTGACTGGAATAGTAAAGAAAGGTTATACTTCTGGAGTTCTCAATAAAAAAGAAAAAGCTTTTTTGGTTCCAGCTTCTTCAAGGATCCCAGTGATATACTACCTGCCCAAGATCCATAAAGATCCGGTCCACCCTCCCGGGAGGCCGATAATTAGTGGAATAGATTCCATCTCTTCTAGGGCAGGTAAGTATATCGATGGGTTCCTTCAGCCGTTGGTTAGGGCCTTACCGGCCTTTATCCGCGACAGTAAACATGTGATTAATATAATGAACAACATCCCACATGAGGAAGGTTTATGGTTGGTTACAGCAGACGTCACGTCTCTGTACACCATCATACCCCACGATTGGGGAATTTCATCTGTGAAATATTTTTTGGAAAGGGATTCTGCTCTGCTGGAGATCCAGCAAAGATTCATTATGGATCTTTTACAGTTTGCAACCACTCACAAATTTTTTTTGGTTCGGTGGCAAATACTTCCTACAAAAGAGGGGGGGTCGCTATGGGGGCTAAATTTGCCCCTAGCCTGGCCAACCTCTTTATGGGGAAATGGGAGGAGGATGTCGTCTATGCTGACCGCAGACCAGAATTGGTCTTGTGGGCTAGATACATAGACGACGTCCTCCTCCTATGGAGAGGATCCAGGGAGTCTCTGGTTGACTTTATGGATTGTCTCAATACCAACAATAGGGGGATTGAATTTAAGTATAAGGCAGATCAGGAGAAGATCAATTTTTTAGATCTGGAAATAAGGGTGGAGGACGGTCAATTTGTGACGTCCACATACTTTAAATCAACAGATCGCAACTCCTTTATTCCCCGTGACAGCTGTCACCATAAGGCTTGGCTGGATTCGGTTCCTAAGAGCCAATACTTGAGGCTTAGACGCAATTGCAGCAAGATGGAAGACTTCGATGAACAAGCCAAAATGTTAACTGCAAGATTTTTAAATAAAGGGTATCAGGAAACAGACCTCTTTAAACAAACGCGAGAAGCTAAAATTATCGATAGAAATGTGTTGTTGCAGGATAAATGCGTTTCTAGTGAGGAAAATAATCAATACATATCTCCTTTCATCACTAGTTATTCAAATCAGCACTATCTAATTAAAAAACTGGTTAAGAAACATTGGCATCTCATCAAAGAGGATGCTATCCTTGGCCCTGCGTTACCAGAACAACCTCGGGTAGTCTTTAGAGGGGTCCCCTCATTAAGGGATTCTCTGGCTCCAGGAGTCGTGGATCCACCATTGAATAAACCCATGTTCTTTCAAAATATAATTGGCTACCATAAATGCCAAAAATGTGCGGTATGTAAAATCAATGCCATTAAAGAACGCAAGACCTTGAATTTCATTTCAAATAGCACCTCACAAGTGTTTAACATCAAATCTTTTATTACATGCTCTATGACCCATGTAGTTTATTTACTTATCTGCCCATGTGGGTTACAGTACGTTGGACGTACTGTAAGAAAGTTCCAGGTAAGGGTCAATGAACACATTGGGAACATAAGGAGAGGATTTAGAGAACATTCTGTTTCTCGGCATTATAGGGAGGTGCATGCCAGGGATCCTAGTGGCACTTCCTTTATTGCCATTGACATCCTCAAACCCCACTGGAGAGGTGGATCAAAAAGGATAGCGATATCAAAACTCGAGATGAGTTGGATATATCGCATGAAATGTCTTAAACCGCAGGGTTTGAATGTGGACATAGAGGTCAATGCCTTTTTAGACAATTCTTAGTGATCTCTTGCTGAACTATTCATTTTCTTCCCCCCTTTCTTGCCACTCCAATTTTCTGGGTCCATCTGAGGATTGTATACTATTGAAATTTGATACTAAAGATGAGGATAGTATACGATTATCTGTTTAATTTTTTGCCTTTAAGATCCGTGTGGGACCCCTTGGGGAGGTAGGTTACCCTTCTGGGGATTGTTCTTGTCTCCAATAGGGATTTACCTACCTGTAATACTCACAGATGCTGGTTAAATGGCAATGTATTTTTTTTATCAACCACTAGAGGGCTCTCAATGTGATATATTAGATTTATTAATTTTTAGATTTCTTATGTTTTGACCTTTATGATTTTAATGTATTGGGAGAATACAGATGTCAGCCAACTGCGATTTCTCTTTCAGATATTAAAATCCCTGTTTTGGCTGATATATCAATTTGGGTATAATGTTCATGCTGCTATCTTTCTGGCGTTTTTAATAGATGCTATAAAGTGGTGACATGAATTTACCCGTTTTTAGGTTAATATGGCGTTATCTGTTTATGTATAGTAAGAACATACGATGTGACAGACAGTGACTCTTTAACTAAAACATTTATATGAAATGAATGGTGGGATGTCTGCTGACCATTGAGAATATCCTCGTGAGGTAGGACCTTACCCTGCTGACATAGGATAGTCCTATCTATGTCAAGGGCGGTCTTACTGGTAGGAAGTTCCGGGTCATTCAGATCCTCCCCTTCCGGGTTCATTGATCCTGCGGCCGTTCCTGATTGGAGGCTGCTAGCTGAGAGAGAGGCTTGGTTGCCTGCTCTGTAGGCATATAAGGCTGACGTTCAGTGCGTCGCCCGTGCCCTTTGACAACGCCATCTGTGGTGAAATCGATCAGGGCGGAGCCACGCACTGAACGTCATTGCGTTTTACGTGACCCCGGATGCACGGGCGCACGTTTTTTATTTGTATCTGTTTGCTTGTTTTAGCCGGCAATTTTAAATTATATGTACCGCTGTGTATATGTTGCACAATTTTTAATAAATATTTGACGGTACTTCACATTCTGAGCCTATTTCTTCCCCTGGTTCGCCGGATGGACGTGGAGCCGTTAAACACATTGGAGAGGATATTCTGCCTGTCAGCTGTGACCGAGTTTTCTCCATGACCTGAGTGGATCGACACGCTTTTTATGATCGTGGATCTGGTAAGAGCACACCCTTACTTACCTCTCGGTGGGAATATATGTTTCTTCTGACCAGAGACCAGAGGCTGTTCAATATTTGGATCATTTTATTACTCTGCAACTGTTTTTTGCCCATCTATTTGGACATTCATATGTTTTGGGGTTCTGCTGTTGATTTCCCCTCTCATTTTGGACTGCCTAACAATTGATTAGTATGCAATTCTAATGGACTAACAAAGTTTTTTAAGCGTTTGGTCCCAAATAGCAGATTGTTGTAATTACCCCGAAAGGTTTTTCCCATGACTGTTTGGGCATCATCCCTTTTTTTTGCACTAGCACTTTATTCATTTATTCATTTATGCATTTATTTATTTATATTATTTTCGCATTAAGTTGCGACTCCTAGCGAATACTGTGTTGTGTCTATTGTACCGATTAAGTCAGGAAGGTCAGATGTCTCCTTTCAGGGGTAGGGAATTAGCATGTCAATTATGTTTAGTAAAGGAATGTGTTTGTGTGAAAAGTCTATTGATGATAATATGTGATAGGAATAGCAGGTGAGAGTCATAACGTCTGACTTCTCAGGCGTAGTAATTAGGTCATGTTAATTGTGTCAGACCGGTGCTGAAAAGTCTGTAGAATGTGATTGAAGCCCTATTGTGTGATGTGTGGGTGGAGAGTTCATTTGATTACTGTAACATTATTATTATTATTATTATGGTTGTAACTGCATAAAAAGCTGAGAGTGTACCATTAAAATTCATTCATTTGACTCAGAACACAGAGTGTATGTCTCGTCTCTGAGGAAATGCTTATGGATCGTGTCTGCTAGATTGTGGAGTGTCAGATAAGCTGTCGTGGGTTGATGGAATGGGAATATTGTAAACGGTGGTGACCGTTACAATGTCCAATTTGCTTTGTTTCATCCCTTTTTTTGTTTTGTTTCAATACACACAAAGGGAATAAACATGTGTATCGCAAAACAATGTGTTACTGCAATACTTTTCTGGAAAAAATCCTGGGGTGCCAACAATTTCGAGCATGACTGTATATGCTGAATGGTGTAGGGCAGGGATATGCAATTAGCGGACCTCCAGCTGTTGCAGAACTACAAGTCCCATGAGGCATAGCAAGACTTTGACAGCCACAAGCATGACACCCAAAGGCAGAGGCATGATGGGAATTGTAGTTTTGCAACATCTGGAGGTCCGCTAATTGCATATCCCTGGTGTAGGGTGTCTGCGCTTGCCTATGACTGAAACGGACCAAGTATTTTGAATGGGAGTCTGAAGACTGCAGTTCATTGTGATATTTAAAAATGTTCTGGATGTTTTTCATCTGTTACAAGTAACTTGTGGACTGTTCTGGAACCCAATTAATGCCTTTCTCTGGTAAGGAACCGTGTTGCACAAAAAAATAGAATAAAATAAGAAAAATCATTGTTTTTTTTTAATTATTATTCGTATTACTAGTGTCCAGTTCTTCTAATGCCCAGGTCTTGTTCGAATTTTCATTTTGAATAGCAACTTTTTTGCTGGCACACTTACTATGCAGGTTAAATTATCTTAATTTGTTTCTATTGTAGAAGCACTCACTTTAACATTGAGTCTTGGAGACTTATTTTAGCATAAAACGGTCGGCACTTGCACTGAATTTGTTGGGATGGCCAGTCCTGAACAAATTACAAATTGTTTGAAAAACTATAATGCAATGATTAATTTCAAATAACTTAGATTATGATTTTATTTTTATTTTTTTGCCAGACACCTAGGTATCAATGTTCCTTTCTGAATGTGCGACCTATGCATGTGTTCACGTCTGCGTGCATGGAGGAATAAGGTTTTTTGTGTTTTTGTATTTCTACGACAACAAATGTAAACATCCCTTGTGATAGAAATAAGGGATGAAGAAAGTTGGGCTGAAACCTTACAAAGTGCAGTATAGAGGAAATCACTGTGCTGGCATACACCTCCTTCGTATGCTCCACTATGCAAAAATCGAACACAGCGATACAGGGTCCCCGATAAACATTGTCATATGTACAAATAAACCTTGGCCCTCTGTCGGAAAGGATGAGCACATTTGTTATACATTTGGGGCTGTCCACTTATTCAACCACCGAGGGCAGAAATATGAAGCATAGTCACTACAATCACTCCTCGTCAGTTAGACCTTGAGCCTCTGATGACACCCATTTATTACTAGGATTTTAAAAACGCTTACTGATACCCTATCGTCTGAATGCCAGTAAAAGCCTAATTCTGACTTGTTGGAAAACTGTTGTTGTCCCTACTGTGAAGGATTGACTAATAAAGATGTGAGACATCCAACATTCAGAGGAATGGAGGCATCAGTGTTCAGATTCTTATCAAAAATACACCCACTTGGGCTTTATAGATCAATTTTCTGACTGAGGAGTATAAAAAAAATCGAAGCAGTAATGCAGTTTTTTTTTTTCAATTTCAGAATTGGCTACCTACACTTTCTTATTAATGGCTGGCAGGCCTAGGGGTTGGTCTGGTGGCATTACAAACCGCCACAATAATTACAAGCCCCCTCACCATTGCAGCCCCCCACCATCATTACAAGCCCCCTTCACCATTACAGCCCCCCATCATTACAAGCCCCTCTCACTATTGCAGCCCCCCACCATCATTACAGGCCCCCCTCACCATTCCAGCCTCCCACCATCATTACAAGCTCCCCTCACCATCATTACAAAGCCCCCCCACCATTGCAGCCCCCCTCACCATTATCACAAGCCCCCCTTACAATTGCAGCCTTACTGTGCCAAACGATGTCTCACCAGTCAGTGTGTGCATTGGGATCTCCTGCTCCTGCTGTGTCAGAAGCTCACTGAAAAGTTTGGGCGCGCTGTGAAAGTAGTCCCGCCCTCCTCCTTGACAAACTCATGTGATAGACAGAACACTGCGTCTATCACACGACCTGGTCTAAGTGGAGGGCGGGAGTTTTATCACAGCGCACCCAAACTTTTCAGTGAGCTCCTGACACAGCAGTCTACCGGCCCTGCGTGCAGTGGGCCGGATAAAGGTCATCAGCAGGCCACATGCGGCCCGCGGGCCATAGTTTGAGGACCCTTGTCCTAGATCATAGAGACGAGGAGAGACTATGTGGTCTCTCCTCACCTCCATGGCCAGCCACGCAAACTGCTGTACTGTATGACATGAAATTACTGTTCCCCATGGTTGTATAACACCCACCCCCAATACAGCCATCACCAGTGGTCAGTAGCACATTGAAACATTTATTAAGGACTATGTATGTATGGCTAACTTGTGTATTGTGTTTTGTAATCAATTATGTTCTAATAGAAAAGTGTAGTAAATTTACCATGTTGTCTACTGTAATATGGCAAATCACACAAGTATTTTCTGCTGGCATGTTAGGGATGTTTGGAATGATTCTGCACGATGAAAAAAAAAAATAGTTGTGCACATCCTACCTCGAAGGCATCCTACCTCATAATTTCCTGCCATGATCAGTTTAGCAAACTTTTTTGAGCCGGCTACATTGCATCGCTCTCCAATATTCACAAAGTTGGTGTAAGGTCCTATTCTGAAGGGTTCCAAGCCTGTTGAAGAAAATATTAATTTAATATATATATATATATATATATATATATATATATATATATATATATATATATATATATATATAAATATAAATAATCACTATTATCATCATACACACTCAGCTGAAGATGCTTTTATTTTAACATTTATTTTGTTTGCCAAAACTGCAGCTTCTCCGTTTATCAGTCAATGTTAACATATATCATATTCCTAGAGATATGAATGCTTAATAAGCCTCTAAATCTATATGTATAATACTTAGTAGAAAGGTTCTAACACTTGAGTGATAATTCACCCAACAGAAATGTGTTGGGTACAGTAAAATGACCTAACTATGGGAACCAGTAATCTATATCCAAACAAATTAGAAAGAAGATTATGAAAGACATTGCCAAGTGTAATATATATATATATATATATATATATATATATATATATATATATATATATATATATATATATATATATATATATATACATATACACATATATATATATATATATATATATATATATATATATATATATATATATACATATATATATATACATATATATACACATATATATACACATATATATACACATACACATACACATACACACACACACACAGTGAGCACTGGAGGAGCAGAGAGCTGACAGTCGCTGGCTCTCTGCTTACTGAAGACTGAGAACTGAGTGATCAGAAGTGTTCGAATGTTCAGTTTTTTTTCTTAGAGACAGCAGGGGGCTATATGAACAATTGGCTGCATCAACCTAGGCGAGTATAATTGAGTGTTTTTTTTTTTTTTTCTCTCAATTCCCAAACCTTTCTTTGAGCCTAGGTTCACATTGATGCAATTTAGCATGCAATTTGAAATGTTATAGACATCTGTGCAGGAATCCGCAAAGATGTCTCTGAAACCCCCCCCCCCCCCAAGTCGGACTGGCATGCGGGTATGAAATTGTGCGAAAGGTTTATACCTTTATGACTGACAGAACAAGTGTTATATACTATATATATATATATATATATATATATATATATATATATATATATATATATATATATATATATATATATATATATATATATATTTTTTTTTTTTTTAAACAATGTGAATTTATCACAGGGAACAGATAGCCAAGTTATTTAAGGACTCTGATGCAAGTTATGTCACAACCAGGGCATGTTTTGTAATTTTTAAGGACAGTTAATGGACTGGGATGGTTCCAGCTGATTGCAAAAAAAAAGCAAACATGATACCAAGATAAAAAAAAAAAAAAAAACACATACATACATACCTAGGAAATACAAACTAGTCAATAGTAATTATATACATATACATATACATACACACACACACACACACACACACACACACACACACTATTGGAAGGACTGATAAGGGACCACACCTTAGAGAGTTTACTAATGAAATTAACCAACACAGATTTATGAAATATTGTACTTGCCACACCAACCTTTTAACAGTCAGAGGAGATGAGCTGTAATTTTACTAGAGGAAGACCTATGGGTGTAGTGTATCTGGATTTTGCCAAGGCATTTGATACACTACCCCATAAACATTTAAATTGAGGTATTTTAGCATTGATGTTGTATGTACCTACCTTGATAGAAATCTGGTTGCAGGAAGCAGGTCCAGAGAGTAATGTTTAACCCTTTCACTAAGGCCTGTATGTCGTAGGGACCTACAGAAGTGCCTGCAGGTGGCCAAGTCTGTACCAACCTAACTCATCCCTCTGCTATAAGTGCATAGTCACTTCAATGACCATAAACTTAAAACAGAATTGTTCAGTAAACTCTGCTGAACAATTCTTTAACTGCTGATTAGAACGTTATAAATGTGTGCAGTGGTTTTTATAGTCCATGTTGCCAGGAGATGTTAATGTGGTGTCATGGCAACCGCTTGCAAAACAGACCTCTAGTTACAGAGTGGGCACTGGTGTGTCAGGCTGGATTGGGCAGGTAGAGCTCATATAAAACCAGAAATATGCTTTGAAATGAAACAAAAAACATTGTATATATTGCAAAGAGATAATACAAAGGTGGAAGAAGGGGGGGGGGGAGTTTAGTAAAACATTTTTTTTTTGTGTTATAACATGAAAGAGTATATAACATGAACGAATATATATGCATACAATCTGTCTGTGGGAGGTAGATGAACTGAATTGAGTTGAGTTGTAAAACTGATATAAAAAAGGAGGCGAACGACACTGGTAGATCAAAGATCTTTAGACCGGAAGTGTTCCTCCCTATATAACCTCTCCCATATGAAAAGCACATCAGTTTTGTAGCAAGAAAGTCCTAAAAAAAAAAAAAAAAAAAAGAAGAAGAGGGGAGGGACCTTTGTGTCTCATGATATATGCTAAAGAAAGGGATTTTACAGGTAAGTTTTTTCATTTTCATACATCATGGGACAGAGGCCAGGCTAATATTTATTACCTGCTGTGATGTCCCAGAGAAATAGCCTTGAGGGGAGGGATACACCCTGCCAAATAATAACAGCCACCAGAACTTTATACGGCAACCCACAGTACAATGCAGCCGAAAGCCGAATGTCCGGCTACTCGAACATCAACGTGACCAAATTGTGTGAAAGTATGCACTGAAGATCAGGTAGCAACCTTACAAATCTGAGCCACAGATATTTGATTGCAAAAGGCCCAGCAGGTTCCTATACCCCTGGTAGAATAAGTTCTCACCCGAAAGATGGGCGCTGCCTGAATGATCAATTGGCAGACCCAATTGGCAATGGAAGCGGTTTGCCATTTATTGGGTCCCTTTGTAAAATAAAAAAAAATTGTTTGATCCTCGGATCTCCGCAGATCTAAATAAATATACACTGACTGCTTGGACAACGTCCAGAGAGTGCAGTTGTGTCTCTTCTGCCGAACAAGACCGAGAGAAAAAAGAAGGCAAAATAATGTCCCGATTTAAATGAAAAAGTCAACACCACTTTTGGCAAAAAGGATAGAACACAGGTCGTAACCCGACTCGGTCATGGTGAAGGATCAAGTATGGTTCATTGCATGAAAGGGCCGCCACTTTGACACCCTTCTAGCCGAGGTGATGGCCATCAGGAAGGCTAGCTTGCGTGACCGCCAGTCTAATGGAATTTCCTTAATAGGTTCAAATGGTTGTTTCTGTAATACAGACAGCACCAAATTCAAGTCCCAAGGACACATTGGCGACCTAATAGGATAGGGGGAAAGAAAACGAGTTGCCCCCTGTATAAAAGGTTCAGATCAGTGAATGGGAGGCTAAAGACCGTTGAAAGAATACCGAAAACTTGACCTCAGATTGTATTCAAAGCCAGTTTGATTTCTACAGCTAACCGTGTGAAAGAAAATTTTCCCAATCACATTTTCATGGAAGCCATCTTTTAGCTTTACACCAAGCAATATAAGTCTTCCAGACTTTGATAGATTGTTCTAGTGACAGCTTTTCTAGCATTCACTAGGGAAGATATCACTGGTCCCGAGATGCCTCTGTTCTTTAACACCCTGGCTTCAATAGTCATGCCGTTAAATTTAGAGACTGTAAATTGGGGTGGAATATAGGACCTAGAGATAGTACGTTGGGGCGCTGTGGAAACATCCCTGGTCCGTCTTGTGTCAGTCTGAAAATCTCTGGGACCAGGCTGGTGCTACCAGAATGACTGGGACCCCTTCTCTCTGAATCCTGCACAACAAAAGTGGAAGGAGAGGGATTGGCGAGAAAGCATAAACCAGGGAGTACTGGCTCCATGGAACTATCAAAGCATCTGCTCCACTTGCCAGAGGATCTATTGTCCGAGAGACAAACTGGTGTAGTTTGTTGTTGAATCTGGATGCCAGTAGGTCGACTTCTTGCCATCCCCAATACTGGCAAACTTTCCTTTAACACCTTTGGGTGTAGGGACCATTCCCCCAGGCAGATCTGATGGCGGCCGAGATAATCTGCCTTCCAGTTTTCTATTCTACTCCCAGTATATGAACTGCCAATATCATTGACACAGATCTTTCTGCCCAGGCAAGTGGCAAGTATGTAGTTCACCTCCTTTAGAGCAGAACGACTCCTGGTACTGCCTTGGTAATATACACACACACACACAATATATATATATATATATATATATATATATATATATATATATATATATATATATATATATATATATATATATATATATATACACACACACACACACATCACTGCAGTGGCATAGTCAAACAGGACTCCAATAGGATATTCTTAAAGCTTCAGCGTCCAGGAGTGTAGGGCCAGACGTACTGCCCGCAATTCCAGGACGTTGATGGGCAGGATCTGTTCTGTTCCTGACCATCTCCTCTGGGCTGAGAGCCCATCAAGGGTTGCTCCCCAGCCTGAGAGACTGGCATCTATAGCAAGTATTTTCCAGGTTACTGGGAGAAAGGATTTTCCTATTTGCAGGTTCTGATCTTGCAGCCACCAATTTAGGCTTAGGGATGCCTGAGGGAATAAGCACATTGGATAATCAGGGCTTTTCTTCCCCTGTCTCAAGCCAACAAAATGCTTTGTTGTAAGGGCCTGGAATGGAACTGGGCATATGGCACTGCCTCGAAAGAAGATACCATCCCCCCAGAAGGCTCATACAGAGCAAAATGGAGGGTTGTCTGGTGCCCCTTATCTGACACACCTGAACCTTCAGGGTGCAGATCCCTACGTAGCAAGAATATGCTAGCTTGAACCGTGTTTACGATCAATCTAGATACTTAAAATGTTGACCTGGTCTCAAGTTTGACCTTTCGGTATTTATGATCCAGCATAAGCTCTTTAAATACTGTAATGTGTATAATGCTCTGTTCTAGAGCCTATACCAAATGATCTCGGAGCAGGTCATCCAGGTCCTCGAGCACCAGAATCCCTTGGGCTCTTAAAAAGCCTAGTACTGGCGCTGGGACCTTTGTAAATACCTGAGGGTCTGTAGTCAGTCCGTAGGGTAGAACCACAAACTGAAAATGATGTTCCTCTACTGAAAACTGTAGGTACCTCTGGTAAAGTTTAAAAAATAGGTATGTGTAAATACGCATCTTTTTATATTGATGGAGGCTAAAAAGTCTCCCCTCTGAAGTGAGGTTACTACTGAGCAGACAGACTCCATCCAAAAGGATACGTGTTCAGGGATCTTGGGTCCGAAAATGGCCTGGTGTCCCTGTTTGGTTCCTGAACCGTAAAACAGGTTTGAGTAAAACCATGTGCCCCTTTCGAGTATCAGAACCTTTACAATTACTCTTTGATGCACTATGATGTTTGGAGTATGTTGTTTTTGTTTTTTTTAGGAGGGAACGCTGGATCCTAAAAACCTCGGGGGGGTTTCAACTACAGCCTGTAACTGTGGTGAGATATAATTAAGGTGACCCATGTGTCCTGAATTGTTGTATTCCAACAACCTTCCCCTCACTCGAAGGAGTGGGGGTCCCCTCAGAAGGAGGGCTTGGTGCTGGGTTTAGAAGGATTTTAGACCAAGGGTTTTTTCTAGCCCTGGCCTTGTGGCTTGCACCTGGGCCTTAGCACCCTGTGGATGGTGGAACTGCCCTGATGCTGAGACCTTTGAGGAGGCAGTCCCTGACGTTTTAAATGAAGGATGTCTGGTGCTTTTCTTCACAGGAAGTAGAGAACTCTTCCCACCAGAAATCTTTTGGATCTATCTGTCCAAGTCATCACCGAATAAATACAAGGAAGCTTGGCTGACCATTTTTTTTAGCCATAAAGTCTGCACATATGTACAGACCCGAGAGCCAGATGAGAAACTTACTGTATAGAATCCTTTAAGGCATCAACAGCAAAACACAGCGCTCGAGGAATATCAGTATTATATTCAGGCAGATCATCCTCCCGGTTAGGCCTGTCAGGCCATCTGATCTGATCCATTACGGACTGGCAGATGCCAATTGCTGCAACAGCAGGCTGAAAAGCTTAAAGAAAAGGAAACTTTTAGCCCAGGTTCACACTGGGTATGTTTTGCTACGATTTGAGATGCGATTTCACATGTGAAATTGCATCTCAAAACGGCGGCATTTGCCGGCAATGACACTGTCCTAATCGGTGCGACGCCGCATCTGCGGCGCTGCACCGATTTCAAAAAGTAGTTACTGTACTACTTTTTGCGATTTCTGGCCGCGATTTACATTGACATCTGTGCAGAAACCTGCACAGATGTCTCTTAAATCGCAGCCGACATCGGGACTGCCGGCGGGAGTGAAATTGTGCGAGTTCAGCTGAACTCGCACGGCTTCACTCCCGCAGCCCAGTGTGAAACAGGGCTTAATGACAACTCTAATTGCTTGTCAACAAGGTTTTTCAGGCCATGTAGGTTATCTACCGGATGAGTTAATTTCTTATTTAGAGAGCTTTCACACTGAAGCATTGTTGCCACATTTTTGTGGTAAACATAGCACTTATAAAACGCTCCCCATGCATCTCAATGGACACTTTCACACTGAGGTGTTGTGCTGGCGAGGCGTTGAGAAAAGTCCTGCAAGCAACATCTTTGGAGCAGTTTTTGAGCGCTGAAAAATATGCTTCAAAAACGCCCCTGTCCATTGAAATGAATACACTATAAAACCGCCTGGAAAACGCCCATAATCCACCCTGAGCTGTAGAAAGGTCACAATCTCACAACAAATTAAACATGCAAGCAGAAAAGAGATCATCTACAACAGGAATAAAATTGTGAGAAGATCAAAATTAAAAAAAAAACTCAAACCCCTGACTCCTGCTGGCGAAACTGTGGCTGGAGCGGGGACCTCCTCCACATACTCTGGGGATGTCCCAAGCTTCGACAATACTGGGGTCATGTGTTCAACGTAATCTCCGCAATAACGGGCTCTAGAATTGCACCAGATCCAGCACTGGCAATACTCTCCCTAGGGATAGAACTGATCCCACCTGCACTACGCCACATAGTGCTCAACCTCCTTATGGCAGCTCGCCTGTCAATAACGAGGAAATGGAAGGACGACCTTCCCCCGACGATCACTGAAGTGATTGATCTGTCCAACTTACACTGCTCTCACGAACAACTACTGGCATCATCATTAGGACGCCTAGCAAAGGTTACAGCGCTGTGGACTCCCTGGTCGGTCTGGTTCACCAATAGTAAGGAATTTCCAGTGGTATGAGCATGTATGCACAGTATTGATTATACCTGTACCTATGGAGGAGAGCCAGTGCCCCACTCTGCGCAGTTAGTTCCCGAAAGGGGCGCGGGTGGAGTACGGGCTCTCTAATCTACTGAACCCTAGCGAGCCGTCACCCTCTGGTGAGGGCGCCATGCTCTGATTAGCGAATACCAACTGTTGTTACGGTTGACAGTTAAGTTCGAATATTCCTTGTTTGCTACCATTACGGTTTCTACTTATATGATTTATTGATATACCAACTACTGCTGTATCTTGATGTTTCCTAAAAACATGTTCCACTGTGGGACACTGTTCCTCCTATGACTTAATGCACTGTTGTATTGATTGCATTGATTTTTTTATTTATTTCAGCAAAGTAAAAAGACAAACTATTGAATTAAAAAAAAAAAAAAAAAGAAAAAAAAAGTTATCCAATAAAAATGGATTTACTTTACAATGCATTGTTTTTTTTTTACATGATCACACAAAGGATAAAGATGCAAGCAGTAACCTAGCATGCAGAACAGCAGCACTAGTTGAGGGACGGTCACATGATCGCACTGAAGTGTAGGATGCTGGGTAATCAGGAAATCCTGTTTGTAGAGGAGTATATAGAAGCAAGATGGAGCTCGTCAGAGACCAGCAAGCAGAAGAAATGTCAGAAAATGTGCCCAGAAAGACAATATGAAGCAGGGGAGTTTATCAACTGAACTATGGGATCTCAAAAACGATCAATTTACAAATAGAAGCAAGAAAATAAAAAAGCTGGAACATTGTGGCACAGAGGCACATACCTGATTGGGAAAAGCTAAGCAATAAACAAAAAAAAAAAAAAAACATGAGTGCCAGAACTGCAGAACATCCCACTTCCACTAGTCCCAAATCTGTAACCCTAATCCCCATAGTCCCAAACCCAGAACCCTAAACCCAATCCCAATCCCACTAGTCCCAAATCCAGAACCCTAATCCCACTAGTCCCAAAACCAGAACCCTAATCCCACTTCCACTAGTCGCAAATCCCTAACCCCACTAGTCCCGAATTCCTAACCCGAATCACGATCATAGTCCCTAATCCCACTTGTCCCAAAATCCCTAACGCTAATCCATATTCCACTAGTCCCAAATCCCTAACCCCACTCCTAATAGCCCCAAATCCATAACCCAGCTCACAGTAGTCCCAAATCCCTAACCCTAATAGCACTTTAACTAGTCCCAAATCCCTAACCCATCTTCCACTAGTCCCAAATCCCTAACCCTAATCCACCTTCCACTAGTCCCAAATCCCTAACCCCTATCTTGCTTCCACTAGTCCCAAATCCCTAACCCTGCGTCCACTAGTCCCAAATCCCTAATCTCACTAGTCCCAAATCCCTTATCCTGATCAATAGTCCCTAATCCCACTTGTACCAAATCCCCAACCCTAATCCATCTTCCACTAGTCCCAAATCCATAACCCCACTCCCAATAGTCCCAAATCCCTAACCCTAATACAGCTCCCAGTAGTCCCAAATCCCTAGCCCTAACCCCACTTTCACTAGTCCCAAAACCCTAACCCTAATCCATATTCCACTAGTCCCAAATCCCTAACCCTAATTCATCTTATACTAGTCCCAAATCCCCAACCCTAACCCTGCTTCCACTAGTCCCAAATCCCCAACCCTAACCCTGCTTCCACTAGTCCCAAATCCCCAACCCTAACCCTGCTTCCACTAGTCCCAAATCCCCAACCCTGCTTCCACTAGTCCCAAATCCCCAACCCTAACCCCGCTTCCACTAGTCCCAAATCCCTAACCCTGCTTACACTAGTGCCAAATCCCCAACCCTAACCCTGCTTACACTAGTCCCAAATCCCCAACCCTAACCCTGCTTACACTAGTCCCAAATCTCTAACCCCACTTCCACTAGTCCCAAATCCCTAACCATGCTTCCACTAGTCCCAAATCCCTAGCCCTGCTTCCACTAGTGCCAAATCCCTAATCCCACTAGTCCCAAATCCCTAATCCTGATCAATAGTCCCTAATCCCACTTGTACCAAATCCCTAACCCTAATTCATCTTCCACTAGTTCCAAATCCCTAACCCTAATCCATCTTCCACTAGTCCCAAATCCCTAACCCTAATCCCTAACCCCACTCCCAATAGTCCCAAATCCCTAACCCTAATACAGCTCCCAGTAGTCCCAAAATCCCTAGCCCTAACCCCACTTTCACTAGTCCCAAAACCCTAATCCATCTTCCACTAGTACCAAATCCTTAACCCCACTTTCACTAGTCCCAAATCCCCAACCCTAATTCATCTTATACTAGTCCCAAATCCCCAACCCTAACCCTGCTTCCACTAGTCCCAAATCCCCAACCCTAACCCTGCTTCCACTAGTCCCAAATCCCTAACCCCGCTTCCACTAGTCCCAAATCCCTAACCCCACTTCCACTAGTCCCAAATCCCTAACCCCACTTCCACTAGTCCCAAATCCCTAACCCCACTTCCACTAGTCCCAAATCCCTAACCCCACTTCCACTAGTCCCAAATCCATAAAACTGCTTCCACTAGTCCCAAATCCCTAACCCTGCTTCCACTACTCCCAAATCCCTAACCCTGCTTCCACTAGTCCCAAATCCCTAAGCCTAATCATGCTTCTTATAGTCCTAAATCCCTAACCCCACTTTCATTAGTCCCAAATGCCTAACCCTAATCCCACTCACTTGTCCCAAATCCATAACCCCACTCTCACTAGTGCCAAATCCCTAACCCTAACCCATCTTCCACTAGTCCCAAATCCCTAATCCCACTTCCACTAGTCCCAAATCCTGATTCCACTATCCCCAAATCCCTAACCCCACTTCCGCTAGTCCCAAATCCCTAACCCGGTTTCCACTAGTCCCAAATCCCTAACCCGGTTTCCACTAGTCCCAAATCCATAAACCTAATCTTGCTCTCAATAGTCCCAAATCCCTAACCCATCTTCCACTAGTCCCAAATCCCTAACCCATCTTTCACTAGTCCCAAATCCCTAACCCCCAACTCTAATCCCACTAGCCCCTAACCCTAATCCCGCTCCCAATAGACCCAAATCCCTAACCCTGATCCCACTAGTCCTAAATCCCTAACCCCACTCCCACTTGTCCAAAATCCCTAAACTTTAAACTACTGGGAGCGGGATTAGGGATAGGGTTAGGGATTTGGGACTATTGGGAGCAGGGTTAGGGATTTTGGACTATTGGGAAAGGGATTAGGGTTAAGAGGCAACTTAGAGGCAGAACAAACCATGTTGGTCAGGGTCTTTGCAACTGTGAGGCAGACATTCACTGGATATCTTATTGTCCAGATTGCTCGCAAGGAGACTCATGTCGGGCACTCCACTGAATCCTGAGCTTTTTAGTTCTTCCCCATTCTCAACCGATTCCTGTTCCAAAATAGGAGGCTCCCGGGAGGTGGATTGGTCACGCTTCTTGTTACCCTGTGGGATGGAGGCAATCCTGCCAGCAATCATGTGCTCTAACACGGATAGGGCCTAGGACAGTTCATCCTTGGTGATAAGAGGTAAAGCAACAGTGTTGACTGTAGGCACAATACCAGATAGGTGCAGCAGCTCAGATTGCCCAGAAGCCTCTGGTCTTTCAGGGGATACAACACTAGGGATATGACCAAGTTCATCAGGAACTACTGATGACATAGGTGTGCCCTTCCCTGAAGTGTTAGTCCCACTCCTCTTTTTGGTAGACATCACCTCCTTATAAGGGAGACTCTTTAATAGGGCTCACCAAGCCCCTATGCAACAATCATGTTAAGCACTTTTAGCATGCCAAGCAACCCCTGGTGACTCACGTGACACGGGTAAGAAGAAAAAAACAATTGCAAGTGTTTATTTAGAGCCTGCTCTGTGTCCCACAGCTGTCTTCTGGAAGCACCACATGCTTGGCTTGCCCAGCTTAAAGCAGAGGTCTGACATTTTAATTTGCATTTTTTTTAAGTCAGCCACTACAAATACTGCAGCTGCTGACACTTAAAATAAAATAATCTCAGTGCGCATGCGACGGCGATGGCTGACTGAGCCGTGAGCTCCGCACCAGGCTAGCACCGCGGCGCCTGTAGCTCGGTACACGGCTACCTACGGGTCTAGCAGAGACCACGGACAGACTCCGAAGACTAGCGGGCACAAGCTGATACCCTCCGCTCCGCTGAAAATCGGCGCTCTCTGGCCGTTTTTGGACGCTGGGAGATCGTGAGGTAAATCCAAGATGGCCGCCACGCGGCTGCCTCAGGCCCCATCACACATCCAAATTGATCAGGGGACACACAGGTCAGTGCTACCCTGCTCCCCCCAACAAGCCACCCCTGAAGCAATGGGGATTTACTCACAGCTGGGCCCGGACTGCAATGGCGGTTTAAGCAAACCCATAATGGCTGATTTGTCTCCTGCTTCTCAGGGAATTATGGTGTCTATGCAGCAGAATCCCCTCAGTCATGACGCACTTTCTCTGGGTCGGCCTGACCTAATGGAGGAGCTATTTCATAAGTTCTCATCTTTATTGGACAAAGGACTATCTCAGACTGCAGCTAAGATTACCAGTGACTTAAAGGCTGACTATCACTCTCTGGGTTCCAGAATTGAGGCTATTGAATGCAAAATGGAGGACACAATTTCTGCTACATCCCAGAATTACAGCCACATACAAACACTCCAAGACCAATTAGATGTGGCAATGATTCGCATAGACGACCTTGAAAATAGATCGAGAAGGTCGAATATTAGAATTCGAGGACTTCCCGAGACCATCCTCAATGTCCCTGAAGCAGTGCAGGACCTGATTAAAAATCTCCTCCCTAACATCTCCCCTCAGCGATTGGAGCTGGATAGAGCTCATAGGGCTTTAGGTCCCCCCAGGAAGGATGGCACTCCACGGGACGTCATAGCCAAACCCCATCACTATTCGGTCAAAGAGGAAGTCATGAGGCAGGCTAGATCAGCTCAGGTCATCATGTGCCAGGGACATCAGGTACAACTTTATACTGATCTGTCTCCCTCCACTATTCAAAGACGAAGGTCACTGAAGCCCTTACTTCTGGCTTTGACTCAAAAATCAATCAAATATAAGTGGGCTTTCCCGTTTGCAGTAAAGTTTTCAATCAATAGCAAACCTTACGCCTTTTCCACCGTTCCAGAAGGGGAGAATCTACTTCTTCGCCTGAAGATAATCACTCAGGAGGCTGAAATGGACACTTCCAATGTTGGCCAAAGTTCTCACAAATGTGCTATCCCTACCAGCCCTCCATCTCCCCTGTGGCAGAAGAACAAGAACAAAAAAGCAAGGGACAATGGAGCTACCTGAACTGGTGATTTTCCGGTTAAAACTGTCTGTTACTGTATGCCTCATCGTTGGGCATTGGCTAGGCTGAGCAGGCCGATTGGATTTTCTTTTTGGATATTTTTGCAACCTTTTTTCTGTTTTATCCTAAAATCTTATGGTCCGGTTGCTTTTTCCTTTTTATTTTTTTTTATATTTTTATTTTTTCAACTACTTTAAATTTCAGTGACACAGCTAGGTTCACCCTTCTTTTTTCAATCGGGTTCCTCAAGTTGCCTGTTTTCTATTTTATCCATTTAGGACATTATATGCTTATAGTGGACTGATGCTGTTCCGACATTGGTGTCCTCTGGTGGTCGGCGCGGGCTCCCCTCGCCCCGCTTTTGGGGTGGTGGGTGCTCGGGGTGGCTGCTTGGGAACACCTCTCTTCTAAAAAGTGGTCTTTTATTGACGTGTACCGTTCAATTATCTTTCAGGTCAATACTTTTTTCTCTGGGCGCCCGGTCCCGGCCTGGACCTTATGCGCCTCCAGCCAGCCTTTGGACACCTTACGGTTTCCGAGGGGTGGACGGCTCACTCCGATTTCGGAGGAGCTGACAATGGTTTTGATATTCTCGGCGATCGGGGTTTCTCCCCCCCGGCGATTTGTTTTTCACTTCAGGGAGATCTTATTACTTCTATCCTTTCCTGTCCTCCCTCATCTTTCCCTATAATCCTTATTTATCCACAAACGTGCCTAATATTTGCTATGCTTACAGGTTCTTCATTCCTTCGAACTACCCTTAGGGGTACAGCCCTTGGGACTATGATAGCTTTTGAAACCAGATTCTTCCGGGACCCGAGAATGCTAAGGGTGAGTGGGGGTCGCCTTAGCCGAGATGCCGACTACTTGCTTCATGGCTAGCACGTTAGATTTGAACCTCCGCATTGCCTCCCATAATGTTCAGGGCATAAACTCTCCGATCAAACGGAGAAAGGTGATGGACCACTACAAATCATTGCATCTTGATATTGTCATGCTGCAAGAGACTCATTTTCCTATCCGATATAGCCCTACTTTTCTTCATACATACTTCCCTCAGTTCTGTTTAGCTAGCGCCGAAAACAAAACCAAGGGGGTGGCAATTTTATTTTCAAATAAATGTGCCTTTGTCAAATTATCTGATATCACTGATCCAGACGGGAGATTTCTGTTGGTGAAAGGCAAGATAGGGGATCAATTATTCTCTTTTGTATCCTATTATACCCCTAATAGAGGACAGGCTAAATTTTTAAAAACAATGCTCGACACTCTATCCCCTGAATTGGAGGGAACCATTGTTTTTGGAGGAGACTCCAATACAGCTCTGGATCAGGGGCTAGACAAAAACTAAACAGCCTGGGTCTGGACTAATACGCCCGACAAGAGAAAGTCTTAAATTTGCTAAAGTTTTACACGACCATGGCTTAGCCGATACTTGGAGAGAACTCAACCCATCTAAAAGAGATTACACTCATTTTTCCCATCCACATCTCACATATGCCCGTATAGACCATATCCTTACTCCCTCTACCACTCTCCCGGCCGTTCTGTCTGCCTCCATCAGGGATTCTGTTTTATCTGACCACTCCTTGGTAATCATATCTCTCAAGTTAGGTGTCCAGGAGGGTTCGTGCACATTCTGGAGGCTGAATGAGTCCTTGCTTTCTGACCAAGCTAGAATCACTGAAATAGGCGAAGCTCTTGAGGAATACTTTCAACTTAATGACACAGGGGAAGTTTCGGAAGAAACGCTTTGGGCAGCCCACAAAGCTTTTATCAGGGGGAGGCTCATTCAGATCTCCACGCGACTAAAGCGGGACAGGGCAGCTGAAATAGCAAAATTGGAAACTGAATATTTCTCTATTAAGGCCAGGCACAAACAGAACCCCTCCGGAGTTCCCTCATCTAAGATAGACAACGCTAGATTAGCCCTTAATCTGGCTCTTACAACCCGGGCAGAAAAATCAATCCGGTGGAGTAAACACAAATTCTACACCCAGGCAGACAGAATTGGCCCCCTTCTTGCGTCCAAACTTACCCCTAAATCCAAGCTTCTTTACATGCCTAAAATTAACATAGGAGGACACACTTCATCTACCAACCCAACCAAGATATTAGATGCTTTCCATGACTTCTATTCACGTCTTTAGGAAACCCACACCCTCTCATCTACCGATTTAACATCACAATTCTTGGAAGGACTCCCTATACCCTCCCTGTCTACAGCTCACAGAGACCTGATGGACTCTATAACTACTGAGGAAGTGTTGGCGGTAATCAAGGGTCTCCGCACTGGGTCAGCCCCGGGGCCGGATGGCCTATCTATTCCCTACTACAAAGCTTTTTCGGACATTCTGGCACCGCACATGACCAGTTTTTTTAACTCAAAAGCCAGGGGAGACCCTTTTGATTCCCAGATCAACACAGCCTTTATAACAGTAATTCCCAAACCGGACAAAAACCCAGAAGACATCACTAACTATCGTCCGATCTCCCTAATTAATAATGATCTCAAGGTTCTCACTAAAGTCTTATCCAATAGATTAGCAGGGTTCATTGGGCAGTATGTCCACAAGGACCAAGTGGGGTTTATACCCGGCAGACAAGGTCCTGACCAAATTAGACGAGCAATAGATCTGGTATCGATATTACAGACCAATTGGACGGGAGGGATTCCCCAGAGGGGATGTTTGTTGTCACTGGACCTTCAGAAGGCCTTTGACTCTGTTTCCTGGACCTATATCTTCAGCATACTTGAATCTTGGGGTTTGACACGATTCATGGGAATTATTCGGGCCCTTTATGCGAACCCTAGAGCGCTGGTTAGGATTAAAGGCCATTACTCCGCACCCATTAGAATTGGTAGGGGCACTAGACAAGGCTGTCCCGTCTCCCCTAATCTTCGCCATTGCTATTGAAACTCTGGCAATTGCTGTACGTCAGGATCCCAATGTCTTAGGAGTCCAATGTGGAGATCAAACTCACAAATGCGCCCTTTTTGCGGATGACATTTTGCTGTTTTTGACCTCCCCTATTTCCACCCTTCCTAACTTATGCCGTATTCTAGACAATGTTTCCAAATTATCGGGCCTTTCGGTTAATTTTTCCAAATCACAGGCACTTAATATATCTTTATCCTCTGACTTAGTAGAGAACCTTAAACAATCTTTTAAATTCAGTTGGAGCGATTCCTCAATTCAGTACCTGGGCGTTGCCCTTGCAGCTAAGACGGAGGCTCTTTACAACCTTAATTATCCCCCCTTATTTAAAAAATTAGAGGCTGATCTCACTAGGTGGTCTAAGTTTAACCTCTCATGGCTGGGAAGAATCAACTCTATTAAAATGACCCTGCTCCCTAGAATTCTCTATTTCTTCCGCTCTCTTCCTGTCCCAATAATAAGAAATCACCTAAAATCTTTCCAGAGTAAATTACTTAGGTTTGTATGGGGTCCTTCGGGCCATCGAATACCACAGGACACACTGTATCGCCATAGAAGCAAAGGGGGTCTGGGCCTGCCCAACCTTCATAAATACTTTCTTTCAGCCAGAATGGCACAATTTTCCACCTTGTACTCCAGACTCAATGTACCGGATTGGGTCCATATAGAACAGCTAGCTATTCCCTCTGCTTCCCTGGATTATCTCCTTTGGTCCCCTGTCAGATCCCGTCCATCTATTCTTTCCCCAATATTGTCCCAGTCGTTTGCCCTATGGGATCGCCTAAGGCACAACACCTGTCTGACATCTTCTACCCGTCCTTTAGCTCATATATTTAATAACACTGATTTTCCACCGGGTCTACGTCCCTCAGAGTTTAAGTGGTGGATGGATAAGGGACTATATCGGATAGGACAATACTTTACTTCTAGTGGTCCCATCTCTCAGGATTACTGCATTCATACCCTAAAGCTTCCTGACTCGGAGAGGGAACACTTTAAGCAAATTTCGGAGTTCTTGCATAGCATCTGGAAGTCCAGACCCCTTCCGCCTGACTTCACTGCTTATGAAATTTGGTGCGGACAGGCCGATGGGCGGAGGGGAGGTATCTCGGTGATCTACTCGGCCCTCACTCACCCTACTGATAAAACGTCATATATGTTGGCTTGGGAATCTGACTTTCAATGTAACATTAGCTTGGAGACTTGGCACAAAACTTTCTTCAGATCATTTCGGGGCATTCAAGGAGTCTCCTTAATGGAGGCAAGTGTTAAAGTCATCACCAGATGGTACCTTACCCCATCCAGACTGGCCGCCATGTTCCCTAATGCGGATCCCCTCTGTTTTCGGGGGGTGTCAGCTGCGGGGCACCATGGCCCACATATGGTGGGAATGTCCTAGAATTCGCCCATTCTGGAGGTCTATTGTTAATATGATTTACAAAGTGACTGGATGCCGGATCCCTAGAACTCCCAAAATCGTCCTCCTGAACGCTCATGTCCCACATCTCTCTAGATCTACACAAAAGCGAATACATTTTATTTTACTGGGCCCAAAGATCGCAATTGCCAAATCTTGGAAACAGCCCAGGGCGCTGGTTTTGGTAGTCAAACAGAAAGTCTCCTGGATTATGGTCCAAGAAAAATTATCCAGTATACTAAATGACTCCTCAGTAGTGTTTCGTGAGACTTGGGCTCCTTGGGCTGACTATGTTGGCATTCCCCTTACCCCTGGACCTGCATAGGCTTATGTGGTCGATTGTTTCTTGTTAAACAGTATACTCCCCCTCCTCACCTTACCCCCTTTCCCACTTTTCTTTTCTTCTGTCCTTCCTCCTTTACCTCTTTAGCTATCCCTGTTGATGCTAATCTTACTTATTACCTACTTATGCAAATTTTGTAGGGTTATGGTTCTAAGAAATCATTGCTTTTTATTTGTTTTTTATTTTTTTTATTTTCTTTCTTGGGGGAACTCATTTTATTACCCATGAGTGGTTTAACTCACCCTGCCCACACTGGTGTGAGAAGTGTGGGCTGGGGGCGGTGGGTGGGAGGGGTCTGGGACCTAGCGCTTAGCACAGCAGGTTCCCAAGAGGGGTGTTGAGGGTTAGAGTCCCGGACCAGACTAGGGATTTTGCCCCTTTATTTAAAGATTTTGACATTATCAGTCTGACGGTTCTTATATATTCTCATATTAACCTGCTTTTCAGACTGTTCCATTCCCTGATCCCCCCCCCCCCCCCCCCCCCCGGGATCGGTTTTTATGATCTACTTATTAATTTCTGCTATTACTTCCAAATGTTATGAACTTCTTCTAGATGCATATGTTGTGCTTTTTGCTATGAATTTGCTGTAACCTTATTGAAAATCTCAATAAAAACGTATTGAAAGTAAAATAAAAGAATCTCTGTGCAGGCAGTCCCATTGATGTAATTTGGGATGTAGCACCTGCACGAATAGAGCTGGTGTAACTAATTTTACATAAATGTAGGTCCCTATGCATGTCTCTGAGCTCACACTGTCTGTGTTCAGGGTCATGTACCCACACGGATGTCGGATTGGGAACATGAGCTATGCGCATGCCTGTACAGCTGTTGCATCTCATTTGACATAAATGGGACTGTCTGTACAGGGATGTGTGAAACACCTATGCATCCCTGTGCGTGTAAACATGCCCCCCATAGGCATACACTTTAGTATGCCACATGTGAGTGAGGATGTAAAAACAATTTAGCAGGAATGTTGTAAGTGAAGTTGTGTTTATGTGCACTATTAATGATTTTAGTGTATTTTTAGCAAAAATATTGTTTGGTAAACACGTGTGCAAAGGTCACGCTTAAAATTCGGTAGCACCTTATTTTTAATAAATTAAATTGTTTTGTCATATTGCTCTTTTCTATCTTGGGCCTTTAGGCACCAAGTTCTCTATGGCCCCTACATTTCTAACCCTATTAAGCCATTCTGCAATTGACGGTGGCCTAGGGTTTTTCCAACATCGGGCAATACCCACATTGGCCTTGTTGATCAAATGGCATAGAACCAAGTTTGTATAGGTTAGGATGAAGGAAAAAAGCTGGGACAGCCGCACTCCAAAAAAACTCCTCCTTTAATTAAAAATCACAAAATACATGCCACAGCAAAAAACAGCACAACAAAAGAAAAGCTGACGTTTCGCACTATGCCTTAGTGCTTCTTCATAGCTAGTGTGTAAACAGTAAAATGAGTGAATATATACCTTACAACCCAATGAGTGGGAGGGGGCTCTGGAAACAATTAAGTTAAACAGGGTCCCCTGTGAAGTTTGGGTGTGTCTCGACAGACAATCAGAGAGTGTCTCATGTGGACTATGTCTCATGCAAATTCATAGTGAATAGTGAACATTGGATAGAATGATGTGTTGACCCAATAGAGAAGTGGGGTGCAGAAAAATGTGAAAGAGAGTGTAGGAGTATGTGTAAGTGTGAAGAAATATATTTGAGTGTAAGAGAAGTGAATTAAAGTGGACAGGAAATGGAATGATATGTGTAAAACATGTATAACTTGTATAAGTAACAAATAAAATGAAATTAAGAAAACAAAAAATATGATGTGAATTGAAGTGCGATAAAGTAAAGTGAAATTAATTAAAAAAGAAGAAAGGAAAACAAATAAAAAGTGAAATGGGGAAAAAAGGGGAAAAAAAAAAAAGTGAAAAATAGGGGTGAATATGGCGGTGAACCATATAAAGGACGATGCATAAACCATAAAATAATATGGTGTAATGAAGTGAACAAAAAATGCCTAAAGATTGAGCATAGTGTAAAGGTGCACCTTAATTCTAATGGTCTTATTTGTTTTATAGTATATTAACTTGTGTTTTTTATTATTTTTATGATTATTATTATATTATTTTTGTTTTTTGTAGCCTGTATGTGTTTGTGTACTTACTCATTATTGAAATAATAACTGAGACACCGGGCATCTATCTGGACTGGTTAAACATTCATTGTGAGCTGAACCATTAATACAAAGACAAAAACAAAAAGATGTGAACATGTGTGGCCGTTTATAGAAGAGTTCTAAAATATCCTAAAAATCAGTAAATGAGTAAACATGCAGAGTAGTATGGAATGATAGTAAAAAAGAGGCACTTGAAATGTCGGGAAGTGTCAATGTGGCTATATGAGGCTAATGAAAAATAACCGCTATTAGCGGACAATTGCCAACATGTGAACCTCAATCTAAATAGAGAAACTCTCTAGAGAATGATAGCGATCAGGGTATGGGCATGGAGTGTGTGTCAGGTTGCATAGCGGAATCGATATATTGGTATTACAATATTTTAATGCTTTAATGTTAGACTGGAAAGGGAAAAGTAAAACCAAAAGGTTAGTGAAGGGTTAATGAAAAACTCCCTAGGCAGTAGGTAAACATGTGTTGAAATCGAAAATACGCTATCTGATTCTCTGTCTTGACACATCCAATTACAGAAAAAGCCACATTTGAGGCCACCACATCTCGCCGACAACAAAGACATCGCCATACATGTCGCGATGACTGTGCGATCTACATGAATTAAATACTTAAATGTGTATTTACAAGGAACAAATACAATTTGATAAAACGGAGAAGCCGAACATTGCTGTTGACAGCTGTATATACAAAAAACAGTTAATACAGTAATAAGAACAAAAAACACACAATATGCATATGAAATGTCCCGATAAACATGTTAAGATAACGAGCAATATCGTATGAATGGCTGGGAAGCCAGCAGAACTGTAATCGTGGGACATATCTTACAATGTATGTTGGTTGGTTCTCTAATGAAACCCAAAAAGAAAGAAAGAAGAGAGTATAGGATACTGAGATCTTGTTGAAAAGGGTGCCAAGAGCCTAGGTGTTTTGTAATCCTCTTACAAAGAAGGAGATACTGTATTTATGGATCCTGTAAAAATCGGGGAAAAAACATCCAGGGTGCTTGTAAGAAAATAAGGTTAGGAAAAAAGGCAAGATGAAAAGAGAGGGGGGGAGGGGGAAGGGAATAAGGAGAAAAATGGGAAAATGTGCGCAAGGAAGAGCGAGGAAAAAAAAAAAAAGGTGGAAGTGGGAAAAAAAATAAATAAATAAATAAATAAATAAATAAAAAGGTGGAAGTGGAAGTGGAGAAAAAAAAAAAAAAAAAGGTGGAAGTGGAAAAAAAAAAAAAAAAGGTGGAAGTGGGAAAAAAATAAATAAATAAATAAATAAAAGGTGGAAGTGGAAGTGGAGAAAAAAAATAAAAAAAAGGTGGAAGTGGAAAAAAAAAAAAAAAAAAGGTGGAAGTGGAGAAAAAAAAAAAGGTGGAAGTGAAAAAAATAAAAAAAAAATAAAAAAAGGTGGAAGTGAAAGTGGAAAAAAAAAAGGTGGAAGTGGAAGTGGAGAAAAAAAAAAAAAAAAAATCATTTTGGAAATGAAAATGAGAAAAGATAAAAGTAAATGTAAAAATAAACATTTTTTGTATAGTTTGTATAGGTCTTTGTTGGTATTTGTGAGAGGTGTAGCACGAAGAAGGCAGGGTCATCCATTACTTGGTAGGTTGTACATTTTTGGGGGCCCCTTTGTACTGCTAGCCAATATTGTCTGATCTTAGGGCATGTCCAAAACATATGGAGCAGGGTTCCCTGCCCCTTATTGCATCGCCAACACTGGTCTGTTACTCCAGGGAAGAACCTATCCAGTCTGGACAGGGTATAATACCACATATTCAAAAGTTTATAGTTACATTTTTTGAGTTCTAGTACAGGTTGATGATTTCAGTAACAGATATATTATCTTCTGTTGTTGAGACTGAGTAAGGTTCTGGTAAAGGTCCCTTGCCCATTTTCCAATTGCTGACATCTCATAATTATCTGGGGGTGCTATTAACAACCTATAGAGCTTAGATATTGTTCGAGTGAGGGGTTCCTTTTCTTCACAATATGTTTCAAACTGTGTCAATTCATGTCTCTAACTTATTGCTGGGCCTTATTGCTGGGCCTTATTGCCTGGCAGGCCAATATAAGGAGCAGTGGCTCCGAGCGCGTAGCCCAATCAGCCTTTGTTCTCCCTGTTTGACCCTCCTCCCGGAAGTGTTCCTGGGAAGTAATCACGTGACCTGTCACGTGACCTGTGAGGCTGGAACAGACTACATCCTGAAGGCCACAGGACAGGCCTGAAGACTCCACACAATCTGCTTTCTTCACTTCTAAAGCAGCCCATGGATCCGGGATGAGGACTACAGGATGTTACAGATGAGCCTTCTTTCCTTACCTTCTTGTAAGTGTGTTTTTTACAATGTGTCATTAAAAGAACCTCTTTAATACTGCACTTAGGTGGCGCTTCCTTTCTCTACCCCTTTTTTGTTTACCACAGAGTCAGCTCTCTGAGGACAGCAGCCGCCATTGAACAGCCACATCACCTGCATTTTTAACCATTGAACTGCCTGTTACTACTATTTCCAATGGACTAATCACCATACTCCTACCCATATATGTACTTTGTATCTGCGCTGACAGTTACCTCTCCTATTGTATACTCAACCTTCTTGCAACTCTGAACAGCTTGAACAGTCATACAAGTAAATATAACTGCCCAGCGTTTGCTGCTGGCGTGACCTCCTCTGATTTGGCGAGTAGTAACAGACCAAGGACCGAATACGTCAAGGCCCACACTTGTGAAGGGAGGGTCTGAGTTGAGTCTGTCAGATGGAAGGTCAGCCATCTTTTGGGATTGTAAGAGTCCCCGGAGTTTGTGACAGGTGACACAATTGAAGATATACTTGCTCACACATCTTTTTGCTCCTATTATCCAGAGTCCAGCAGTCCTCAAAGCTTATTCAGTGAATAGCCGGCCTTGGTGTTTGACTTGACTGTGATAGTGCTGTACAAGCAGGGCAGACACATGGTGCTGAGCTGGGAGAATGAGAGGATGCTTCTTGTGGTGCTCCAAGGTAGCTTCTTTAAGGCGACCTCCTATTCTCAACAGGTCACTGCTGTCGAGGAATGGATCTAGTTTCCTTAGGACACTGTCTTTAGGGATTGTTTCTTTGTTGCAAATACAGTCAATTTCTCTAGCAAAGGTCTCTTGTTGCACAGTGTAGATAAGATGTTTTGATTGCTCTAGGTCAGTCACTGAGAAGGTATTTTCACAGCGGTGCCAGCCTTTGCAATTAGTCTTTTTCCCAAAGGAACGGGCTATGTGGGAAAAGGTAGTAATAGCTCTAATGAGTGAGTGATTTCCATGTGGAAAACCTGGAGAACCGATGAGATTTGAGTCGGTTTTGTGTAGCCACCGTGACTAATGCAGACACTTGTGGACGAACTTCAGCATCCTTGACTGCGTCTATCAAGCTGAAAGTCTGATTCAGAAGTGCTCTGTTCTGAATTGTACAGGAATGTAGGGCCTGTAAACCATGTTGGCTGGGACAGCTCTGGTCGCTAGGTCTGCGGGATTGTGTTTAGTTGAAACGAAGTGCCACTGTTTTGGGAATGTGGATCTCCTAATCCTCAACACTCGATTACTGACATAGACGTAGAAGCGTCTGGTTTCATTGTAGATGTACCCCAGGACTACTTTACCGTCAGTGTAGAACTCAGTGTCTTTGATTTCTAGGTTCATCTCTCTAGTGATAGTGTTGGCTAACTCCACGGCTAACACTGTGGCACAAAGTTCTAGCCTAGGTATTGTGTGTTCTGAGAGTGGGGCAAGTTTTGCTTTTCCCATGACAAAACCTATATGGCACTGTCCTTCCTTGTTCCTGATCTTGAGGTAGGCTACAGCAGTGATTGCTTTGACAGAAGCATCACATAAAACACAGTCTTTGGTCTTGGACTTCTGTAGACGGTACAGGAGCATATGGTCAAAGGACCTTTAAGTTAGACAAGGTTGTCAAGGAATTTTTCCACTCTGTCCACTGATCTCTTTTTATGGGGGGAAGTGGGTCATCCCAGTTCACCGTTTGAGTCAGGTCTCTGAGAAGTGCTTTACCCTCAATGGTGACTGGAGCTACAAACCCAAGAGGATCATACAGACAGTTTATGGTTGACAGAACGCCTCTGTGTGTAAAGGGCTTTTTCTTCCCGACTAACCTGGAAGATGAAGGTGTCTCATGTCTGGTTTTCTCTGGAAATGATGTTTAAGAGAGGCAAAGCGTTTAAGGACGTGTTCCTTGTTGTTAGGTAGACGCTGTCTATGGGGTCTAAATGGGAGAAGTGCGACCCAATTGTCTGTCTCTTCCCTGGCTGTCTATTTTTCCATTATTTGCAAGAAAAGTCTATCTTCAAAGGACATTGCTACCTGCTGATCTTCCTTTGTTCTATGAAAGACTGTACATCCTAGGTGGCCTGGGTCACTGTCACAAGTGTGATCCTCTGTGTCTGGGTCTACAGAGGAGCAAGGCATGTGAGTACTACCTGGAAGTTCCTTTGTGATGAAGCTGTTGTGACATGGTTGCAAGGAGGAAGGGCGTCCTTTGTCAAGTATGTTAGTGAACATGCTACTGACCGTGGCGGGTCTGTGCACAGACTTTAGGCAGACGTCCCCTACAATGACCCACCCCAGGTCAAGTCTTTGGGCAAAGGGAGCATTGTGGGGACCATTAATCTGTTCCCTTACTTAATGAACCTGCAAAATGTCTCTTCCCAGGAGCAGCATTAACTGAGCCTGCTTGTCATATTCTGGTAGGAGATGGGCCATGTGTTTTAGATGAGGCTGGTGAATTGCTGTGTCAGGTTTAGGGATTTCTGACCGGTTATCTGGAATCTGGTTGCACTCTATTATGGTGGGTAAAGGTAGACAAGTCCGACCATCTATGCACTCTACACAGAAGGTGGTGGCTCTTCTCCCCGCCGTCTCAACAGTACCCGCACAAGTCTTTAGAGAGTAAGGGGAGCTTGGACCCCTAACATCGAAGGTGTCAAAGAAAGTGGATCTAGCCATAGAGTGGTTGCTTTGGTCATCTAAGAGTGCATACATTTTGACAGCTTTGTTTCTTTGACCCATTGGATAAGCTCTAATAAGACAGATCTTTGAACAAGACCTTCCGCCTGCAGGATCTTTGCATACTTCAGTACACTGTGTGGTAACCATTGGAGAGTCTGAACCAGTGTTCTCTTGCTCCCCGCCATGCTCGTTGGTATTGCTAGCTCGCTGGGCGGTCCAAGGAGCAGGGCCTGGATGTAGTGTCGAGTTGTGGTCTGATTTGTCACACTCTGTGAATGATACACTAACCTTACAGTCCTTGGCAAAGTGTGATATGGATGAGCAGCACCTGAAGCATATGCGGTTCTCTCTTAGGAAAGCTTTGCGATCTTCCAGAGACTTCTCCCTGAAGGTCCTGCATTTTAGTAGAGGGTGTGGTTTCCTGTGTAGAGGGCATTGCTTGCTAGGGTCTCCGACTTTGTCCTTTGAACGATGTTGGAAGACCTATAGGAGAAATCTGTAGAGGAAACGTGAGACTTGTTCACTGTCAATGGCATCCTATGCTGTTTGAAGCTAGGTGGCGTGGCTGATGGCAGTATAAAGTCAAAGCTGGGATCATTCAAGTTCCAGGACATTGATTGGCAAGTGGGATTCCTCCGGATTACAGTGACCCTGGACCAACTGGACCCCCCAGACTACCCCCCCAACCGCTAAGGCTGGCGTCGATCGTGACCACCATCCAGTGAAAAGGTGATGTCAGCCACCAAACCAGGGAGGTCCTGACTAGGTGGCTCACCCGGATTTGACAATCCAGGGACAATGGGCACATGTCCCATCTGGACAGAATTTCTGTCTGCAACATTCAAGAGTAAAATTGAGCATACAGTACTGCCTCGAAGGAGGCTACAATGAGACCCAGGACTTGCATGCAAAAGTGGCACGACGACTATCCCGAAGCCCGAAGAGTCTGCAACCTTTCCACAGGGAGAACAACTTTTGCCTCTGAGGAGTCCAGAATCAGCCCCAGATACACTAGGCGTTGAGTTGGCACCAATACTGACTGTTGAGTGTTCAGCATCCAACAAAAAACTTGGCGGGTCTGACAGGTTATAGACATGCTCACATCCAATTCTGAGCTTGAAGTGGCCCTCAGAAGAAGATTGTCCAAGTAGCCCACGATAGCAATGCCACGCTGTCTTAGTAGAGCCAGAATCGGGGCGAGCACCTTGGTGGTGATGTCAGACCAAAAAGGGAGAGACACAAATTGGTAGTGGTCTTCCCTGACCGCAAAGCGCAGACATCTCTGATGCCTGGTGCATATGGGGACATGCATGTATGCGTCTTTGATGCCCAAAGATGCCAGAAAATCCTTTGGGTGGAGGGCAGCGACAACAGAGCGACTCGATTCCATCCGGAATCATTGTACCTTTACAAAGCAATTGAGAGCCCTGAGATCCAGGATTGAGCAAACACCCTCCTTCTTTGGTACTATGAACAGGTTTGAGTTAGAGTTAAACCCCTGAAATGGTTACCCCATGTACCAGTGTATCCTGAACTGCGCCAAACAGGGCTGTACGATGGGTCAGCTGAAGCTGGAGGTAAAAAAATATGTTTGGTGGGCAAGAAAGTAACTATATTGTACCCTGAGGAAACTACTTTGCAAACCCACCGGTCAGAGATCTGCGACGTCCATGAGTCACAAATTTGTGAAGACGTCCCCCCACCCGAGAGATGGGTGGGCCAAACCTTCATGCGGACGTGGATTTGTTTGCAGGATTGTTGAGCTTGCAGAACCAGGGACGCTTATGTCCCTCAACAGGTGCTTCATTGGTCTTGGATCGTTTACTGGCCGTGCTGGGCAGACGAAAAAATAGGATTTTTGTACTCACCGTAAAATCCATTTCTCTGAGTTCATAGACGGACACAGCCTTCTTTGACATTAGGGTTATGCTTCTTCGTACCAGGAGAGTTTAGGCAGAATTTAACAGCACTTAAAGTGTTAAAACCTTTCCTTTGTGCCGCTCCTCCCAGGGGGCGTGGCTCCCCCAGGCATAACCCACACCCTGCTCTAGGAGCCTCAGTTCGTAACAAGCAGTACAAACCAAGGAGGGGTGGGTGCTGTGTCCGTCTATGAACTCAGAGAAATGGATTTTACGGTGAGTACAAAAATCCTATTTTCTCTTCCGTTCATAGACGGACACAGCCTTCTTTGACATTAGGGACGTCCCCAAGCAGTGTAAATTTTTTTTTTTAGTGGTGGGAAAAATAACACAGCAAACCAGGTAACACCCCAAACAAAAACCGGAGTTGCTCAGGAGAAACTTTAATCATAAACTGGCGCCCGTAACACCTGCGGCTGAAGGAGGCATCAAAAGATGCACACATATCCACCTTGTAAAACTTTGAAAAAGCGTGGATTGACGATCAGGATGCATCCCAACACCGCTGTAACACAGAGGCATGATGCCGGAAAGCCCAAGAGGCCCCGATCGCCCTGGTTGAATGCGCCATAACCCGAAAGGGGGGCGCACGCCCCTTTAGGGCATAGGCCTGAAGCGCAATCTGTCGAAACCACCTAGGAACGGTGGCCGACGAGACTGCCAGGCCCTTGTGTAGGGCCAGCCACCGACACGAACAGTGAGTCTGACTTCCGGAACGGAACCGTAACATATAAGTACACTCGTAGGGCCCGAACCACATCCAGAGGATGCAAAGTGGCCTCCTCCTGGCATTTCGGCCGAGGACATAAGGATGGAAGAACAAAGTCCCCATCAATGTGAAAAGCCGAAACGACCTTAGGGAGAAAAAATGGCTGCGGCCGCAGCACCACCTCATCCTTACGGATGACCAAGTAGGGAGCCTTGCAAGACAAGGCCGCCAGATCAGACAGACACACGTCTGATCGAGGTAATCGCTACCAGTAATAAAATCACCTTTTGTGACAATAAACAAAAGACCTCCGGAATGTCCTCAAAGGGAGCATCCCGAAGCACCAAAAGGACTAAAATTCAAGTCCCATGGGGGTAATGGAGGGCGCACCAGAGGGGCCACCTGCCAGACCCCCTGAGCCAAGGCTCGCTGCAAGTAAAAACAACCAGAGCAGAAATCTGGCTCCTAACTGTACTAACTGCCGCTAAAGCCGGCGGCTGTGAAACAGGGTGGAAGATCGGACCCTGTAACAGAAGATCAACTTCCAGGGGAAGACGCTAGGGGGCGTCTGCCACCAGACGCACCAGGTCCGCGTACCAGGAGCGACGCGGACAATCTGGGGCAATCAGGATTGATAGAATCCCTACAGCTTCCACTCTGCGCAGCAGGCGAGGAAGAAGCTTCCGAGGAGGGAAGGTGTAAAGTAGGCGATAGTGACCCCAAGGAGCCACCAACGCGCCCGCCCACGGGTCCTTAAACCTGGCCACGAACCGTGGCACCTACCGATAGAGACGGGACGCTAGAAGGTCCACGTCCAGAGTGCCCCACTTTTGGCACAGACCCCGAAACACCTGCGGGTGGAGAGACCACTCTCCTTGGCACAGTGTAGTGCAACTTAGGAGGTCGGCTAGCCAATTCTGTACTCCCGGAATGTACCCGGCCGATAGAGCCGGAACGGACCCTTCGGCCCAACGAAAGGATGTGCGCGACCCCCGTCGCTGCAACAGAACTCTGTGTGCCTCCCTGATGATCAACCTACGCCACGGCCGGATCTCGACCTGTCGGCCCTGTAGATCCAGGGACCACCTGGCAAGGCAAACTTGATTGCTCGGAGCTCCAGAACGTTGCTCAGTAGGCAGGACTCCACCTGAGTCCAGTGCCCCTGGGCTGACTGGGTGCCCCAAGCGCTGGCATCCGGAGAGGCTGGCATCCGTTGTGACCACTGTCCAGTGGCCTGCAGAATATACGACTTTCCGGCCCGAAGCACCGGAAACGCCAGCCACCACACCAGGGGAGACATGAGCAGATGACTCAATTGAATCTGGTAATCCAGAGATGACGGACGCTAGTCCCATCGTGACAGCAATTCCCTCCGTAGTACCCTGGCGTGGAATTGGACATACGGAACCGCCTCGAAAGAGGCCACCAACAGACCCAGAACCTTCCTGCAGAATCGCAGAGATGACCGCTTCTGGGTCGGCAACTGCTGCACAGCAGATAGCAGAGTCTGAAGTTTTTCCGTTAGGAGAAAAACACTCCCGCCCCGGCGGAATCCAGGACTGGTCCCAGGTATTCCAGTCCCTGAGACGGAATCAACCCTGATTTCAGGACAATCCAGAAACCAGCCGAACACTCGGAGAGCCTGACACGTGATAGACACGGCTCCACCAAAGCAGAGCTCGAAGAAGCTCGTAGGAGAATGTCGTCCAGACATCCAATGATAACAAACCCCCGCTGTCACAGTCGGGCCAGTATCGGGACGAGCACCTTGGCGAAAACCCGCCGAATGGGAAGGACACCAATTGAAAATGGTCCCCCCCAACCGCAAAGCACAGAATCTCTGGTGCTTTGAGGATATGCGAACATGCAGGTACACGTTCATGACATCCAAGGATGCCAGAAATCCCCCTGATGGAGTGCCGCTATTACCAAGCGAATCGACACCACCTGAAAGTTTGCACCTTGACAAAAAAAACAAGGGACTTGAGGCCCAGGATTGACCGTGCCCCATCCTCCGTGGGGACACAAACAGAATGGAGTAAAACCCCTGAGACCGTTCCAACGAGGGAACTGGCACAATCACTCCCCTGACCAGAAGATCCTAGACAGCCCCTGACAGAGCCAACCGGCGAACCGGAGGAGGCCAGAGGGAAAAAACCTGTTTGGCAGACAAGAGAGAAACTCAATCTTGTACCCCAAGGAAACCACTTCGCAACCCCAACGGTCGGAGAGGAGAGACCTCCACCGAGCCACGAATGTGCGAAGCCAGTCTCCCACCCGAGACCCGGGCGGGAGCAGACCTTCAGGCGGAAGCAGGTATGTCTGCAGACTTGTTAGGCATGCGGTATCAGGTGCGCTGCTACCCCGTGGCGGGGATTTAAGCACCATGTAGACCTACCCCCACCGCACAGGGTGGGCGAAAAAACGCTCGGAGGTAGGCAAGGAGGGTCCTTGCACAGGGCGAGGTCCCTAGCCCTTCCCAGACTGTGGGAACAGCATGCGCTTACCACTTATGGCATCCTCAATGATGCCATTCAGGGAAGTCCCAAAAGGACTGTTCACCTTTAAAGGCCATCACCAAGGCCTCCTTAGAGGACTAGTCCCCAGACCAGCTCTTCAGCCACACAAGGCGGCGCAGAACCACTGCATAGACGGAAGCCCCGGATCGTATCCATGGCCGCCTCGCAGAGAAATTTCTGACCCTGAACCAATTGTTCAGCCAGGTCCCTAGAGGACTCGGAAGCGCCCCCTTCTTCCAGCTCCTGCAGCAGGAGCTTCGCCCTTTTAGTCGGGGCCTGACCAGGGCCCCGGCCAGAGCCGGCCTCACCGCCGAACCCACCACCGTGAATAGGGAGCGGGCCACGGCCTCCACGCTCCTATCAGTGGGATCCTGAAATGCAGGAGCCCATTCCACAGGCAACGTGGTGGCCTTGCGCAGTCTGGACACAGGGGGGTCCACTGGCGGAGGAGAGACCTTTTTTTTTTTTTTTTTTTAAAGTCCCCCTCAAGGGGGTAACGGGTTGCAAAGTTTTTTTGACAAACTTTGTGCGGTGCATCCCATTCCTTGTATAACATATTGTCCAAATAAGGAACACAAGGAAACACTTCAGCGGTGCGTGGCGGTCTGCGGAACCCAAAAGGTACTGACACGGTGGAGTCTCCACCACATCCTCAATTTTTAGAGTCTCACGCACCGCAGAAACAAGAGCTCCAACACATTATTGCCAGCAACTGACTCTGCAGCAGAGTCATTCTCACTATCCATGTGGGTTAAGCCCGCAGCCTCTGACATAACAGAACCAGAAAAAACAGCGATTCTGTGTCAGAGACATCCCCAGAAGCAGGCTCAGGGAGGGGGCGCTTTTTACCCCCCATCCGGGCACTAGCTGCTTCAAACCTGGCAAGAAACCCAGGACAGCCAACATAACAGATGAGGCAGGGGAAGGGACGTTAAGGGTTAACTCAGGCATAGCTGGAGAGGGAGACCTGGCTCAGGTTCCATAGTGTCAGCGCTGAGTCACCCACCCTGCAAAGCAGGACAAAAAAAACCCACTGGTCACTTCCTTGCTGCCATTGCAGAGTATGGGGGCCCCTGGTACTCACCACCCCACCCAGGGCAGCGCGGTCCGAGAAGGACAAGGTGTGCTGGGAAGCCGTGCAGCGCTGCATCTGTGTCTCCTCAGACGGATTTGCGGTCTTTTGCATCGCCAAAGCCGTTACACGAGGCCAAACAAAAAAGTAAGATGGCCGCCGAATGCTGAAAAAACAGCATAGGACCACAAGAAAATGGCCGCCGAGCTATATAGAGCGTGGCTCCGGCAAAATGGCCGCTGTGACGCAGCATTTAAAAAGACAGTGACACAGCAATAGCCACACAAAAAAATTACCTCCCAGCACACAGTAAAGGCCCTGTAGTGAACACCACAGCCCCCTGCAGTGACAACACACAGCCCCTGCTACACACACGGGTCCGGTGACATGAGCACCGAAAAACAAAAAAAAAACCCTCACAGCTGTCACCCAAAAGGGAAGGAGGGAGAGGAACAAGGGAGAGAGGAAAGCAGAGAAAAAAAACCTCAGTCGACCTCCCCTGGGAACATTCCAGCCAGACCACTTACCTGAGTAAGGGGCCACTACTTACCCATCCTGCGACTACCCGGCTGGAGGTATCCCAGACAGAACCAACGTCTGTAAACGGCATGGCTGTCGGCCAGACACACTGTGACTAGGCCATAGAGACCGGTCATATGTGTGCCCTAGAACCGAAGTTCCCGCGGCCGCCCCTGGAGCAACGGAGCCTGTCGTGGATGTCCCAAAGCTGAGCTAAGGGCCGGCACACGCTCGATGGCCGAACATGGGGGGACTACAAGGGTCGAGGACCGAGCCCGTCACCCAGTCGGCTGTTGATGGAAGAATCACAGGATTCAAAAAATGCAGGAACAAAATAATAAAAGCGTGAAAAATCACAAGAAAAAAACTCCAGGGTACAGGACTCCAGGGTACAGGACTCCAGAAGTGCCTGACTCCTCTCCTGTCGTTAGGCAGAAAAAGACTGAGGCTCCTAGAGCAGGGTGTGGTTTATGCCTGGGGGAGCCACGCCCCCTTGGAGGAGCGGCACGAAGGAAAGGTTTTAACATTTTAAGTGCTGTTAAATTCTGCCTAAACTCTCCTGGTAGGAAGAAGCATAACCCTAATGCCAAAGAAGGCTGTGTCCGTCTATGAACGGAAGAGAAAAAACGTTTGTGCGTGGTGAAGGAGGGCCCTTGCCTACAGCGTGGCTGCTTACCCTTTTTGGATTGCAAGAGCAGCGTACTCTTACCCCCTGTGGCATATTTAATAATGCCATCCAGGGATGCTCCAAAAAGTCTGTTGCCCTTAAAAGGGCAATTCCATCAGGGCCTTCTTGGAAGATTGGTCCGCAGACCAACACTTTAAACAGAGCAGACGGTGTAACACCACTGCATAGCTTGAGGCTGTGGCCAGCAGAGAAATAGTGCCCAAGGCTGATTTGGAGACAAATTTTAGGCCCTGTACCAACTGGTCGGCTAGCGCTACCTCATCCGAGGAAGCCTGATGTGCTTTTTTCTTTCAAAGAGTTTATTTTCAGAAGAAAAAAAAATAAAAAAAAATAAAAAACAAAAAAAAGGTACAGAGCAACCAGTTGTACATTTACAGAGAAAAACAAAACAGAAGAATTGTGCACATAGGAATGAGCATAGGGTCCGCCACAACCGACAACCAGAATTAAACAGTAGATAAAAACGACAGGGCATCTTAAACAAAAACCAGTAAAATCGTGATGAACCATAAAGAACCCTGAGGAATCAAAAAGGAAGCATACAACCCCCCTCTACTCCGACCCAATACAGAGTCCCTACCCCATCCCTAAGGGGCCCAAACTCGAAATCAGAGGGCAGCCGTAAAACCTCCAGCACCCCAAAAGGGAACTCACTGTGCCAATGGGTGGAGGCACCCCAACCCGCCCATCCCCAGGCAGGGGTCCCCTAATAATCAGACTGTCCCCTGGACCAACGACCAGGGGGAAGGTAACGGCAAAAAAAAGTTGCTCAAAGAGAAAAAGGGAAAGCACAAAAAAGACAAGAAAGTGAAAAGAGAAAAAGGGAAAAAAAGGGGGGGAAGGGGGAGAAAGGGAGGGATATTACCATCTTATTTAGCTAGAGACAATCTAATAATGATTAGCTTAAGTTCCAGGGATGAGAGAAATACCCATAAACTGAGCCCAGGGACCCCAAACCAATTCAAAATTAGGCATTGAATCATTTAAAATAGCCGTCACCTTTTCCTGGGTCATGATCCATGAGACCTTCCTGATCGCCGCCTTACTAGAAATGCTCGGAAGTTTCCAGGCTCTGGCCAAAGTAATTTTTGCACCAAGCAATATAAAGTGAATTAATCTACTTGTCTGCTTGGAAATCCCAGGCAAGTGAGCGTTACGTAAGATGAATTCCGGAGGCCTCATGATCTCGCAACCAGTGACTTTCTTAATAAGCAAAAGAACCTTCCTCCAGAATGGCCTGATTCTGGGACATTCCCACCAAACATAAGCGAAAGAGCCCAACAGTTGGCAACCCCTAAAGCATAGAGGATCAGCTGAGGGGAAAATTTTAGCTAATCTAGTGGGTGTAATGTACCATCTAGTTAAAACATTCAAGCTGGCATCCATGAGGGAGATATTGATGATACTTTTAAATGGTGACGTTACAGCTGACTGCCAGGTCTCCAGGCTCCACCTGAACTGGAAGTCCTCCTCCCACGCCAACATGAAGGAGGACTTATCAGACGGTAAGGAAAGTGACGCATAGACAATCAAAATACCTCCCCTCCTCTCAATGGACTGACTACACCATAATTCAAAGTTGGTAAATTTGGGAAGGGACGGTTTGGAGGACCAAATGCTATGGAGAAAATGACTGATTTGATTAAAACAAAATCTCTCTGACTGCGGACGCTCCAGATTGCTTACACAGTGGGCAAGGGAGATAAGACCATTAGAAGTGAACAACTGACCCAAGCGATACAGCCCCTTGTCAAGCCACTATCTAAAAGCTTTTATGTCTAGCCCAGGGGGAAATTTTGAATTACGAAAAAGATGAGACAAGGGTTTAACTTCTGAGGTGAGGTTGGAATTTAATTTCAATTTATCCCATAGAGCAAAGGAGTGAGAAAGGTTAGGGGCCAAGATAGGGGGTCTACTCTTAGGATTTATCCAAGAGAGAAAATCCAGGGTGTGAAGGGGAACGGCCTGCCATTCAATCTGTACCCAATGCGGTTTTTCACACGTAGTAAAAAGTTATAGAAAATTTAGCTAATCATGATGCTAAATAAGAGCTAAATAAATGAGGTACACCCAAGCCACCTTGTCTTCTCGAGTGAAAAAGGGTTTGTTGCTTAATCCTATAACCAGGGCTGGATTCCAGACAAGGCCAACAAGGCCAGGCCTCGGGGCGGCAGTGGGTGCAGGGGTGGCACTGCGGCTGAGAGGAGAGGACACTTTCACTTTCATATCGGGAGTTCCCCCCTGTCATGCGGATGGTGAGAGGAGAAAAAAACAGAGGGAAGAGGAGGTGAGAAAGTTCTTGGCAGCAGCAACCCCCCTCCCGGTTCTCAATATCATTGTGTCATTTTCGGCAGCAGCAACCCCCAATGCTCAATGTCACTTTTGGTACCAACACCCCCCCCCCTTCTCAGTGTCCTGCTGAAAAAGTCCCCCGGCGGATAATGTCCCCCCCCGTAATGCGCAGGCGGGGCGGCATTGAAGGACCCGGCCTTGGGGCGGAAAAGGGAGTAATTCCTCCTCAGTGGGACCTGACGTGCTTTTAACCCATTGTGCAGCATATTTGCCTATTCAGTGAGTGTCAGACTCAGGGGTTCCTCCCAGAGGACTTGCCACCCTTGGAACAGTATAGTACGGCTGCTTTCCGCTTCCTGCTTGAGCTGCTTCCTTGTCAGCTGTCTGTGTCAGTCTGACCACTGTGCAGCATGTGTCTGCAAGCTTGTGCCGTTTAAATTATATGATCTGGCGTGGACCGCGAGAAAATGGCTGCCGAGCGGCAGAGAGAGGCCAAACCATGTGGGCCACAAGAACATGGCCGCTGAGCGGCAAGTAGAGGCCAAAAACACTGTGTACCAGAGCACATCGTGAATCACAGGCAAAATGGCCGCTGATTAGCAGAGGCCAAACAAGGTGCGGACACAAAAACATGGCCGTCGAGCGACATATAGAGGCCAAACCCAGCATGGACCACAGGCAAAATTGCTGCCGACAGCATGGAGGGGAACACACAGGTAAGCACATTTTTCATGGCAGCTTATAGTATTTGTAAGCGGACGTACAGTGCAGTTCCCTCACAGATGAAGCCCCCCAGTGAACACCCGGCACCAGCAGTCAGCCTAGCTCAGAGAGCCCAGGGAGGAGGGAAGGGATGGAGGAAAGGCAGAAAGAAAGGATGAGACCCCCCTACTTGATCTCCACGGGAATGTCCAGCTATGTCCTCCTGCTGAAGCAGGGGATTACTACTTACCCTTCCCTGCATGGAGTCTGCTGGAAGCATCTTAGACAGACCATCTTCTGCATGGTTACGGAGGTAACTGTTGGCCTGGCCGCTGCGACTCTGCCCTATAGACCGGTCATATGCTATCCCAGGAGCGTGTAGCTCACCGGGAATGTTGGACGACCCAGCGCATAGCTACGGTCAGCACACGCTCGATGGCCGAAACTGGGGAGACTACAAGGATCTGGGATCCAGTCCAGCCTGTCACCCAGTCGGCGGTTGATCGTAGAACACAGGAACAATCAAAAAATAATACAACATTAAATTTGAAATAGATCTCCAAGCCTATGGGCCCAGAAGGGAGCCATGTCTTCTTAGCTAGGCAGAAAAAAAAACTCATCTGTGAGATGCAGAGAGGAGTTATACCCAGAGGGATAGCCCCCATGGGCGGTACTGTATGGTGTGTGATGTGTTTAACACTTTCTATAAATTTCTGCCCAGTCACTCCTGAATGAAGGCCAATACCCACTTTGTCAAGATTAAGGCTGTGTCTGTCCATGAAAGAGAAAACCTGCTTGGTGGACAAGGGAGAAACCATCATGTATCCTTAAGGAAACCACCTCACAGACCCACTGGTCGGAAAGCAGGGAGGTTCACTGAGCTGCAAACTCCCGAATGCGACCCCCCCCCCCCACCTGAGCAGGGGCAAACCGTTATGCTGTTGCAGAATTGTTTGCAAGCTTGTGAAACCAGGGAAGCTTTTGTCCCTCAGTGGACACCTTGTCGGTCTGCAGGCGCTTACCCGCCATCAGGGCGGACGGAAAAAACACTTCTGAACGGAAAAAGGAGAGTCCTGGTCTACGGCGAGGCTCTTTCTGGATTGTGGGAGCAACGTACTCTTACCCCCAGTGTAACGGCTACCCACTGGTAGTGAGGGGTATCGGCCGTTGGAGACGTCCTTTACCCTGGCAAGCTACGATATGCAGGTACCGCCGGTATATCCCATCGAACGCCCTTCCAAGAAACGAGACGTGCTACGTTTGGAGGGTCAAGCAGACTCACTTTATTTGGCATATTTCACCTGCTTATATCTGGTTACAACTGTTACAAGAACAATGACAGTTTCCGCCCACCCCTTTTCCCAGTAGGGGGCTTCAACACAGACCCCCTGAAACAATGACATCTCCTTGAATTAATCACTTGGCCAATTTCTAGACGCTTCGGCACCTCACCCCACTTAACATTTCCTGGCCAGGCACATAGAATTCAATTAACCTTTAAAACAATTATCACTCACACATAATCCCCATCAGCATACACCTCACAGGGGGGCTGTTTACCTGCACACAAAAGAGAGTTCATTAGCATTCCAGCAGTGAAAGAGACTTGTCCAGTTAACCCTTTGAGCTCAGAATACAATGTGGTACATCCCCTTGTGACAAGCCATGCAGTTCCTTGTAGTCCCCCTGCACGAAGATTATAACTGTCTCGGCAGCATGCCTGTGTCCGTTACACCCAGTAACATGTTTAATAATGTCATCCTGCGAGGCTCCAAAGAGCCCCTCTCCCTGGAAGGGCAAATCCGCCAGAGCCTTCTTACATGCCTGGTCCGCAGCCGTTGTAGCACCACAGCAGATACTGAGGCTCTAGAAAGTAAGGGGGCTGTCTCTAAGGCCACATCGCAGACATACTGAAGGCCATGCACCAACTGGTCTGCCAGTTCCACTCAGACCGGGAAAGCCTGTTGCTTTTCCAACTCACGGTGCAACATTGCTGCCCATTCAGTAAGTGTCTGGGACACCAGGGCCATGGCTAACACTGGCCACAATGCTGACCCCACCACTGTAAACATGAATTGGGCAACAGTCTCGGCCCTCCTATCGGCAGGGTCCTTAAAGGCAGGGGTCCCCTCTACCGGAATTGTGATTACCTCATTTAACCTGGATACCGGAGGGTCCACAATCAGGAGAGATGTCCTTTTTTTCAGGAAATTCTACTCAAAAGGGATAATGCACTGCCATGTGTTTTGGGACCGAAAAGGCCGCTGTGGGCATTGCCATTATTTGTAAATAATTGTATCAAAGAAAGTTAGGTAGGGAAATATCTTAGCCGTGCGGGCTGGCTTGTGGGACCCAAAAGGGACCGACAGCTCTGTAGATGCCCCTGCTGTATCCTCCATTTTTGGGGTATCCTGCACCGCTGTGATAAGAGCTTCTACAAGCGCCCTTTTCTGCGCTGACCCAGACACAGAGTCATACTCATGGTCCTGGTCTGCATCCTCTGACACGTCAGAACAGGGGCTGGATGGCACAGCAAGGCCCGAGTCTGAATCAGAGCTTTTCCCCAGAAAAACGGTGGGGGAGGGGGCGTTTTGTTGCCCCCCTTGTGCCCGCATGCCGCTTCCACCCTGGCAACAAAAGACTCCAGGACCGCCGACAAAGCATTCATAGGCAAGGTTGCAGGGGAGCAGGTTGCCACCGCAGATATGTCTTTGGAAGAAGCACCAGCTTCTGACGCCATGCTGACCTGCACTTGCCTGACACCCGTTAGGGACCGCAGGCCAGTCACACAAAAAGACCACCCTCCTAGCTGCCACTGACTGGGGGGCCCCCCGCAGGACTCACCAAGCCCGAGGTAGTGTGATGTGCTGTCCACTCTCCCTCATGAGGTGTTCTGTTCAATTTGCGGCGTTCCAGAGGAATAGCCAGCGCTAGAGGCAAAAATTAAAAAAAAAAATCAAGAAAATGGCCACCGGCTGCCTCTGTAAGAAAAAATGTCTGAGGGCTCCGAAAAGATGGTCGCCTGACTTCTTGACCAAGGCTACAGGAAGGTGGCCACCAAACTTCCTGACTAAAAACCACAAGAAAATAGCCCCTGAATCTTCCTGACTGAAAAACCCACAGGAAAAATGGTGCTGACCCTCCGCGTAGTGGCCCCCACAATGTGGGCCCCAGAACACCCCACGACTAAAATAGGAAACACAACAGTGGATCCCCAACACCTAGTGCAGCCCCCCGATGGACACAGAGCCCCCCCGGAAGACCCCCGTTCAGACGTGCAGCCGCCCAAGTATGGGGAGGAGGAAAAGGACAGGGAGAGAAGAAGAGGAGAGAGAGAGAGACCCTCAATTCGACCTCCCAGGGAATGCCTAGCTGCTCCAACCTGCCAAAACAGGTGGAACCATACTTGCCCCTCTTGTGGGGACTGCTGGACACTTTTCGGACACACCCATCACCCGAGCGGTACGGGGTGGATGTCGGCCATAGCACACTGCGACACGGACAGCAGTAGCCCGGTCATATGTTTGCCCCAGAGCATTTAGCTTGCCGGCCACCCCTGGATCAAACAGAGTATGCCGTGGCCGGCACAGCATGCGGCTAAGGACTGCTCACGCTCGATGGCCAGACTGGAGAGACTACCAGGATCTAATATTATCCAGCCTGTCACCCAGCCCAGCTGTTGATGGTAGATCACAGGAATCAAAAATCCAGAAAAAAATATGAAAAAATCTCCAGGAACAATGGTTCCCACTGGGAGCCAGGTCCTCCTTTACTAGGCAGAAAAAAAACTGAGCTTGGTCAGGAAGTCCGGTGGCCATCTTTTTGGAGCCCTCAGATTTTTTTTTAAATGAGGTGGCCATTTTCTTGGAGTCTGTTTTTTGCCTCCAGTGCTGGATATTCCTCTGGAACGGCGCAAATTGAACAGAACACCTCATGAGGGAGAGCGGACAACACAGCACACTATATCAGGCTTGGCGAGTCCTGTGGGGGGCCCCTCGGTCAGTGGTAGCTAGGAGGTTGGACTTTTTGTGTGACTGGCCTGCAGGTCCCCAACGGGTGTCAGGCAAGTGTGGGTCAGCATGGCTTTTAGCCAGTAGGACAACCCCCTGGGTTCTACCTAGTCCTCTCCAAAGGTGGGCGATATAATAGGATTTTTGTACTCACCGTAAAATCCATTTCTCTGAGTTCATGGACGGACACAGCAGCATTGACCTTAGGGTTATATACCTTTCTTCTAGGAGAGACTAGGCAGAAAAATGGAGTTACTTACCGGTAACGTCCTTTTCCAGGAGTCTTTCAGGACAGCCACCTTAGAGAGATCCCGGCTCCTTCCCTCTCAGGAAACACTGCCTCCAATAGAGTATTTAATCCTCATCCTCCCACTGGCCCTTCAGTTCTTCACGAGCACCTCCGGCCAACTGGGGAGACAAGGACATGTCATACAAAAAAATATTTAATCTTACCTGACGGTCTCATGTGATGAGTCCTCAGACCTCCAATACCTGGGTGGGTACCGGTGCTGTCCTGAAAGACTCCTGTAAAAGGACGTTACCGGTAAGTAACTCAACAATTTTTCCCTGGATTGTCTTTCAGGACAGCCACCTTAGAGAGGATAAGCGAGCACCTTACCTTAGGGTGGGACTACTGCTTGCAGAACTTTACGACCAAAGGCCTGGTCTTTGGCTGACAGCAGGTCCAATCTGTAGTGCTTGACAAACGTGTTGAAGCTGGACCACGTTGCAGCCCTACAAATTTGCTCTGGAAGCCGCCGCTGCTCTAGTGGAATGTGCCCTAATCCTGTGAAGCCGCCGCTGCTCTAGTGGAATGTGCCCTGATCCCATCCGGGGGCTCTGACCCCCCTATCACATAAGCTTGAATAGCTGATTTAAGCCATCTGGCTATAGTTCGTCTGGAGGCTCTGGATCCCTTCCTAATCCCCGAAAATAACACAAAAAGGGAACCAGACTTCCTAAATTGTCTAGTGCACTCTAAATACTGAAGGATGCACCTCCTCATATCCAAATTATAAAAGGTACGTTCCTGTTCCCTCACAGGATTCAAACAGAAGGTAGGCAAGATAATTTATTGGCCTCTATGAAATTTGGAACCACTTGAAAATAAGGAGCCCTGGGGCCTGGCCAGCAGCCGAGGCGGATGGTCGCGTAGAGCCAGAGCTCCAGAGACCCGAGCGAATCCAGCCTAATCAAGTGACTATCAGCCGCGATCCAGGGCATCCCAACACCTGACCAGACTCCCGGGCACCCGAACGAGGACATGGGCAAGCGAAAAACCGACAAAGGCCCAAAGAAATTGACGGATTTTTATCCGTCGGCGAGCACGCCTAGGCCGCAAGATGGCGCCGAGGCCTCGGACTCGCAGTTCGGCCCACGCCGCAACGGAAGTGGGGACGCATCACCGCAGCACAGGCGAGACACCTACCCTTCTCAGAACGCCAGTGGAGGATCATCGCTGGGCACATCGCCCATAAACAGTCCACAAAAATCGACACAGAAGAGATCCACATCCCATACATATGCAGGTGAGCCTGGGGACGGGTGCAACTCACAGAACAGTACAAGTGTGTATTGAGCAGCTAACTGAATTCCCCACTACTGGACAGCCCCTTAGTGATACCACCATGAGGGACATGCTGATCACATTAAGAGGCTCCCTGCACAAGGACATGCTACTTTGTGTTAACAAACTTAAGAGGGATGTGTCTGACATAGGGGACAGAGTGTGCCACGTGGAGGATAAGATGGGAGACTTCACAACGGCCCACAATGAGCTGGTAGATGCCCATAATGACGCTGAAACTGAACTGCAGGCCATGAGAGAGAAATTAACAGACCTCGAGGACAGGTCGAGACGAAATATTATTAAGTTAAGAGGTGTAGAAGAAACGGTAGCTCCGGCAGACCTGCGCCATTATGTTCAGGATTTCATTGCTGCCTTACTACCTGAATCGTCTCCCACTGAGGTGATTGTGGACAGGGCACACCGTCTCCCTAAACCCAAATACCTTCCGGAGAGAATCCCGAGGGATGTCATAGCTCGCATACACTATTTTCATATCAAGGACGATCTCATGCGGTTCTCCAGGAAAAACCAACCGTTGCCCGGACCATATTCGGGCATTTCGGTTTTCGCAGATCTATCTAAGCACACCATGCTCGCTCGTAAAAACCTTTCCTCCATGACTAAAATTCTTCAGAACCACAAGATTCCCTACTCATGGGGATTCCCCACTAAATTGCTCATAACAAAGGACAATCGCACCTACGCAATTACTAATATTGATGATGGAATTGCCCTGGCCAAAAAGTGGAAATTACTCCCAGAAGATGCTACAGCTCCATCTCTGGAACGCAACCCCCCAAAGATAGCACAGGAGTGGCGTCAAAAATGATTTCTATATCTATGCCCTGTATCTTACATCCTGTCCTATAATATGGCTGGAATTGGGTCTCAAGGAGAAATGCCCCCCCAGGGTTATAGCGAAAATGCTCGCACTTAGTGATTTCTTTCACTTTACCTGTTTTATTTTTGCATTTTTATTATTCTTTACGTTTTTTTTTTGTGTTTATACTACACCAAGGGACATCTGCACCTTAAGAGACTGGTCTGCAACCTCGCCGAGACTCATCATCACTTTCATCCTCATGGAGAACTGGCTTTGGATCTTCAAGGCAACAGCACCACCTTCAGGTACATTTAATGCATTACCGCTAACTGATAGAACCACACTGGCTAACATGGAGCATTCCCCTAAACCAGTGTTTCTCAATTCCAGTCCTCAGGCCCCCCCAACAGGTCAGGTTTTCAGGATTTCCCTCAGAAGAAAAGGCTGTGGTGATTACTAAGGCAGTGAAACTGATCAAATCACCTGTGCAAAATAATGGAAATCCTGAAAACCTGACCTGTTGGGGGGGCCTGAGGACTGGAATTGAGAAACACTGCCCTAAACAATTGACATGACTGTCGGTGATATCTATGAATGTGCATGGTCTCAACAGCCCCTTCAAAAGGTCCTCCATGTGGAGGGAGATGGCCAGTCTCAAAGGAGATGTTGTTTGTATACAGGAGACCCACTTCATGTCGTCCAAAGTTCCCCAATGCTCTCATAGAGCATACCCAAATATCTTCCAGGCAAACGCGCCAGTAAAGAAAAGAGGTGTCTTAGTGGCCATCAAACACTCGGTCGCTTTCCAACTTCACGACCTTATACGTGACCCCAATGGTAGATATATTATCATGACCTGTGACCTTAACACCCCGTACACCTTGGTTAACCTTTATGCACCGAATAGAAGACAGCTTAAATTTCTCAACTCTGTACTTAAAAAAGTGGAAAAGGTCAAGAAAGGCTCTACTCGTGTGTGGAGACTTCAATGGTGTTCCAAACCAATCAATGGACTGTTCACTACCCCCAACTCAACGGAGACTTGAACTTAGCTCCTTTATTTCCAATCATAATTTATATGACACATGGAGGTGTCTTCATGCCTCGGAAAAGGACTACACCCATTACTCATTTCCGCACCGTGCATATTCCAGGATAGACTTAGTGCTATCGGACCTGCCTTTACTACACAGAACACTATCAGTGTCCATTCACTCCATAACTTGGTCGGACCACGCTCCTGTGTCTAACCTTGCATGATCGAAACTCAGCTTCTCCCGCATACCTAGGGAGAAACAATGTGGACCTACTGTCTAATGATGCCCAGGCAGATAAGATTGCTTTACAGTTGAAAGAATTTTTTATGTTTAATGACACTGCTGATACCAATATAGCATCCTTGTGGTGTTCGCACAAAGCATTTAGCAGGGGTATATTGATACAAGCAGCAGCTAGAGAAAAGAGGAGGAGGGCGGAGCTGTTGAATAGGTTGCTTGAGGAGCTTAAGGCGTTGGAGTGTCAACACAAACTCCATTCATCTCCCAATCTAGAGGCCAGTCTATTTACATGCAGACATAAACTCCGCATGTTCCTGATTGACACCCACCAAAACCACCTTAGAAGAATCAAAGCGACATACTATGCACAAGGGAACAAAGCAGGGAAATTGTTAGCAAAATACCTTAAACGCCAACAACAGGCTAAACTTCCCCACATCACAGACCCTCACTCAAATAAATTAGTGTACCATCCGACACATATAGCAAATGCATTCATGAAATATTACAGAGATCTCTACAACCTGAATACAGATCCCAATACTGCACAGCCTACTGAACACAGCATTGACTCGTTTCTCAGTACACTCGCCTTGCCCACACTTCAGGCGGATCATCTTTCCACACTTAATGCCCCGATAACCCTTAAGGAAGTAGTAGACACCCTCCAGGCCCTTCCAAACCAAAAGGCCCCGGGCACAGATGATTTCTCCTCGGAGTACTATAAAACCTTCTCACACATCCTGGCTCCATATCTATGTACCCTGTTCAGCAGCGTTGCCGCCTCCTCCACACTTCCGAAAGAAATGCTGCAAGCTACTATTGTGACCCTGCCTAAGCCAGGGAAAAAAAACAGACCTCCCACAGAACTTCAGGCCGATTTCACTTCTGAATACCGACCTGAAGATCTATGCGAAAATTATTGCTAATAGGTTGGCATCTATCACGCCATATTTTGTCAAACCAGACCAAGTAGGGTTTGTTAAAGGGTGCCAAGCCCCGGATGGTACGAGGCGCCTAATTAACCTGATGCATGTTCTAGAAAAAAGACGGACCCCGTCGGTCTTCTTGGCACTGGACGCGGAGAAAGCCTTCGATAGGGTGCACTGGGGTTATCTCAGGGCTACCCTGCAGAAATTTGGTTTACAGGGCAACATCCTGTCGGCAATCTCTGCATTATATACCTGCCCTTCGGCTAGAGTCTTCTCGTCCAGTGCCATATCTGACCAATTCTTTATCACTAACGGTACACGCCAGGGGTGTCCACTATCACCCATAATTTTCACCCTCATGATGGAGCCACTGGCTGAAATCATTAGAACGACCGGATCAATCTCAGGGATATCCATAGCAGGAGAAGACCACAAAATAGGCCTTTTTGCAGACGACGTAGTCCTGACATTGACTAACCCAGCCTCCTCCTTGACAGTAGTCCAGGACATTTTACAAAGATTCGGGGAAGTGTCGTACTATAAGCTTAACATTACCAAATCGTGTATATTACCTATTAATATATCTAAAACACTGATTGCAAGGCTCAAAGCCAAATTCCCATTCCAGTGGATAACGGATTCATTGGCCTACCTAGGTGTAAAAATAGTTTACCCCTCCGCACATACTTATGACATTAATTATACTACTCTTCTTCAGACCATTAAAACAGACTTAGCACATATCGAGACCTTAGAGCTATCGTGGATAGGAAGAATAGCTGCATTAAAAATGACCTTACTACGGAAACGTATATATTATTTTAGAACTATTCCCACTGCAGTACCAGATTCATTCTTTTTGACAGTAGATAAAATGTTTCGTAAATTTATCTGGCAAGGCAAAATCCCTAAGATCATATTCTCTACGCTCCAACTATATAGGAATATGGGGGGATTGGGATTCCCAAACTTGCGGAACCATTATAGAGCAGCAATCTTGGACCAAATGAAAGCATGGTTTGACCCTAGCCTGTCCAAACTGTGGGTCAAGATTGAGAAAGCAACTATTAAAGTTAGGGACCTACCCTCCCTCTTACTAGCCAAGCTGACAAAATTACCCCTGACACACTGCACATTACCCTCAATAGAAGCTACACTTTCTGCATGGGGAGATGTCCAACCTAATATAGATGTATCGACTAAAAATAAACGTACGATTACTGACATCTTGACAATAGAACACCTAATCCCAGAAATACGGACTGCCTCCTGGAAAGAAAACAAATTAACGACTGTCCAGGAAGTATTGACAAGCAACCCAGATGTACAGGCATACTCCTATACACAAATGAAACACTTTCAAAAGACACACTCGACGACGCATTACGATCTTCCGACTGACGTATGGTCCTACCTCACTACGAAACATGATAGACCTAAAAGGTATATCTTGGTTCTACTCCCTCCTACAGTATTCCAAACTTCCCTCCAAGACATCTCACATGATTAATTGGGAGAGGGATTGGGGTACTACCTTCTCCATAGGGGAATGGAACGCCGCGATTCGCCCAACGTATAAATACACCCACTGTACAAACCACTGGGACAACATGTTGAAAATATTGCACAGGTCAGACTGTCTATGATCTTTCCATCAGAATCACAACTTTGCTGGAGACTTTGCGGATCTAGGGAACACATTACTCATGTATTATGGGACTGTAGAATAATACGTAATTTTTGGACAGAAGTCTTTCAGCTGGTCTCCTCTGTCGCTGGGCATGTCATTCGCCCCAATCCACCATTGGCCCTCCTTAATATTAATGCTATATGTATCCCACCCCAACTAAGGTACATGTCCACACACATTTTCATAGCAGCCCGTCTAACTATCACCTCTAAATGGAAGTCGGCACAGGTGCCTAAAATTGATGAGGTTATACAAAGGGTATCTACCCAATACTCTTATGAAAAGTATTTTGCTATTCAATCGAACCAGTTCCAATCTTTCAAAGACCAATGGTTACCTTGGAGCACTAAATATCCCGTGTGATGAGTAATCCTTAACTTTACATTAAACAATGGTAGGTCTCACTTGGTGTAAAAACTAGCATCCATATGAGCTAGTAATATTTTATTTTATTTCCGTTTCACTTCAATATTTTGTTTTGTATTTTGTTTTGTGTTACTTCCTTTACTCAGTACTCCTGTATGTTGAGTCCTGTTGGACTCCTTTAGCAGTTTGTGTTACTGCAGAATGTGTGGTGGGGGGCTGGTGCCCACCTGGGATCCGTCTTCCTATGGCGGAGGCCTGAAATGGGCGGCTGCCGTCCGTCTACAGATATAGAGGTACGTGTAATGGCGTAGTGGAATGCAAAGATTATATAGATATGTTCCTGTATAGGGGACCGTGGCTCCACATTGTGTAGTAGGACGCGCGGTCCCCGACATGCAACTTTTCCCTTATTTTGTACTAAGACATGACAGTTTATTGGGTAGCATTATTTCCACAGCCAATGTTATGTGCGATTTGTAATCGAGAACTGTGTATTTGCCTACCTCTGTATGTGACATGACTTTAATTAATAAAAAACAATTGCAAAGAAAATAAGGAGCCCTAATAGAAAGGGCTTTGAGTTCACTTACTCGTCTTGCCGTAGTAACTGCCACCAAAAATGCAGTTTTGAGGGTGATTAATTTTAAAGGTACAGGACCCCAGCGGCACGAAAGGTTCCTTTGTGCCTGCAAAACTAAAGAAAGGTCCCACACTGGAAGAGAGGAGGTTCTAACTGGCCTCTGTCTGCTTAGGCCTTTAAAGAACCTCACTATCCATGGGTCTAACGCTAGCTTTTCTAAAAAACGCTCAAAGCCGAAACCTGTCCTTTCAATGTGCTAAGCGCTAAACCTTTGTCTGTTCCCGACTGTAGGAATTCTAGCACTGCCACTGAACTGTGTACGTCAAAGGAGCCTTCTGAGCACCAGCTATTAAAACGTTTCCATACTTTACAATAGATGGTTTGCGTCTCCTCTTTCCTACAGTTTAGGAGAGTCTTAATTAGATGATCAGAAAAGCCCCTGCCCCTCAGCAATGCCTCCTCAGAAGCCAAGCCGCCAGGTTCCACCTGTCTATGTGAGGACAACAGATTGGCCCTTGAGTGAGAAGGTTGTTCTGGGCCGGAAGAATCCACGGAGGCTCTATGGCCAGGTTTTTTAGAATGGAGAACCACGGTCTCCTGGGCCAATAAGGGGCAATCAAAATTGTACTTCTCCTCTTGAAACATCCTCAACACTGCAGGGATCAGCACCGGAGGGGGAAAGGCATAGCACCTTGAAAATGCCCATGTCTGAGCCAGTGCATCTATTCCCAACACCCCGTCCCATCTGTTCAGGGAAAAGATCTGCTTTGGTAATTTGCTTTGAGGCAAAGTGGTCTACGCATGGCACCCCCCATCTCTGGACTACCTTCAGAGTTGTTCTGCTGAGGAAGTCCGATGCCTGGTTCTGATTCCCCTTCAAGTGAGTTGCCGACAGACAGCACGTTGAGCTCGGCCCATCTGAGGATGGCTTCCGCCAGAAGCCAAAGGGAGCAACTTTTTGTACCCCCCTGCCTGTTGATGCAAGCTACCGCAGGGGAGTTGTCCGGACTCGCACATGTTGCCCCTGAAGTTCCCCCTGAAAGGATCTGAGTGCTAGATCTACTGCCTTCAGCTCCCTCCAGTTGGAGGACCTTTGTGCGTCCTCCCTCCTCCAGGTACCCTGTACCCATCTGGGTCCCAAGTGCGCTCCCCAACCTGATCCGCTGGCATCGGTTGTGACCGTCTTGGTTACTGGCAGAATCCACTTGAGACCCTGCGACAGATTTGCTCCCTTCCTCCACCACCAAAGGGACCGTTTGACCCGATTTGGGATGGAGACCAAGGCATCCAAAGAGCTCTGACTGCGGTCCCAGACCTTCAGAATGAATAGCTGAAGAGGACAAAAGTGTAGCCCCGCCCAATGAACTGCTGGAAGTGTGGATGTCAGTAATCCCAAACCTGACATGGCCTCCCTGACCGAAACCTGACAGCTGCCCTGCAAACGCAACATGGCCTTGTCTACCTTTAGGACCTTCTCCGAGGGAAGAAAGACCCTTTGGTCAGTTGAGTTCAACACATAGCCCAGGAAGGTGACCCTCTGGGATGGGACTAAACTGGACTTCTCCAGGTTTAAGAGCCATCCTACATTTTCCAGGATGTCTCTTGCTACCTGAAGGTCCCGAACCAACTGTTCCGCAGAAGGTGCAAACAGGAGAAGATTGACTAGGTATACGACTATTGAGTCCCCTGAGTCGCAGGAATGCCAGGACTTCTACCATCACCTTGGTGAAGATGCGGGGGGGGGGGGGGAGATGATAGATCGAAAGGGAGCGATCTGAACTGCAAATTAAGGACCTTTTTCCCAGTCCTTACTGCTAGCCTTAGGAACTTGTGATGGTCCTCTGCTATGGGAATGTGTAAGTATGCATCTTTTAAATCGATCGATGCCATGAAGCAGTTTGGCGGAAGGAGCGTTCTGATCGAATAGATCGAGTCCATTCTGAATCTCCTGTAAGTGACGGAGATATTCAGAGGCTTCAGATTCAGGATGAGCCTGAATTTTCCCGACGGCTTGCGAACCACAAAAATGTGGGAGTAAAAGCCTCTGCCTGTTTCTGGAGTTGGAACCTGGACTATCACTTCCTGTTCTTCCAACTCATGTAGGGAGGAAAGGAGAGCGGTTGCTTTTTCCACACACACAGGTGGGTTGGTGACTAAGAGCCTGAGTGGTGGGGGATTTAAAGACTCCAACCTGTAACCCCGTCTGATGATCCCTAAAACAAATTGATTGGAGGTGATCATCTCCCACTGTGGGAGGAAGGCTCCCAACCTTCCTCCCACTGTTACCCTGTCACTGGGTCTTTTTGGGCTGTTCAGGAGGGCAAAAAATTGCCGCTCCTTGCCCTTTCCCCTTTTGTCCCCAGACCTTCTTCTGGTGACCTGTCTTAGGGGCTTCAGATTTCCTCTGAAATTAAAACTTATTTTTTGCCTGTTGCCCAAATTTCCTTTTAATGGGAAAGGCTTTCTTTTTGTCGGCTGTCCGATCCAGGACGGCTTCCAGGCCAGGCCCAAATAATAAGTCTCCTGTGAGAGGTAAACCACAGAACTTTATCTTGGACGCACTTTCCCCCTGCCACGTTTTAAGCACAAGGCCCTCCTTGCCGAGTTGGTCAGAGCTGAAGACCTTGCGGACATACGCACTGATTCTGCTGAGGCGTCTGCCAGGTAGGCCACCCCCTTAAGTAGTATGGGAAAAGAAGCGAGAATAGTCTCCTTCGCTGTTCCTGCTTCAATATGTGCCTTTATTTGAGTGAGCCAGAACTCCATGTTGCGAGCCACCACTGTGGCCGCCAAGGTTCCCCAGGACTTTTTCAAAAGAGAATCCATCATTTTGTCCATGGGGTCAGAGAGCACCCCCATATCCTCGAACGCCAGATCTGTATGTCTGGATACCTGAGAAAAGGCTACATCTAGTTTGGGAGTTTTATTCCAAACTAAATTACCCTCCCCTGCAAAAGGAAATCTTTTCTTCAGCGCATTTGAGAAAAAGGGTTTCCTTTCCGGATCCTGCCATTCTTTTTTAATGGCATTGACGAACATGTCATGGACTGGAAAAACCTTATTTTTCTGTTCCTCCAAGCCCCTGTACATCTGATAATGCAGTGACAACACCTTCCTTTCCTCCTGGATTCCTAGAGTGGTGTGGATGGCACCCAAGAGCTCTTCCACCTCCCCTAGGGAAAGTTTGTACCTTGAGGTTTTTGTTGACTCCCCGTCCACCCCCTCTGTATCCGATTCTCCCTGAGAATCTGAAGCGGGGCTGCCAGCTTCTTCCTCAATTTCCTCTGCCAGACCCTCCGGCTTCTCACCACTACTAGGGAGAATATCCATCAAGTCAGGTGAAACCCCCTGCTGCGCTGGTGGGGGATTGCGCTGGGGCAACTGAAAAGAGAAAAATAGAGCTTGAAAATACTGGAAAGTGCTCGAAAGCTCCTTAACTGACGCTGCCAGATCCACCCCCTGTTCTGCTGTCTGCTCTCTTATTAGACCATCAATACAACGCCTACAGAGTGTTTTTGACCAGGACTCCCTTAATGTTGTTCTGCACACAGGGCACTTCCTCTTAGCGCCATGGGTCAATTTGCTTGTGGCTTTCTGAAAGAAGTGAGAGAGGCAAGCAGCAGCATTAGCTAGAGCCCACCACCGCTTGTACACAGGGATCACCAAGAGTGCCCCCCCAGGATCAACCACCACCAGAGTCCCAGAAACTCCTCTCCCCCCTGACACCAGAAAGGGATCGACACCCGTGGAGCTACCGGGGGACAGGCATGGGAACACCACCCCAGGGTTCCACTTACCTGTGACTGGCTGGTGCTCTCACTCGAAGGAGCTGTCTTTGAGGCCTCTGCCTCCGACATCGCTTCGGAGGAAATGGTGTCCGTGGTCCCCGAACGCTGACATGTCAGACTGAAGGGGGTAGCACCAGCCAAATGCCTGGTCTGCTTCCTTAGGCCGCGTCCGGAACCGGAAGACGCGGCCTTGTGTAACTGTGCCCGCCCCCAATGGGAAATGACTTTGCCCGTCATCCGGCACAGCAAGCTCCACGCTGGCTGCAATGCAGGAGGGACCTGGGACAGCCCACAGCGCCACCCTAGGCAGAAGACAGACAGACCTCCCAGCTTACTCTTTCTGTAAAGAGACGCTGGGACACACGCACGGTGCTACAGGTAACCGACCCCCTAGCCGACCTGAGCACTAAATTTAAACAAATAGTTTAAAGGGAGAGAGATCCCCATCTCCAAGTTCCCAAAACACTGCCTCAGCTTCCCCAGCAATCGGCTCTTGGTTCCACAGCGGTGTCTCCCCACCGGAGGAAACACCATAACTGAAGGGCCAGTGGGAGGATGAGGATTAAATACTCTATTGAAGGCGGTGTTTCCTGAGAGGGGAGGAGCCAGGATCTCTCTAAGGTGGCTGTCCTGAAAGACGATCCAGGGAAAAAACAGCACTTTAAGTGTTAAAAAGACTTTTCTCAGTACAGCACCTCCCAGGGGGCGTGTCCCCCAGGGTACAACCCACTCTCTGGAAGCATCCAGCCTCAGTTCATAGACAAGCAGTACAAACAAAGGAGGGTGGGTGCTGTGTCCGTCCATTAACTCAGAGAAATGTATTTTACGGTGAGTACAAAAATCCTATTTTCTCTTCCGTTCATGGACGGACACCGCAGCATTGACCTTATGGACGTCCCCAAGCAGTGTCAATTTTTTTTTGAGGGGTGGGAAAAAACACAGCAAACTAGGCTTCACCCCAAACAAACCAGAGTTCCTCAACGGAGGAACTTCAACCTTAAACTGCTGCCTGTAAAACCTTGCGGCCAAAGGAGGCTTTCGAAGATGCACCCACATCCACCTTATAAAATGTTGAGAAGGTGTGGTTAGACGACCAGGTCGCCGCCTTACATATCTGTAAGAGATGCTTGATGACGAAAAGCCCAAGAGGCACCAATCAGCCTGGTCGAATGCGCCGTGACCTGAAAGGGAGGCGCCCGCCCCTTTAGGTCATAGGACTGGAGTACGACTTGTCTGATCCACCTAGAAATGGTGGCCGACGAGACCGCCAGACCTTTTTTTAGGACCAGTCACCGACACGAACAGTGAGTCTGACCTCCGAAACGGAGCCGTAGCAGACAAGTACACCCGTAGGGCTCGAACCACGTCTAAGGAATGTAAATTGATCTCCTTCGGGTTTTTCCGCTGAGGGCATAAGGACGGAAGAACAATGTCCTCATTAATGTGAAAGGCCGAAACAACCTTTCGAAGGAATGATGGCTGCGGTCGCAGCACCACCTTATCCTTATGGATGACTAAGTAGGGAGCCTTGCAAGACAAGGCCGCCAGTTCAGATACTCGTCTGACCGAAGTAATTGCCACCAGAAAAAACACCTTCTGAGACAGTCAACAAGGAGATCTTCCGAATGTCCTCAAACGGGGCTTCTTGAAGCGCCGAAAGAACTAAATTCAAGTCCCATGGAGGTAGCGGAGGACGCACAGGAGGGGCCACATGCCGGACCCCCTGCACAAACGTACGCACCAGGGGTCGCTGAAAGTAGACAGCTAGAGCCGAGATCTGACTCTTCACCATACTCAAGGCTAGAGCCTGATCCACTCCACGCTGTAAAAACAGCAGAATTTAGGACATCACGTATGTACGAGGGTGCCACTTCATCTCTTCACACAGAGATGTAGGCCCTCCATGTACGATGGTAAATCTTTCGTGAAGTGGACTTCCGTGCCCGTAGCATGGTAGAAATCACCGGGTCCGACAGGCCTCGGTCCTTCAACACCTGGCTCTCAACAGCCATGCCGCCAAAGACAGCGACTGTAAAGCAGGGTGAAAGATAGGACCTTGCGACAGCAGGTCTTCTCTCTCAGGGGTAGACGCCAGGGAACGTCTGCCACCAGACGCACCAGGTCCGCAAACCAGGGACGGCGCGGCCAATCCGGGGCGATCAGGATTGTTGGTATCCCCTTGGCTTCCACCCTTTGTAGCAGGCGAGGAAGAAGCTGCAGGGGAGGGAAGGCGAATATTAGGCAGGAGTGACCCCAAGGCGCTACCAACGCGTCTGACGCGTCCGCCCACGGATCCCTCGATCTGGTCACAAATCGTGACACCTTCCGATTGAGACGGGACGCTAGAAGGTCCACGTCTGGAGTGCCCCATTTCTGGCACAGAGTCTGAAACACCTCTGGGTGTAGTGACCATTCTCCTTGGTCCAGCTTTTGGCGACTTAGATAGTCGGCTTGCCAATTCAGAATGTACACTGCCGACAGAGCTGGAACGTAGCTTTCGGCCCACCTGAGGATGTGTGAGAGAGAGAGAGAGAGAGACTTGTAAAGCGCAACACCTGCGAACTGAATCGCCTCTGGGCGCTGTATCCATTTCATGGGTAAGGAACCCCTTGACCTCAGAAGAGATGGGTTTTAATCTTTCTCCTGAAGGCCAAGTAGTCCGACTCCAGTCGGATGGTGGTTGGTAGTGCATTCCACAGGCGAGGTCCCTGGACTGCAAATCTTCGATCTCCTTTGGACTTGTATCTGGCCTTGGGTATCTGGAGGAGGTTTTGATTGGTGGATCGCAGAATGCGATTGGGGTTATGGGCTTTTATTTTTTCGCATAGATATTGGGGGGCGTTGCCTTGAATACACTTATGTATTGGGCAGAGTGCCTTGAAAGTGATTCTGTCTTTTACCGGCAACCAATGAAGGGATCTCAGTGAAGGTGAGATTGATTCCCATGGTTTTTTCCCAGTCACTAATCGAGCGGCCGTATTTTGAACGACTTGCAGACGAGTGATTTGGTATTTGGGGAGTCCTAGATAGAGGGCATTTGCGTAGTCGAGTCTGGAATTGATGATTGTTCCCACCACGACTGCAATGTCCTCTTTTGGGATAAAGGGCGTGAGTCTGCGTATTAGGCGCAGCAGATGGTGGGATCCGCTGACTACTGACCCTATTTGTGCATCCATTGTCATGTAGGTATCGAAAATGACTCCGAGACTTTTGACTTTGGTGCTAGGGGTGATAGTTTTGCCCAGAATGGGTGGGGGAGTCCATGTTAACGCGGGGTGATTTTTCCGGTTAGCGTGAAACAGGAGAAGTTCTGTTTTCGAACCATTGAGTTTAAGATAACTGTTTGTCATCCAGTTATCTATTAGAGTGAGGCATTTCTCTAGTCCAAGAGAATGATCTTTTGTTGCAGATGCGGAAATACAGTTGTGTGTCGTCTGCATAGGAGTGGTAAAGTAACTTCTGGTTACTGATGATTTCAAAGAGAGGGCGAAGATAGATATTAAACAATACGGGCGATAAGGGAGATCCCTGAGGGACTCCGCATGACACCGTATGTTTTTCAGAAGTGAAAGACCCCAGTTTCACTATTTGTGATCGGTTTTCCATGAAGGAGGAGAACCAGGGTAAAACACATTCAGCGACTCCGGCTACTTCAGCTAGCCTAGCCAGTAGTAGTCCATGGTCTACAGTGTCAAAAGCCGCGCTTAGGTCCAGCAGTATCAGGAGACAAGATTCTCCTTCGTCTGCGGCCTCTAGAGTGTCATCCCATATTTTAAGCAGCGCCGTTTCTGTTGCGTGACCCGGACGGAAGCCTGATTGAAACGGATCGAGTAATTTATGGGTGTCTAAATGCAGTTGCAGCTGTTGTACAACTACTTTCTCCATTACCTTGGAGAAGACATTTAGAGCTGTTATGGGCCTCCGGTTGTTTGGGTCTTTGGGGTCAAGGGTAGTTTTTTTTAGAATTGGTTTCAATTGTACCTTGTTTTAGCAAGGTGGGCACCATGCTCTCCTTGAATGATTGGTTAATGAGCTGCGTGATAGCTGATGCCAGTATATCGGCACTTTCTTTCAGCAGTTTAGTGGGGATGATATCATTGGGTGCTGTGCTATTACGCAGAGTCCCGATGATGTTTTTAGTGGCATCGATGGAAATGGGTTTTAGAGTGAACTTTGGTGGTTGCGACGGATTTATGTGGGTATTAGGTTTGTGATTTGGGGGGGAGTTGGTGACGGTTCCATTTTGCTGAATACTTTCACGGATTTTTTCAATTTTATTAATGAAATAATCCGATAATTAGTTGCAAAATTCTTGTGAATCAAAATTGGGGGCCTCTAAACAAGCTGGATTCATAGTCTGAGTGACCAGCTTGAAGAGTTCTCGGGGGCGGTTAAGGGCATTTGCGATGTTGGAGAAATGTTTTTTTTTGGCCGTGAAGATTTCTTTGTGATATTTCTTTGTTATTATCTTGTAAATGGTGTGGTTTTTATCTGAAGAGCACCTTTTCCACGCAGCTTCTGCTCTTCTACGCTCTTGCTTTAGCAACGTCAGCTGGTCATTAAACCAGCTGGAGTTGTTTTTCCGGATGCAAGTTTTGCGTTTTGGTGCTACTAAGTCGGCTGACTGTAGTAGCGCCTTGTTGATGGCGTCAAGTGTTTCTGTGGCTGTTTGTTTTTGTTGGGTTGTTTTGCATTTGAATGCGATAATTTGCTGGCACCAATTCTGCTAGAATGGTGTTGCAGTCGGCTGTCAGCCAGCTTTCTGTGATGAAGAGGCAGTCTAGATCGTGTTGAAGGATGAAATCATAGATTTATTGTCGGTGTTTTACTGCCGATCTTGTGTTGACCAAAGCGCAAATTATGCGCTTGGGCACCTGCGCGTAGTTTGAGACTGTTGATCGTCGATTGATTCTCAACAGTCGCTCATTCCTTAGAGCTTTTTTGGTGACAACTGGGAGTATAGAGGCAAATGGTTTTAGTTCCCGGATGGTTTCTGCAGAGTATTTTAGGTAACCCATGGTCGCAGAAAAAAACGCAGGGAAGTAATGTTGATTGGGGGGGTCTTATATGGTGATGGGTGGAAGACTATCCAAGTGAGCCGTCACTCGTTGAGTCTTCTCTTCCCGATTGGTCCAGAGGAAGGCGAAAAACCCCAGGCGTGCTGTGCCAATCTGCAGCGATCGGGGGGAAAAATTCCTTCCTGACCCCTTAACGGCGATCGGTGCAACCCTGGATCAATTGGCTAGGGGGGTGGGAGTCCTGTTTTTTTGTGCTGTGTCTGCAGCAGCCGAGAGCTGGGAGGACCCTGCCTGGCTGCACTATCCCTGGGGAGAGCCGACTCGTTTGAGAGCGTCCTGCTCTCACTATCCCTGGGGTGAGCAGACTAAGATGAGAGCGTCTACTGCACCGCTGAATCTATATATCAAGAGTTCCAACTTTATTAGCTGCAAGCTTGTTATGGATCAGTGATTGAAAAAAATAATGAAGACTCCTGTCTTACCTCCTGTTTCAAACTCCTGGTTTTTAACTCAGGCACTTTTGATCAAAGAATGCACTTCTGGTCAGAGAGTCCACATGTGAAGCCACCATCAACGTCCGTCGCCGCAGCCGAGCTTTGTGTGCCCCCTGATGATTGACGTATGCCACGGCCGTGGCATTGTCGGACTGGATTCTGACCGGTCGGCCTTGTAGGCCCAGAGACCACTTGGAGAGACACAGCTTGATCGCTCTGAGCTCCAGTACATGGACTCAGGAGTCCCGTCTTCAGATCAAACGCGCCTGGGCTGACTGGACACCCCAGACGCCCCCCCAGCCGGAGAGGCTGGCATCCGTTGTGATCACTGTCCAGTGACAGGAATGATTACCCATTTTTGAGTACCGGAGATGTTAGTCACCACACTGGGAGGACTTGGTCAGTCGACTCACCCGAATCTGGTAATCCAGAGACAAAGGAAGCTTGTTCCAACGTGACAGAATCTCTTTCTGCAACACTCGAGTGTGAAATTGAGCATATGGAACCGCCTCCAAAGAGGCCACCATCAGACCCAGCACTCATGTAAAAGCGAAGTGACGCCCACTTCTGGGTCGCCAACCGCTGCACCGCAGACTGCAGTGTCTGTAGTTTTTCCGTTGGGAGGAAAACCCTCGCCTCTGAGGAGTCTAGGACTAACCCCAAGTATTCCAGCCGCTGAGACGGTACCAGTACTGACTTCTGGGTATTCAGTAGCCAACCGAATTCTCGGAGGGTCTGACAGGTGATAGACACGTCCTCTTCTAACTCTGAAGTTGAGGAAGCTCTCAGAAGAAGGTTGTCCAGGTATCTCACGATAGCGATCCCGCGCTGCCGCAGCACTGCCATAATCGGGCCGAGCACCTTGGTAAAAACCAGGAGGTGCCGAGGCCAGGCCGAACGGAAGGGCCACAAATTGAAAGTGGTCCTCTACGATCGCAAAACGCAGAAATCTCTGGTGTTTTGCACATATGGGGATGTGCAGGTACGCGTCCTTGATGTCCAAGGACGCTAGGAAATCCCCCTGATGGAGCGCTGCTATTACTGAGCGTATCTACTCCATCCTGAACTTTTGCACTTTAACAAAGCAATTGAGGGCCTTGAGGTCCAGGACTGGACGGACCCTGTCCTTCTTGGGGATTACAAACACATTGGAGTAAAACCCCTGAAAACGTTCCTGTGAGGGAACCGGCACAATCACTCCTCTGACCAGCAGATCCTGGACAGCCCCTGACAGATCCTTCAGGCGACCCGGAGGAAGCCGGAGGTTAGAGGGAAAAAATCTGTTTGGTGGACAAGAGAGAAATTCTCTCTTGTACCCCGAGGAAACTACTTTGCAAACCCAACGGTCGGAAAGAAGAGACCTCCACCAAGCCGTAAATTCGCAAAGCTGGCCCCCCACCCGAGTTGAGTGTGGGGGCAAACTTTCAGGCGGAGGCAGGCTTGTCCGCAGGCTTGTTGGGCTTGCGGTACCAGGTGTGCTTTTGTCCTTCAGTGGACGCCTTAGCACCCTGAAAAAGTTTTCATGTCGCACTTGGCGAGCGAAAAGACCGCTTGGGGGTAGTAAACGGCGAGGCTCCTTTCCCTTCCCAGACTGCGGGAGCAGAGTGCTCTTACCGCCTGTGGCATCCTTTATGTCGTCATCCAGGGAAGCCCCAAAAAGCCGTTCACCCTTAAATGGTTAGTCCACCAGGGACTTCTTAGAGGACTGGTCTGCAGACCAACACTTCAGCCACACAAGGCGGCGTAGTACCACCGCGTAGGCAGAGGCCCTGGAAAGCAAGGGAAGCGTATCCAGGGCTGACTCACAGACAAACTTTAGACCTTGGACCAACTGGTCGGCCTGGTCAACGCAGGTCTTTGAAGCATTCTGTGCCTCCTTTTTTTGGGGGGAAATCCTCCCCAAAAGGGTAACGGACCGCAAAGTACTTTGGTACAGCAAAAGCTTTCTGCGGCCGATCCCCATTCCTTGTATAAGTCGCCCAGATACAGAACACAAGGAAACACTTTTGCAGTGCGGGGTGGCTTGCGGAACCAAAAAGGGACCGGCATGTCTGATGCCTCCGCCAAATCTTCAAGTTTTAGAGTATCCCGCACCGCAGTGATAAGAGCTCCAACAAATTCCTTATCCTGCTTTGACCCTGAAGCAGAATCATCCTCACTGTCCACGTGGGTTAAGTCTGCATCCTCTGACAAGACAGAACTGTGGTCAAAAGCAGAAGCAGCACCTGATTCTGCGTCAGAGACATCCCCAGAAGCAGGCTCAGGGCGGGGGCGCTTTTTTACCCACCTTCTGGCCACTAGCCGCTTCCATCCTGGCAACAAATGCCTCCAGGACTGCCGTCACAGCATCCAGCGAGGCCACAGGAGCAGAGGCACTAAGGGTTAAGTCTGGCATGCTTGGGGAAGAAGCCTCACATGAGGGCCCTGGTGGTTCAGACTCCATGCTGTCCACCACAAAAAATTGCCACCTTAGTCTGCAGACCCAAAACTGACCCACCGGTCACCCTCCTGGCTGATACAGAGAGCAGGGATCCCCGAGGACTCACCACCCAGAACAGGCTGTACCGCTAAGCAGAGCTGAGAAAAGTGCTGTCTGTGCTGTGTTTCCCTCAGAGAGAAATCTGTGGTGTGCGCGCCGTTATTTCAGGCACTAGAGTCCAAAGAATTTCTAAAATGGCCGCCGACATGCACAAAACAGCATGTGGGCTACAGGAAAATGGCCGCCGATACATAGAGCCGTGGCTCCGGCAAAATGGCACCCGTACACGTGCATTACACAGTAAAAAACACAGCCCAACACAGACAGAGTACCTCAGTAAAAAATACCAGCCCAGTACAGTAAAAACACACAGTACCCCACAGCAGCACAGCCCCCCCAGGCAGTCGCAGAGCCCCCCCAGGTGGACCCCCACCTCACAGCCACCACCCAGAAAAAGGGAAGGAGGGAGAGGAAAAGGGTGAGAGGAAAGCAGGGTGGACCCTCAGTCGACCTCCCCAGGAATGCACCAGCCAAAATCACCCCTGCCGCGGCAAGGGGACACTACTTACCCGTCCTGCGACCACCAGCTGGAGGCATTCCAGACAGAACCAACGTCCGCTTGCGAAATGGCTGTCGGCCCGGCACACTGACACAGCCATAGAGACCAGTCATATGTGCGCCCTGGAACATGTAGTTCACCGGCCGCCCCTGGAGCAACGAGGCATGCCGTGGACGGCCTAGTTACAGACCGGCACACGCTCGATGGCCGAACATGGGAGGACTACAAGGATCAAGATCCAGCCTGTCCCCTGGGTAGACTGGTATAAGGCCAACGAACACAGGTTTTAGACCTGCGCTGATTTCTTCCCTTCTTGTACACATATTGGGATGACACATCCAGTTCTTGTTTCTTTCCCATACTTTTCTACCTCTTTTCTCATCTCCTACTTCACTTTCTTTCTTCCTCTTTTTCCTCCTTTATTTCATACGTCCTACTTCTCCTACATACACACCATTCAGGTTTTTGCCACCTTAGATGCAAGAGTTTGATTAATGTCAATGTGAAATGTTAGTAGACACTTAGTTGGCATGTGTAAGAGTGGCTCCTGCACTGCTGGCGCAGTTTTGTTCCCGGTAGGGGCGTTGGCAGTATGGGGGGCCCACTTCCGTTTCGATTCGTTTTTATTCTAATTGGATCGATTGAATCCGAGCACAAGAGTGTCCCAATGTCATTGAGCTACCCTAAGACTGGGCTAACTTTATGTATTATGTTTATTATGTATGTTTATGGTTATTCTTCTTACTATCGAGTTGGAATACATTAGGGAAGCATTTAGTATTTTATTGAACTGTTCCGCCTTAATGTGCATCGTTGAGTCCTAAGATGTGATTTAATACTTACAAATGTATGTATGGACTGTTGTACTATTCGAAAATGTCAATAAAAACTATTGAAACAAGATCCAGCCTGTCACCCAGTCGGCAATTGATAGAGATCCCAGGATCCAAAAAGCAGGAACAAAAAATAAAAAAAAGGCGAAAAAATTGCAAAAAACTCCAGAGCACATGGACTCCAGAAAAGGCCAAGCTCTCCTGACGCTAGGCAGATTAAAACTGAGGCTGGATGCTTCCAGAGAGTGGGTTGTACCCCTGGGGACACGACCCCTGGGAGGTGCTGTAGTGAGAGAAGTGTTGTTAATACTTAGTGCTGTTTTGTTTCCCTGCCTAGTCTCTCCTAGAATAAAGGTATTTAACCCTAAGGTCAATGCTGCCGAGTCCGTCCATGAACGAAAGAGAAAACACTAGGGTCAAGAAAAAAATTCATGTGTTCGTCAATGAACAAAAGAAATAACAGTGACTTATACCAGGGTTCGGCACACCTGGCCACACTGTCACATTACCACTGGGAGGAGCCACATCAGCAGTGGTATGGGTGTTAACCTTCCCAGGGCTCTGGTGTGTCAGAGGATAGGCAGCCGGCTCTGGCACTACTGTAATAAAAGGCTTACAACAGTCTCCTTGAGCGGGGATTGGAGAGGGAGCTAGAAGGATTCACAGGCACCTGGCCGCGGGCACACAGCCAGGCCTCTATGTGAGCATCTGGTGACAGGCTACAGGTGGCACGTTGCATCTGGAGGCAGGCTAAGGGTGGCAAGTGACAAGCTGCATCTAGTGGCAGGGGATAGTGGTAAGGGGCACACTGCATTTGGTGGCCAGGGGTGGTGGCAAGTGACAAGCTGAATCTGGTGGCAGACAACAGTGGCATGGTAAGAGACAAGCTGCATCTGGCGGCAGGGAATAGTGGCAAGGGGCATGCAGCATCTGGTGGCAGACAGTGGCAAGCTCAGGGCTCCCACAGATTCTGTGTTATGGTTTATAATAAACAATTTCATTACATAGTGATTCAATCTTCCCAACATATCAACCATGGTGTCAGGATGATTGCAGTGCCAACACCAGCCATCCACCTGATAATTCACACCCAAACCCCCTGCGCCACCACCCAAATACTTTGGCAAAATTTTCTTCCAAGAAACCGGACACCCAAGCCAAAAAGGTTGGTGACCACTTACTTAGAGACAAGCTCAATGAGGTTAAATAGTACAAACATAGCAGCTTCCATTTGTTGTGTAGCACATGTTGACAGCTTTTTGAGAATGTACATTTCAAGATATTAGAACTGTTAAGAAAAAAAAAAAAAATATGTTCGGACTTACATACCAGAAAGAAGCATGTTACCATCAAAGACAGATTTTGAAGGAATCCGTGGTTTACAGTGTTTCACAGCTTCTGCAATTTCCCTAATAAAATAAAATGTATATTATATATAGTTTGTAAAAGAGAAACTAAAAAGTGAAGACTTGAAATACTGACAGACGCACAGAACGTATAAACATCTGTGCCAAAATTCCACTTTAAAGATCAAATTACCCAAATGATTACATAAGGATTTAGTAAGAACGCCTGTTTCCTGGAGACAATTGTTATTTTTATGGTTTGATTTCACTTTTCTTTTTTTTTTTCAAAATTCTTTATTTACTCACAACAAAGTGTGTCCACAAGGACCACAACAGCATGTAAATAGTAACATCTTCATACGTACCAGTATACAACAGTATGGTACAGCAGGACAGTAGGTATAATACAGTCAATGGACCGCCAGATCCGTGCCCATAGCACCGTGTCTGTCTAGTCTCCTCCAGAAGGTCTTGCCATTAAAAGATCATCCACTTGCAGAGTGCGGTACGAATTCAGGGATCCGCAGACACGCCCTCCTTTTTCCAGTAACAAAAAAGGTATAAAGTAAGAAAGGAGAGTAAAGCGGCAGGGAGTGACCCCTCCCGCCACTCGTTCAGAAATCAAAAGAGGCTGTCACCTCGAGAATTGGGTTCCCGACGGTGACACGGAAAGAGGATAGCCAAAGAAAGAGAGGGGGGGTGGGGGGGGAATTGTCCGCGAGTATGGAGAAGGGCAGCCGTCCGGCCTGCCATCTCTCCACAGAGTAACAGGACCAACTCCTCCCTGGCAGGGGGAGGGAAAACGGGTCGAAAAGTCTACGTCCGTCCCCTAAGTGCTTGTCCTTCGTCTGAATAGGTAAAGATGTTCCATAACTGCCAAGTCTGCTTATATGACTCCTGCCTATCACTGTCTGTGAGGATAAGGTCCTCCATTCTGTTGATGTCATCGACTCTCCGAAGCCACATTGCCACCATCGGTGGATGCGGAGATTTCCAACAAGCAGGGATGCACGCCTTAGCTGCGTCTAAAAGGTGTCGGATAACCGATTTTTTGTATAAGCGTGCTGGGTAGGTGTTAGCGTGTAGCAGGAGGTATGCTGGGTCGTCCGGGATCTGGCGTTCAGTAAACTTCTGCGATATCCTCCTGACCTCCGTCCAGAAGGACTTCAGCAGTGGGCAGGACCAGAAAATATGGATCAATGTACCTACATCTCTTTGGCAGCGCCAACATACCTCCGAAGTGGACTGAAAAAATGTGTGAAGTAGAGCCGGGGTGCGATACCATCGAGTCAGAATTTTGTAGTTTGTTTCCTGTATTTTAGCACAAATAGAAGATTTGTGTGTGAAGGTCAAAATCTGTTTTGGCTGAGAACGTGCAATGTAGCTCTTGTTCCCATTTCGTGGATACAGGGGAGTCGATACCCCTCCTGCGGTGTGATCAGTGCATTGTGTAAGATGGACAGCGCGTGTGGCAATATGCCCGTCTCCGAACATATCTCCTCTATTGGCGTGAGAGTTGGATTTGCCGCCTGGGGGGGTGTCATAGTGCGTAGGAAGTGTTGAAGTTGGTGTGCCCTCATAAAGTCTAACCGAAACCCCCCTCCTTGATCCATCAATTTTGTGAGTGTCCTCCAACGGCCTACTACGCTAAAGTGGGAAACCTGACACACACCCGACTCCCTCAGGGCTCGGAATCTACCGTCATGTATCCCTGGGTCAAATTCCGGGTTGCCTAGAACCGGACGTAGAGGTGAATTTCCCGGTGGTGACCCCAAGTGACAGAGCATCTTCGCGCAGATTTTGGTTGTGGTCCCTATCAGTGGGTGAGATCGTAGGGATTTGGGTAGAGCCGCATCGCACCACGGGGCACTCCGTAAGGGGATATCGCCCTGTGCCTGCTCTATATGCGGCCACAGTTTTGTGCTCCCGTGTCGGCACGAGTCGGTTTAAGTGTGCCGCATGGTAGTAAGTGCGGATATTGGGCATGGCCAGTCCACCGTATGCTTTGGGCAGGGACAACACTGTCCTGTGAATCCTGGGATGTTTCCCAGCCCACAAAAAGTTTTTTAAACATGGATTGCACCTGTTTGAAGTAGTCTGCCGGTATGTGTATAGGGAGGGCCTGAAGGAGATATGTAAATTTAGGTAGAATGGACATCTTAAGAATTCCGCACCTCTCAAACCAGGAGTGGAGGACGGTTGTCCATTGGTCCAGTAACTTCTGGGCATTTTTTAATAGTGGCGGAAAATTGAGCTTAAAAAGTTGGGAGAAGGACGGGGGATACAGGTTCCCAAGTAGCTTATGGCTGTGTCTGTCCACTGTAGGTTAAAACCGTGGTGTAGCCGATCTAGATGGGGGCTCGAAATTCCCACTCCCATTGCTACCGATTTACCCATGTTAATTTTCATGTTGGACAGTCGTCCATAGACCTCAAACTGTCTCATCAGGCTCGGTAAAGATAGCTCGGGGTTCGTCAGAGAGAACATCAGGTCGTCTGCGTAAGCGGAAACCTTATATTCCCCGTCCCCCACCTTAACACCCGTAATGCTTGCGTTCAGTCGTACGTGTCTCAGAAATGGTTCGAGAGTCAGCGCAAATAATAGTGGCGACAGGGGACATCCCTGTCTTGTTCCGTTTCTAATCTGGAAGGTCTCCGACACCACCCTGTTGGCCCTGACTCGAGCAGTCGGCTCTGTGTACGTCGCTGAGATGCAGTTCAGCATCCTGTGGCCCAGGACGATGTGTCTTAGTGTGTCAAACATAAATTGCCAGTTGACGTGATCGAACGCCTTTTCGGTGTCCGTACTCACCAAGACACATGGCGTCTTTGTAGTGTTTACCGCGTGCAGTAGGTTGAGGACTTTAACCGTGTTGTCCCTAGCTTCCCTAGTAGGGACAAACCCCACTTGGTCAAGGTGGATAAGGCCTGTCAGGTGCTGTTGGATTCTAGTTGCCAAAATTGTATTAAGGAGTTTGAGGTCCACGTTATGGAGTGAGATGGGGCGGTAACTACCACACTGACTCGGATCCTTCCCCTCATTAGGGATGACGGCTATTTGTGCTTGTAGGGTGGACACGTGCAACCTCCCCCCCAGACCCAGACCATTAAACAGCTCAACCAGACGTGTGCCCAGGACAGGGAGCAACGCCCTATAGTATGCTACCGTCAGGCCATCAGGGCCCAGGGCCTTGCCCGGTTTGGTGTTACCTAGGGCCGTTTGGAACTCCTGCAGGGTAATGGGTTCCTCTAGTACAGTGGTTCTCAACCTGGGGGTCAGGACCCCCTCGGGGGTCAAATAATGATTTGCCAGGGGTCACCAAATCCAGTGGCCGCCCATATGGGCCGTTTCTGGAGCCCACGGCTGCCCACTCAGCCTCTTCGCAGCTGCCTATTCAGTTCACTGCATAGTTGGGGGGCAGAGACTAGATGTCAGCTGACTGGTGAGGATTGTAAGGTGGGAGGGGCAGATGACCTTGATCAAAAACACCTAAGTTGGCTGATCAGAACTCCCCCCCATCATTGCCACTCATCCCAACTCCTCGCCAGCACTGCAACTCATCCCATTCTCCCCACCAAGGAGTAAAAGAATAAAAATAGAGAATACATGGAAGGGAGAGAAAAAGAGGAGGAGGAAGAAAGAAAAAAGGAGAGAAAGAATAATAGAAAAAACAAGAAAGACTGCTAGAGAGAGGGGTGGGGGGAAAAAACAAGAAATTAGGATAACGAGAGATAAAAGGGAAAGAAAGGAGAACAAAGAGAAAGAATAGTACATCCTAAAATGTACCATATGAGGTTTTAATACTGTACGAGTGAAGGGGACTCAGGGAGCGCTAAATTTCTGTCGGTTGGGGCGCAAATTACTTGCCTTGGTTGCTGACAACACACACTACGAAAATAATTTTACTGTTAGGGGTCCCCACAACTTGGGAAATGTTATCAAGGGGTCACGGCACTAAAAGGTTGAGAACCACTGCTCTAGTAGGTCTTTGGCTTCGGCGGTCAGTGTTGGCATGGTCGAGTTGGCCAAATAGTCTCGAGAAAGGTCCCCGTCGGGGTTCAAAGTCGCAGGGGGTATATTGTACAGTGTGTCATAAAAGTCCCTAAATTCGCTGGCGATCGATTGTGGGACCGACACCTTCTGCCCGCCTTTGGTAACAATGTGGGGTATGTATGTCCCCCGATTCATAGACCTTGTGCCTGCAGATCTGAATGGCTGCCTTGGCCTTGTACGTAAGAACGTCTGTCACCTGCCGTCGTATTGTGTCCAATTCCAACTGTTTCGTCGGCGTCTGCTTATGTTGCGTCTCTAGGGATTCTAGTTTGGTCATTAATGTCATCAATTGTTCTGCTCTGAGTCTTTTCCGTCTGGCCCCATGTTTGATAAAGATACCGCGTACGACCGCCTTATGGGCCTCCCAGACCACCTCCGGTCCATTGTCTGGGACGGTATTGGTGGAAAAATAATGCTCCAGCTCCTTTACCACGTCCATCAGTATTTCCGGGTCCTGTAATAGAGATTTGTTCAGTCTCCAGGGGTGTCTTCTTTCCGTCTCAGTGTCTGACAGGGCATACACCAACACTATTGGGGTGTGGTCTGACCAGGTTATCGAGCCTATCTTAGCGTCTTTAACCGCAATCAGGTTCCTATGTTGAACCAAAAAGTAGTCGATCCGGGAGTATACCTGGTGGGGCCTGGAGAAAAAAGTAAAGTCTTTCTCTCCCGGATGAAATAGGCGCCACGTATCCACCAGTCGGCGCTGCTTGTATACGTCCACGCATCTTCCCAGAAGTTGAGGAAGTCCCCGAGGAAGTGTCCACCCGGGGGGACAATGGGATATTAAAGGCGCCCCCTATCAGTTGTCCGGTAGCAAATCTCGTCAGTCAGTCTAGGTGTTTTGTCAGGAAGGTGTCCTGGTTGTCATTTGGAATATAAAAGTTTGCCTGAGTAACGCCCGTCGAACCTATCCAGCCTTTTAAGAACAGGAAGCGTCCTCCCGTGTCCCTCTGTACATCGTCCAGTGTCCAAGGTACACCGGCCGCTATCAGAATAGAAACACCTCGAGACTTTGCCTCCGAGTAGGAGGAGTGATAAACCGTAGGGTAGTATCTATTTTTTTTAGGATTGGGAGCTTGTCTTCCCTGAAGTGCGTCTCCTGCAGCAGTACGGCATCTGCTCTCAGAGTACGCACGTCATGGAGCAGCATCCTGCGTTTTTTGGGGGTGTTTAGGCCCTTAGCGTTCAATGAGACAATCGTCAGCGCGTCCATGCTCGCGGGCGAGGGGAGGTGGGGGTAGAGGGAAGGATGGAAAGGTTAGGGATAGTAAGGAAGAGGAAGTGATAGGTGTTTCAGATAGATCCAGAAATGAGGGAGGGAGGAGGGTAGGACAAGTAGGGTGTGTGTTAGGAAGCCAACACCAGGGAGTGTGGCTAAGAGAGAAATCTAAGTTAGCTTAACAAGCTAGAACGCTCACCAGAACTAGTCTGGAATACGAGCGCAGGCCTATGTGGGTAGGTGGGTGGACAGAGCCAGCACTGCGAGCCCCCGACCCCATCCAACCCCCCCCCCCCCCCGGCCATCGTTAATAGTAAGACACATTTATGGCAATGCAATCTGTATTAAGGTATATATAACATACAGCAGGAATTGGTAAGAAACAGTTAACATAAGGAACACATACTGTAAATAAGTGTCAAAGGTCCCCTCCGAAGGACCCCACTCAATGCCGAGGGGGTGCGACTGATAGGGAAACTGATTTGTGACCTAAAAAAGGCAGTGTAAGACCCCCAGCTCCCCTCCCCAACAACCGTATGAACTTCCCCCTGTCCCCCCACCCCCTCCGTTCAGCACAACTTCCAGTGGAGTCTCTTTCCCTCACATATCTCCAGGGCGGCATAGGTCGGATCCCTGTCCCCTCGCCACCCCTCTCGGGGAGAACATACCATCCCTCCCCCCCCCCATCACACCACATAAGGGTCCGACTAATTCCCTCCCCCCCTCCCCAAGTGCATCCGTCAGTTCAGGCGTCTCTCATCACCCCAGAGTTCAATATGTAGTCAACGGCATGTAACAGTGCCAGGTAGGCAGGAAAAGCCAAGGTGTGCATGAGAAAACATATGAAAAAGTAAATAAGATATATATAAAATAAAATTAAAAAATAAAAGGAGAGATGAGGGCCGCTTGTCTCGTAGGGTTAGCCCAAACCAAACAGGGTCCCATGTAGTGCAGTGGGGGATCTATATCCAGTGGGAGGGCATACAGGCAACTTTGAAGCAGGCCGGGGCACGCTCTAACAGCGCGGGGGCCCCATAGGTGCAAAGGACCGCAGTGATCACGGTGTAGGCCGCAGATTCCCAGCGCCGCGGGCAGTATCCTCTAGACCGGTCAGGTCGAGGCGCGGGGGGGGGGGGGGGGAGGCCGGGGGACCAGAGGCCGGGCATCAGCTCCCCCATAGAAAAACGTCGGGAGGTGGGGACAAGGGTCATGGGGTCAGCAGCGCAGTAGTGTGGGGGAGTCTCCGGGACAACAGGTGAGGGGCACGGGAGACATCAGGAGTTCAGTCTAGGGGGGGGGGGGGGAGCGTGGAGGTCGGGAAAGCGCGGCCCAGGGCCTACTCACGGTGTTCCTCTCCTGAGGCGGCTTGCTGTCTCCTCCGTCCACGTCCTCTCAGCCGGTTCTCCATGCCAGGTCTGTAGGTCGAGGGTCCTGATTGTCCCGTTGCGCGAGGCAGGATCTGTAACCAGTCGGGGATCGGTATCTGCTCCGCATCCAGAAATCGAAAGAGGGCCGGCAGGTCTGCAGGTGACTGGATCGTAAAGGCCGCACCATCTTTTTTAAAGGTCACCGCTAGCGGATATCCCCAGCGGTAGGTAAACCCACGCTGTCTCACCAGGTCCAAAACGGGCTTTAGCATCGCTCTTCTGCGCAGTGTCGCCCTGGAGAGATCCGGGAGTATCTCACTGCGGTACCATTCAGGCGGATCTCTCCTCGGTCCCACGCACCACGGATGATGCGCTCCTTCGGTGTGTAGCGCAACAGCCAACACACTACATCACACGGCCTATCTGGGTCGGCCGATCTCGGGCCCAGGGCGCGGTGCGCACAGTCCACCTCTACTGCTTCCGCCGGGTCTCCCAGCACTTCGCGGAACAGGCCCAGAAGAGCATCATCCAGGGCGTCGGGCTCCACCGTCTCCAGGATCCCCCGCAGCCGCAAATTATTGCGCCGGCTCCTGTCTTCTACCTCTTCAAGGTGCAGTTGGAGTGCAATCGCCGCCTCCTTATGGTGGTCCCTGTCCCGCTCTAGGCCAGCTACTCTCCGCTCCAGGGCCGCCAACGATCCTTCTCCAGAGGACACTCTGTCCGACAGCGTGGACACCGCCGCTTGCACCTCCTGAAAGTCTTCTACGAGTCTCCTCTAACTTGAGGATGAGAGACTGTCGGTCCTCGTGGGGAGGGCCTGTAGAAGCGCCCTTATCTCTTGCTCCGCTGACATGCTTCCGACTGCCAAAGTGATGGTCGACATTGCTGGGTAGAGAGCTCCGGATGTACCCGATGTAGCGGGGTGTGTCGTGGTGTCCTCCGGTCGGAAGGTCCAGAGGCCTTGTTCCGAGTCTTCCGTTGGGCTGCCACGTTGGCTATCTCTTCGCGCCGCCACCCTCGCGCCCGGAGAGATCGCTGCAGAGGGGCTGAAAAAGCGGTGTAGGTCCCCTGTCTTTGCGCTGCAATGGGTGGCACGGGTCTTAGGTCTGCTCTTGGACTTTTTGGCAGATTGCATGCCTAAAATTACAGGTTTTGGCCGGTAAAAGAGGGGACAAGGCCAGGAGCTCCAAGTTCCTGCGTCCTCACTCAGCCATGTGCAGGCCACACCCCTAATTTCACTTTTTAACTGACGTTGCTCTTTAATAAAGCATGGTAAACAAAAAGACATATAAACTTACCTAATATGGGCTGGAGTAGTTCCACAGCAACCCCCAACAATATTCACCAAGCCATCTACTGCAAACTCCTGCCAACAAAAACAAAAGCTTATTCATTGCGACATATTTACATAGTTTTATACCTCGATTGCCTGTTGCCAGGTCTTCAATTTAACATTGCATTTAGTTCTACTCAAATTTTGTCTCTGCACACTATGTTAAAGGGGCTGTGTAAAGGTAAAACATTTTTTTCCTAAATAGCTTTTGTTACCTTACTGCAGTCCTCCTTTACTTACCTCGTCCTTCATTTTTTGCTTTTGTATGTCATTATTTCTTCTGAGAAATCCTCACTTCCTGTTCTTTTGTCTGTAAGGGAGGGGGCGAGCACTGCACTCCACACCAGGGAGAAAGCCTTGCATTACTGTGTTGTTACAGACAGAAGAACAGGAAGTGAGGATTTCTCAGAAGAAATAAAAACATTTAAAAGCAAAATCGAAGGATGAGGTAAGTGAAGGAGGACCAGGGCCGGACTGGCCAACCGGGAGATCGGGAAATCCCCCGGTAGGCTGCCTGTTCTGAGGCTGCTTTGGGCTAAGCTGTGGCTGCAGCACTCCGCTCCCCCCTCCTCTTCCTCCACTACATGTCAGTCAGTGGCATCTCCTGCTGTGTGATGCTGGCTTCAGTTGTGAGCAGAGTGTCTATTACATTCTCTGTCACAATACAACTCGGACCCCGCACTGACAGCCCCCCTTCTTGCACAGACATCGGACAGGAGAGAAAAAAGTTAGATACAAGTTCTCCTCCCCTCAGCCCCTTGTGTGTCCCTGTGGCCCCGCCCACATTCCAATCCTCGGCAGCTCCTCCATAGAGAAACGCCAGCAGCAGCAGGTAGATGGTGGAAATGGAGGAAAGGCCAGCTTGTATTATGGATGCTGCAACCCTCCAGAGGATCCACATCTCTCCAGGTCAGCTAAAATCCTTGCTTCCTAATGAGACTTCCAAGTTCTTAGTTATTGAAAAGAAAGCAGCACACAGGTGGGTCAGTCATTGATGGGGCCGAACAGAGTGTGTTGTTAACTCCAGAGTCCCTCAACCAACACAGCAGCCCACTAGGATTTCCCTAGTGTGGTGCACTACAAGCCCCTTGCATGCTCTGCCAGCCTATGTATAGCACAAGCTAATAGGCCTTGTTTGCTGACCAATCCAGGGCCCAAGCCTTCATCTTTGGTAAGGGAAATGTCCCCCCCCCCTTCCTCTCATCTCGCCAGCCTCTGATCACACTTATGTAAGGGAGAGCTCTGTGGACTGTGATGTAAAGGGGGACTCTGATGTATGTGAGGCTTTGGTGATCAGAGACCCCTTTACATCAGGATTCCAAGAGTACCTATTTGGTGCCAGTTCACTCCAGACGCAGTTCCATTCAGTTCTCTGCCCTTTTTTTATGCACAAAATGCATGCACATTGTTTGCTTTGTATTCCAATGGCTCTAGTTCACACCACACTCTAGTTTGTGAGTTTCCGGCCAGTTTCTGCACTGGAAACTGACTGCATGGTGTGAACTAGAGCCATTGGAATACATAGAAAACACTGTGCATGCATTTTTATCACAGAAAAAATGCGCACAAAACTGTACGAAACTGCGTCTGGTGTGAACTGCCCCTTACATCAGTTTCCCTTTACATTACAGTCCACAGATCTCTCCCTTGGAGCCCTTTCACATGGGCAGACTCTGCCAAGCAAATCCACCTGCTCAGTGGGGGGAACTCTCCGCTGATCCCTGCTGAGCAGGCGGATGACAGGTCCGTGTCTGCTCCACTTATGCAGAGTGGACACGATCACAGACTGCTGTTCTCAATGGACCGGTCTGACTGTCATCCAATCTGCTAGACGGATGGGGAATGACATCTCCTGTACCATGCCCACAGCCTCTGACATCTCCTATATCATGCCCACAGCCTCTGACATCTCCTATATCATGCCCACAGCCTCTGACATCTCCTATATCATGCCCACAGCCTCTAACATCTCCTGTACTATGCCCACAGCCTCTGACATCTCCTGCATCATGCCCACAGCCTCTGACATCTTCTGTATCATGCCCACAGCCTCTGCCATCTTGACATCTCCTGTACCATGCCCACAGCCTCTGACATCTCCTGTACCATGCCCACAGCCTCTGACATCTCCTGTACCATGCCCACAGCCTCTGACATCTCCTGTACCATGCCCACAGCCTCTGACATCTTCAATCATGCCATCAGCCTCTGACATCTTGACATCTCCTGTATCATGCCCACGGCCTCTGCCATCTTGACATCTTGTGTACCATGCCCACAGCCTCTGACATCTCCTGTACCATGCCCACAGCCTCTGACATCTCCTGTATCATGCCCACAGCCTCTGACATCTTCAATCATGCCATCAGCCTCTGACCTCTTGACATCTCCTGTATCATGCCCACGGCCTCTGCCATCTTGACATCTTGTGTAACATGCCCACAGCCTCTGACATCTCCTGTACCATGCCCACAGCCTCTGACATCTCCTGTACCATGCCCACAGCCTCTGACATCTCCTGTACCATGCCCACAGCCTCTGACATCTTCAATCATGCCATCAGCCTCTGACATCTTGACATCTCCTGTATCATGCCCACGGCCTCTGCCATCTTGACATCTTGTGTACCATGCCCACAGCCTCTGACATCTCCTGTACCATGCCCACAGCCTCTGACATCTCCTGTACCATGCCCACAGCCTCTGACATCTCCTGTATCATGCCCACAGCCTCTGACATCTCCTGTATCATGCCCACAGCCTCTGACATCTCCTGTATCATGCCCACAGCCTCTGACATCTTCTGTACTATGCCCACAGCCTTTGACATCTCCTGTACCATGCCCACAGCCTCTGACATCTCCTGTACCATGTCTGCAACCTCTGACCATCTCTTGTTTTATATAATGTCTGCAGTCTCTGGGGGAGTCTGGAGAGTAGTCAACAGTGGGAGCACCGCTGGGATGGGGGCCATGGGAGACGTGGGTGGACTGTGGAGAGGAGACAATAGGAAAACCAGAGCCACCAACCGGGAGCCGACTGACTGATCCCTGCACAGTGCACCTGAGAGGTGGTCAGTGACAGTGCCACCAGGCCAGTCTGAGGGGGGGGGGGGGGTCATTGTTGATGTAAGGTGTCCCCCTTGATGATTGCTCCACTTTTACCACTTCTAACTGTAATTTGTTGTTATATATCCCTAGCACTATGTGCTTTCATATCTGTCTTCTCTATATATAATACACTCTTCAACTGTGCTTTAAAATGCATGATTTTCCCTTTTCTGAACAATAAAATAATGACGTTATGCTGTTGGGCTGGTATAAAAATGCTATGGGGCTGGTATGACATTTTTTCCAGGGCTGGTTTTTACTCCCAGTCCGGCCCTGAGGATGACTGCACTAAAAGGTAAAGGAAGCCATTTAGAAAAGAAAAATTTTTTTTTTACCTTTACAACCCCTTTAAGTATACATTAATTACTACATAACAGGAGCTTTCATCCTACGGGAGTCTTTAAATCAATACCTAAGAGTCCACTTACCGAGTGACTAGGATAGTTTATGAGCCAATGATACGTCATAAATGACTTGATGAGATGGAAAGAGATTTGCACCGACGGTTACTCTTTAGAGTTGATACAGAAAGATTGAGGTTTTTATCTTTTAAATAACTTTTAGACAGAAGATAGAATCCTGTTTGTATCTCAGCTTTACCCCTTCTCATTTTGGGTGTTTAGGATTGTCAGAAATCCATGAATTTAATGTGCCTCTGTTTTCTACTTCTAGATATGGTAAAACTATGTGATATACTGGTGAGGACTGATCAGTATTGTACACCAACCCCTTCTATAACCTTTTTAGGACTCCCAACGATGGTTCCTTTGTCTGAACTGCATTCAGTGCAATTCTATGACAAAGGGAAAAATGTCAGTCTCACCCACAAAGAGGACGCAGGATTGTTATTAGGGACACTTGCCAATCCTTTTATGTTATTGATGTGATTAAATGCCCATGTGGGCTCCTTTATGTGGGTGAGACTAAACAGAAGATCAACGAACATATTGCATGTCATACAGTAATTATTCAATAAGAGACAACTTAAAGTGGTTGTAAACCCTTTACAACCACTTTAACCTACAGGTAAGTCTAGATAAAGGCTTACCTGTAGGTGTTTGAAATGTCTCTTAAACCCACACTGTTTAGGAGATATCTGTAATTTCCCTGAATGAGGTGCCTTCTACTGCACATGTGCCATCTTGAAAGGGCATGCTGTGCCGTTCCAAGCTGGGGTCTTCCCATGAATGGCGGCTCCCGCACACATGGACAGAAGTGACGTCACTCAACTTGGGCCAGTCACAGAGAAAGAGAGGTGATGAATGGATGCTCGCTGCCAGCAAGGAAGACTGGGACATTGCGGATTTCTCCTGCAGGTAAGTGTCACATAATGGGCTACTATGAGAGGCATAGTAGCCCATTATGCTTTACCTTTGCAGGGAAACAAAGAGGAAGTAAAACCCATCAGGTTTTATCTACTCTAACGCAACTTCTGTTACTATGAGAAAGAGCAATACCTCAATACCGGGCCTATTCTGGCACTTCTCTCCTACATGTACAAATCATCATTATTTTGCTAGAAAATTATGCAGAACCCCCAAACATTATATATGTTTTTTTTAGCAGACACCCTAGGGAATAGAACGACGGTCATTGCAACGTTTTATCTTGCACGGTATTTGTGCAATAATTTTTCAAAAGCCTTTTTTTGGGAAAAAATTGTTTCATGAATTAAAAAACAACAAAAAAGAGTAAAGTTGGCCCATTTTTTTTGTAAAATATGAAAGATTATGTTACACCGAGTAAATGGATACCTAACATGTCACGCTTTAAAATTGTGCACACTAATGGAATGGCGCCAAACTTCGGTACTTAATCTCCATAGGCAACGTTTTGAAAATGTTTACGTTACCAGTTTTGATTAACAGAGGAAATCTAGTGCTAGAATTGTTGCTGGCACGCTAACGCACGCGGCGATACCTCACATATGTGGTTTAAACGGCGTTTACATATGTTGGTGGGACTTACGTGTGCGTTCGCTTCTGCGCGCAAGCTACCGGGGACAGGGGTGTTTTAATTTTTTTTGTTATTGTTTTTTTTTTTATCACTTTTATTCCTATTACAAGGAATGTAAACATCCCTTGAAATAGGAAATGTGTGGGACAGGTTTTCTTTATGGAGAGATGTGGGGTCAATAAGACCCTGCATCTCTCCTCCAGGCTGGAAAGCGTGAGATTGTTAAAAAAAATTCACCGATCCCATGATCAGTGTTGCTCCCACGGTCATAGAGATGACCAGTCATCTCTATGCTTCCTGCCTGCACCGGACGATTCCTTCTCCGGGCCCCTGATGGCACGGGAGAGCCCGGAGAAGCACCGGATGGCGGCGGGAGGGGGGGATGTCCCCTCCTGCCGCCTATAAGAATGATCAAGCGACGGAACCGCTGGGTAACACTGACAGGGAGTGAAGGGGTTGCCTGGGGGGGCATACCGGTAAGGGGGGGGGGGGGTGTTTTAGTGTACCTACATGTACTGGTGTTGGTGTAGTGTTCCACAAGGGGAGATTGTAAGTGTTTACACTTACAGGCAGGGGAAGGATTTTATTTGCCAAAACCGATCAGCAGGTCCAGCCCATAAATCATTGGCCTGGACCTGAAGACTTATTGGTTCTGAAACAAATCTGATAGTCACGGGCGCACCCATTGGCGGCGAGAGTGTGCCCCATACAGATACGTAATTTTGAGCAGCAGTGCCATTGTGCCTCAGTAAATGTACACAACACGGTCAGCAAGTGGTTAAAACATTACACAAGAAGGATCTGCAGAATGGTTATTTTGCAGGGCAATTTATTCAAAATCTAAAAATCATCACACAAAACAAAACAGTGACCAGAAGTTGGCAATAGAGCACGGTTTGACAGTTACACACCTTGATGTGCTTAGCAGTCACCTCTGGCGTCTCATCATAACCACCAAATGCGTTTGGCAGACCTATGGAATAATGAAGATTTATGATGTTAATGAATGTCAAACAAGCATATTACCTAGATGCTTCCATATTCTACGCTTACTTGCATAACTAATTGTATGATAATAGGATTTTTTGTACTCACCGTAAAATCCTTTTCTCTGTGGTCCATGGACAGACCCAGCTCATTAAATCTTGACAAGTGGGTTATGTTCCTGTTCACAGGAGAGGACTAGGTAGAAACATGTTAGATAATTAAATACATGTTAATTTAACAGACATAACCCTCCTCTCTGCAGCATGCAGCCTCAGTTTGTAACAAGCAGTACAAACCTAAAAAGGAGGGGTGGGTGCTGTGTCCATCCATGGACGACAGAGAAAAGGATTTTATGGTGAGTACAAAAAATCCTATTTCCTCTTATTGTCCATGGACGGACACAGATCCTTAAATCTTGACAAGTGGGACGTCCCCAAGCAGTGTCAAAAGCGAGGGGTGGGAACAGTATCAGTAAAACCAATTTAACGTCACCCCCAAAACAAGCAGAGCTCCTCAACAGACGAGTTGCAACTTAAAAAAGCCGGCCGCAAGGATTTGCAGGCGAAAGCCGCATCAGAAGATGCACTCACAGCAACCTTGTAAAATTTTGAAAAAGTCGCCACCGTGCACACCTGTGAGACAGACGCTTGATGTCAGAAAACCCAGGAAGCACCCATTGCCCTGGTCGAAAGTGCTGTGATCAGAAAGGGGGCGCCCGCCCCCTAAGAGCATAGGCCTGCATGACGGTCTGCCTGATCCACCGAGAAATGGTGGCTGACGAGACAGCCAGGCCCTTTTGTGGACCAGACACCGACACAAAAAGTGTGTCAGTTCTCCGAAACGGAGCCACACCGGACAGGTACACCCACAAAGCGCGTACCACGTCTAAAGTATGAGGCGCAGCCTCCTTAGGATGCACCGGCTGAGGACATAAGGATGAAAGAACAATTTCCTCATTCATGTGAAAAGCCGAAACCACCTTGGGAAGAAAGGAAGGTCGCGGGCACACCACCGCCTTATCCTTATGGAGAATCAAGCATGGTGACTTGCAAGACAAGTCCGCCAACTCTGAAAGCCTTCTGACAGAAGTAATGGCCACCAAAAAGGCCACCTTATGAGATGGAGTCAAGAGAGGAATCTCGCTGGTGTTTTCAAAAAGGAAGGTTATTGAAGAACCGAGAGCAAGAGATTTAAAACTCATGGAGGAAGAGGTGGGTCAAGAGGGGGGAACTTTATGACGAAACCCCTTGCACAAAGGTACCCAGAGAATGGGCTGCCAAAGGCCACTGAAAAAAACAACACAGCCAAGGCAGAAATATGCCCCTTAACAGTGCTTAAGGCAAGTTTCTGGACCACTCCAGGCTGTAAAAACAGCAGGACCCTGAACAAAGTATGTCCGTGGATGCCACCCCATCTTTTCGCACAAAGAGATGTAGGTCTCCCAGGTACAATGGTAGATCCTCCTGGAAGAAGACTTCTGTGCCCTCAGCATGGTTGAGATGACCGAGTCGAACAGACCCTGGTCTCTCAAAACTTGGCTTTCAATAGCCGTGTCGTAAAAGCCAGCGACTGTACAACAGGATAAAGTATGGGACCTCAAGACAGAAGGTCCTCCCACATTATCAGCTGCCAGGGTACATCCGCCACAAGGCGCGCGAGATTGGCGTACCAAGGACACCGAGGCCAATCTGGAGCAATTAGAATCATCGGGAAACCCTCGGCCTCCACTCTGCAGAGCAGCCGAGGAAGCAACTTCAATGGGGGGAAAAGCATAGAGTAGCCGATACTGACCCCACAGGGCCACCAACGCGTCTGACGTGCCTGCATGGGGATCACTAGACCTGGCCACGAACTTTGACACCTTGCGGTTGAGACGAGCGGCCAGGAGATCCACGTCCTGTGAGCCTCACCTCCTGCAAGGTAGTTGAAACACCTCCGTGTGCAGTTGCCCTGGTCCAGCATCGGGCGACTCAAGTAGTTTGACTGCCAGTTTACCTGATGGTAGACATAAGCCACAGCCGTGGTGTTGTCCGACTGAATCCTGATTGGGCAACCTTGCAACATCCTCGACCACGAGGAGAGGCACAGCCTGATCGCCCGAAGTTCTGGGGCATTGATCGGTAGACGGGATTTCGCTAGTATCCAGCGACCCAGGGCCGACTGGACCCCCCTGACGCCCCCCCAACCTGTGAGGCTGGCGTCCGTTGTAATACTCTTGTGCGAAACTGAGGTAAAGCTGTGATCCAAAATCATGAGGAGATCTGTGTTGTGTGCTGTATAAGCCTAGCACTAGAGGCCAAAATCACCTCCAAAATGGCTGCCAGATGCCTCAGACCAGGAAACGGTCACAGTAAGCTGTGCCATAGCGCGACCACAACAAAATGGCCATCGACGGGAATTCACAATGGTAACAACAGGCTACAAAAAATAGCGGCAAAATGCTGCGACGTGGCTGAGAAGGCATAAGGAAGCCTTTCTGAAGTAAACACACCCCCACAGAAAAACACAGGCCCAGACACCCCACAGTCCCCTGGTAGGAAAATTAGCCCCCCCACAGGTCCACCACGGGAGCAATAAAACAGCAGAGGGAAATATGACAGAGCAGGGAAGGGAGGACAGGAGGACCCCCGAACCCCAGGAATGCTCAGCCATACCGGCCCGCCGAAGCAGGAAGGACTGTACTTACCCGTCCAAGCGAGGACCCACTGACGTATTCCTGACAGGCATACATGGTGTAGGAGTAGTTGTCGGCCCGGTCCACTGTGAGTGAGACAACACCACAGCCCAATCATATGTGGACCCCGGAGCCAAAGCTCACCGGCCAGCCTAGGAGCCATAGGGTATGCCGTGGCAGACCCAGCCTCTTTGCAAAGGTGTGCTCATGCTCGCTGGCCGGACTGAGGAGACTACAAGGATCTATATATCTAGCCTGTCTCTCAGCCGACAGTTGATAGAAGATTCTTAAAGAATTAAAAAAAAGAAAAAACTTCCTCAGGGCACTGGGCCCAAAAGGGAGCCATACGTCCTTCTCCTTTGCTAGGCAGCAAGAAACTAAGGCTGCATGCTGCAGGGAGGAGGGTTATGTCCGGAGGGACCGCCCCCTGGGCGGGGCTGTTCAACTGTGAAAATAACATGCATTTAATTATCTAACATGTTTTTGCCTAGTCCTCTCCTGTGAACAGGAACATAACCCACTTGTCAAGATTTAAGGAGCTGTGTCCGTCCATGGATAAGAGAAAATACGATGAGGTTATAAAATAAAAAATAAAGTGTATGCCGTGACCATGGAATTCCATGATAATTTATGTGCAAATATACTGATATTTGAAGGAGTTTCAACACTATGCAAATAAAGGGACTAGCTCCCTGTAGTGGCTAGATTACCACATCTGGCCAAGTGCTCAGCTACAACAAGCATTAGGAAAAAAAGAGGGAAATACTTGTCTATCAGGGAAATGTATTTTCCACCCTTTTTCTTTATAGTTGTGTATTAATATATTTTGATCGTACCCTCTTGATTGCCTCTTCTCAAGAGAGAATAAATTCAGCTCAGCGAATCGGTCCTCATGGCCAATCTCCTTCATGCCCTTTATTAGCTTGGTTTTCCTACCCTTTCTCCAGTTCTTTGATATATTTTTTTGGACAAGTGCCCAAAACTAAACTGCATATTGCAGATCAGGACTTATGATGACCAACGATTTGTACATGGGCAAAAGTGTGTGTCTCTGGAGTCTATATCTCTTTAATACTAGAAAGTATTCTGCTAGCTTTGAAAACTGCAGTTAGGCATTGCATGCTATTAATAAGTCTATTTTGCAGTAATTTCCCAAGTGCATAATTTCAGGATAAATACACTAAAATCAATTTTAGTGTAAGCACACAAAAGTATACTTTTTTTGAGTGAAATATAAAATATGGGTAGCTTCGAGCAAATAGACAAACCTATATTTTTTAAGTGGTTGTACACCCTGTACAACCACTTTTACCTACAGGTAAGCCTAGATCAGTGATGGCGAACCTGTGGCATGTGTGCCGCTGCCGGCACATCGAGCCCTCTCTGTAGGCACGCTGTGAAATGAAAGCACACAGTGAAAAATCTAATTGTCCACACCGCACTGCAAACTACATCCCCCATAGTTCTATAGGCTAGCGGTGACGTACCTGAGTGGGAGTGACAAAGAATAAGCGCCGGGGGGGGGTGACATGTGCCCGCTAATCCAAAGCACAGCCCATCCACACCGCACCCACCAATCAGCGGCCAGCTCCTGAAATTATCAGATCTGTGCTTCTAATATTTGCTCCGCCCACCACCGCCTCTCAGCCAAACAGTATTGCTGTGACCCGCCCTCCTACTGCAGCCCGCCACATTTGACAAGAAGATGCAGGCAGAGAGGAAAGCGTGACTGTGCTGTATTGAGGTGGGCGGGAGTGTGCTCTTGCTCTGCTCGGCTCTGTTCCCTGCACTTGCCATGTTGTAGAGAGCCTGCTTCTCCTCTGTCAGGACAGGAGCTGTTGTGACTGACAAGGAGTGAGGCAGAGCAGGCTTTCTGTGATGCCCCCCCCCCCCCTTCTCCAGTCAGCAGCACCAGCAGACAGATCAAAGGCACACAAACAGGGTTGTGTGCATTCTTCCTTGGCAGGACTGAGCGGTTTGCAGAAGGAGACTAAATTGCAGGTAATCATTGTGCAGTAATTTTTCATTGTGCAGTAACTTTTCATTGTGCAGTAACGTTTCATTGTGCAGTAACGTTTCATTGTGCAGCAACGTTTCATTGTGCAGCAACGTTTCATTGTGCAGTAACGTTTCATTGTGCAGTAACGTTTCATTGTGCAGTAACGTTTCATTGTGCAGTAACGTTTCATTGTGCAGTAACGTTTCATTGTGCAGTAACGTTTCATTGTGCAGTAACGTTTCATTGTGCAGTAACGTTTCATTGTGCAGTAACGTTTCATTGTGCAGTAACGTTTCATTGTGCAGTAACGTTTCATTGTGCAGTAACGTTTCATTGTGCAGTAACTTTTTATGGTGCAGTAATTTTTCATTGTGCAGTAATTTTTTATTGTGCAGTAACTTTTCATTATGCAATAATTTGTCATTGTGCATTGTACCTAATGTAATGTGTAGTAACCGAATAGTACTGGGTAGTAATGTTTAGCAATATTTAGTAACCGAATGGTGCTGGGCAGTAATGTATAGTAACCGATAGCAACCGAATGGTGGGCAGAAATGTATAGTAACTGAATGGTGGGCAGTATTGTATAGTACCCGATAGCAACTTAAAGCATAATTTACAGAACCCGGCTTGGGGTGCACAACCTGACCGCATGCTGCTGGCCCAAAACTAGCCTGCCCAGCGTCTATAAGGGGAAACAAATGATTCGGGGAGGGGGTGAAATATGTTTGACTTTATATCTACCTTAAATCACTGTGCTGTGTATGTGTCAGGTAGGTCAGTGTATGTCACACAGTGTATTCTGAGCACAACGCATTCCTGAAACCTACATTCTGAACAAATTTGGCTGAAATGTACATTTTTGGGGTGAATTAAGAGGGATGATCAGTCCCATCCTCTGTACAGAGACGCTGGCAGGTTTAATTCTGTGTTGGCACTTTGAAAGAAATAAGTTGGTTTTGTGTCGCGGTTTGGGCACGAGCTCAAAAAGGTTTGCCATCACTGGCCTAGATTAAGGCTTACCTGTAGGTACTGGAAATATCTCCACTGAATCGAGATATGGATAAAAGATACCCAACATTCACAGAAAAATCACTGTTTATAGTCACCACATCCCTATGTAGAACATGAAACAAGGCAAAACCCCCTTGATTGGGACTTTGAAAGTGACTAGACACAGTAGAGTATATATGTAAAAATATAATTTATTAAGGTATGGCACAAAAACATTCATGGATTAAAATGACATGTGAAACAAACAAATCCAGACAGAATATTGATTGAATATATGTGAACGACTATGTAAGGGTCTTGCATAAAGTCGTTCACATGTATTCAATCAATATTCTGTCTGGATTTGTATATTTCACAGGTCATTTTAATCCATGAATGTTTTTGTGCCATACCTTAATTATATTTTTACATATATACTCTACTGTTTCTAGTCACTTTCAAACTCTAAATCAAGGGGGTTTTGCCTTTTTTCATGTTCTGAATCGAGATATTGTCGACATAGCCGCCCTAAGGGAGAGGACTGCGTCTCTCAGCAGAAGCAAGGTGTCATTGGCACACATGACTTATTCCTGCATGTTGCCATGGCAGAAACCAGTGATGCGGTGGTTGGCCCTAATCTCAATCACCAGTGGTTCAGAAGCTAATGCAAAGAGGAGGGGGGAATAACAGGCATCCCCGTCTGGTTCACCTCCTCAATGCGAAGCTCAGAGACAGAGTCTAATGCCCTGATAGCTGCCTGGTTGACGATGGCAGCGCCCTACTGCCCATGTTATTGGCCTGTGTGAATATTGAGGAACAACCTTTTTAAAATTAACGGCTGTAGAATTATTGGGCATTAAACCGGTCTGGTTATCATGCACAATAGAGGTTATCAGGATCACCAGCACCTTAGCAAAAATCTTGATGTTGCTCTGTAGCGCAACAAGATTGGGTGATAAGCCCATGGATCTACTGGGTCCTTACCTGGTTTGAGTAGCAGAACTATGTTTGCCTAGGACATTAAGGGGGGGGGGGGGGGTTATTAAAAAAATGTAAGCAAGGGTGGCAGAATAATGCTTATACACTGCCACGGGGATCCTGTCCTCCCTGGGGCCTTGCAACTGGGGGAAGCCGCTAACTGCAACCTGGAGGCTTTACGGTGAGTGGGGCCTCTAGCTCCGCTCGCTGGCTCTCAAAAAATTCAGGGAATTAAACTTGACTTAAGTACATATCCAAGTCCTCTTGGGTAAACTGGGCCTGGGCTGTACAGAGTCTCACATAAACTGGTGAGTCCCTGCATAATCAGTTCAGGCTGGCTTACCCGCTCTGGACCTAATGGCTCCAATGGCAGGCGACTGTTGGTGAGAGCTCGAAATCCATGTCAACAGGCAACCGGTCATCTCGCCCTCCTCAAAGAACGTCTGCTTTGCAAAAAACAATTTTCAGCCGAGGAGAGCAAATGCTGATAAGCAGATAAGGCTGCCTGCCAAGCCTCCCTGGCCAAATCAGAGGGGTCGGTAACGTACGTTCCATTGCCTGAACACGGGATTCCATCTTAAGAGCAGAGGGGGCATGTTTAACTTGGTTAATTTAACCCATTAGAATTCCCCTTGGGTATGCCTTAAAAGGCATCCCATTTCAACACCATTGAATCGTCATGATCCTGGGAGTCAAAGAACTCCTGCATGCTTCCAACTATCCCTTCATGTGATATGGACAGCTTTAGCCAAAAGGCATAAAACTTTCAGGGGGCGTGGCTTAGCGCATGGAGGAGTAAGCTGCTTCTTCCCGGAGCTCCTGCAAACACCTTCTGTACAACGGCCATCTCCGCTGCTCTGACACGCCACAAAGGTCGGTAATGGGAAGGAAAGGAGGGGGAGACACTCACCATAACCTCGACCCGGGCAGGGATGGCGAAATCGATAGATTTTTCAACAAACTAAGGCCGGATCAGCGCGGCACCCTCTCGTCCAAGATGGCATTGGCCCGCTCCTCAGGGACATGTGGCCTCACATGGAGCTTCCTCCTAGCGCTCCACTACTGCTATGAAGAATAGGCAGAGGGCCAACTCTCCCCCGGACTCTGACAATGGCTCTATCCGCTCTGCCTGCCATTCCCCTGACTCACACCGCTTGTATGCTGGCTGGGGCTTGGAGGCATACATTAAGGCCTTGCCAACTAGGCATGAGGATGGAGCTCTCTATCAAGCGGGAGATCTATGAGCTGCGCCGTGATGTTACTGACAAGCTGGAGGAGGTGGAACACAGTGTGGAGGAGAATGTTTCTACCCTGCAATCCCATGAAACCATTTTAAATGACCACACTTTGCAGATTCAACAATGCATGCTCTCCCAAGGGAACAGGGCCAGACATAATATACGCATCCGTGGCCTCCCGGAGTCGGTTGACACCAAGGACTTGGCCCCGGCAGTCATTGCAATATTTAATGACCTGCTCCAGAAAGATAAAGATGCTCCCATCTTGATCGGGTCCACAGGGCCCTGGGGCCCAAGAATCCCAGTCCAGACCACCCCAGGGATGTAATTTGCAGGGTCCACTTTTACGCAATTAAGGATGCCATCATGCAGGCAGCTCACACACAGGAGGCCATCCACTTTGATGCATGTGTCCACCTATTACCTGATGTTTCCAAGTTGACCTTAGACCTGCACCAGGCCCTTAAGCCTCTCACTGGAGCCCTACAAGCTAAGCATATCAAGTACCGATGGGGATTCACCTTTCACTTGTCTGCCTCTCATGATGGAAAGTCAGCGGCGTTCTGCACACTGGGTGATCTCTCCAAGTTCCTAGGGACCTTTGAGCTGCCCCAGATGCCTCCCGGACTGGCCAATACACGCTGCTACCCCTGGGTTTCAAGTCTCCTCTGGCTGGCGGAGACAATCTAAGAAGCCTAGACGTTCAAGGTCGGAGGCCTCCAAGTCAACCTCCGGATGACTGGACCAAGCTCACCCTCTGTCTTTGTTTCTCTTTTTACAAGATTTAGACTATTGAGACCTTCCCTTGTTGAAATCTATGGTCCTGTTGGGACACTGTGCTATGGACTGTTGCTTTGTTGTTCATGTCCACTGGGGGGGGGGGGGGGGGACGGACACACACACACACACACTTCCCTGTTTTCCCTGGTTATGTCCCTTTCCAGCACGGTAGTCCCCAGTTGACTTGATCCTATTATTTTTAGTACACAGTTTGTCCCCCCAAATAAGGAGGCTCCCCCCTTTCTCCCGATCATTATTCATGCTGATTTGGCGTGTCCAGATGCCTTTAACGTGACCCTCCGGGCTGCTAAAGTTTCACAGTATCTGTTGGGGAATCACCCCCCCCCCTGACATATGTGCACAGTATGTTTTACTATACAGCCCTGCAGGCTCCCAGGCTGTTAAGTTTGTCGCTATTGTTCTGTGATTATTGCTCTGTTTTGGTGTGTGTGGGCATCTCTAGGCAATGACCGTGACCCCCCACTTAGGACGTTCAGCTCCCATTGTGGTATTAGCCGACATGATGCTAGCAACAATGTTACTATGGCCGTTCCGGCCTTGTTTTTTTCACTTCCTTTTTCTTTTTTCTTCACCTCTTACGTTCTCCTTCCCCCTTCCCACTCCCTGGAGAGGGAGTGCTCGGTCCTCGTAGATACTTGTGAGTAGGTGAGGCATAGGAGATCAAATCAAAGACACCACATGAACAATAAAAAAAGAGGTGTGGAAGGGTAACAAACCCTGGGATTTTTAAGGTGTCCTGATAAAGCGTAGATCAAACAGATATGATAAACAAACAATAATTTATTAGAAAATGAATAACATAGTATAAAAAAGATACACAAAACATTTATGATCCCTGGGATTATTAACGGCTTCAAGGAAAAGCTGCAGCAGAGCCTGTTAGGAAGGAGCCCGACATGTTTCGCTCAGAAGAAGAGCTTCATCAGGAGAAGTGTAACAGGGTAAACTAAAAATACAAAGAAATAATAATCCATAAGCATTGAGCATTGTATATAATGCCATAAATATAACATTGGACAATATCATAGATGTCAGAACAAGTGTACAATGTAATTTATGACTGAAAACAATCAAATATTGGGAATACATAGATTTGTAATACTGTTAATACAGATACACAGATCACAAAAACTGGTTTTAAATCATCCAGTGAAATGACCATGAGCACTCTTACCTGACTGGGCCAAAGGTAATCCAATCGAGTTTAAACAACACCGTTGTGTAACCATAAAAACATATACATGACTGAAGAAAAATCTTCCATAGTTGTTGCCAACTTTAGCCCGCACAACCGGAAACCCCACTGGACCGAGTCCGTCCACACAGGATGATCAAAAACTGCTAAAGTAAATAAAATGTGACAATAGTGAATGCAGGGAACTAATGGCCCCTGTAGATTCAAACACAAGGGCCAAATGATAGCAACCATGCCATAGAGTATTCAACAAATACCAAAATACCTGATCAACTAGAGGAAGTTGGTTCCAAATTAGCTGGACAGATATATTCCAGCCTAGAAGGGGTTAACCAAATCACTGGTCTATGCTTAGCAAGGGATGACCTCCCAGGCTGAAAGGTACTGTTAATTAACAACATAGAAAACATAGGAACCCATCAATAAGGGTGTTGAATCAAACACATATCAAAATAGCATGCCTAATACACCCTCAAAACAGGGGTGAACCGGCATTAAGTATACCATAGAACAGGGATATGCAATTAGCGGACCTCCAGCTGTTGCAGAACTTCAAGTCCCATGAGGCATAGCAAGACTCTGACAGCCACAAGCATGACACCCAGAGGCAGAGGCATGATGGGACTTGTAGTTTTGCAACAGCTGGAGGTCCGCTAATTGCTTATCCTTGCCATAGAAACATGGGAGACAAACCTGCAGTGGGAGGCTGGATCTGATGAGACAAGATATAGAGCAGTTATAGCACAGACCCTGTCAACGCAGGACCATCAACTGAACAGCACAGGCTGTGCTTTTAAATACCCTCCTGGACTGCGTGTGACATCACCGCAGGGGGTGGGCTATAAACAGAGATGACTAATGGCTGGACTGCAACAATGGGAGATGACAAGGGGATGACAGCCCACATGATCCAGCCCGCCCTGCAGCGGAAAACGGGCCACTGTGCATGCGCTGTGACGCATGACGAGCATCAGAGGAAGGGTGACGATCGTCGGCCATGTTGGAAACTGGCAACCAATCGGGATGGAGACAGGAGGAGCCAGCAAATGGTGAATGAACACCAGCCTAGCCATCCGCCCAAAGGGGGCGGCGACTAACAGTGCAAGGGATTTGAGGCCAGGCAATCATCGTGGACTTAACCACACTGATTGACGCCATCAATAAGGCTGGAAAAAATACCCAGAGCATAAACGAGTGGGATGGCCCAAAAACTAAAGGCCATCCCTGCATTCACTATTGTCACTTGTATTTACTTTAGCAGTTTTTGATCATCCTGTGTGGACGGACTCGGTCCAGTGGGGTTTCCAGTTGTGCGGGCTAAAGTTGGCAACAACTATGGAACATTTTTCTTCATAGTCATGTATATGTTTTTATGGTTACACAACGGTGTTGTTTAAAACTCGATTGGATTACCTTTGGCCCAGTCAGGTAAGAGTGCTCATGGTCATTTCACTGGATGATTTAAAACCAGTATTTGTGATCTGTGTATCTGTATTAACTATCAGTATTACAAATCTATGTATTCCCAATATTTGATTGTTTTCAGTCATAAATTACATTGTACACTTGTTCTGACAATTATGATATTGTCCAATGTTATATGTATGGCATTATATACAATGCTTATGGATTATTATTTCTTTGTATTTTTAGTTTACCCTGTTCCACTGCTCCTGATGAAGCTCTTCTTCTGAGCGAAACATGTCGGGCTCCTTCCTAACAGGCTCTGCTGCGGCTTTTCCTTGAAGACGTTAATAATCCCAGGGATCATAAATGTTTTGTGTATCTCTTTTTTATACTACGTTACTCATTTTCTAATAAATTATTGTTTGTTTATCATATCTGTTTGATCTACGATCATGACACCTTAAAAATCCCAAGGTTTGTTACCCTTCCACACCTCTCTTTTTTTATTGTTCATTTACCGGGATGTGGTGTCTTTGATTTGATCTCCTATGCCTCACCTATTCATTTGCTATACCCAGGGTGTTACCCACCCATCACTCCCAGGAGGCATAGTTGTTTATCAAATCACATTGTGCATGTCTGAATTGTGACATCGATCATAAATGCATGATTTATCTTTGTCTATTTAATGGTCTAAGTCTTCGCTTTTTTTTTTCCTTTTTTCATTATATATATATTTTTTTCTTCTCCCTCTGCTGTGTCCACCAGTGGGTGCTCCATTAGTTTACAGATGGCTGAAGGCGTGGACATTCAGTGATCACCATTGTTCCTCCTTGGACATTATCCATTTGTTGCAGCAAATGGCGGCCTATCGATGGACCGTTTTTTTTGCCAGACTCCAACGCATGCTCGAACGCAAAACCAGACTATTCTGGAATAGGTGGTACTTTCTCTAATATATTGATAAGATTACACCTTGGGGCCTCAGGATTCAAATTTTCCCCACCCTTTTTAATGTGAGTTCAGATTTCAGGGTTGAATGGGAAAACAATCTCCAGGGTTGCTCTGAGAAAATGATGAGTTTACTATGTTATCAATACTCATCTGATCTCGCAACCCTTGATCTTGAAATTGAAGGCTTGTACAATGAGAACAGTTTCATCACTAGTAACGAATCATTTTCCTCTAGAGAACTTACATTAAATACTGATTTGGAAACCTATCTATCCACTCTTAAAGAATAAAGAGAAAAAATTTATACGGGATAAATTGGCATATGACAACAGCCAAGCATACAATTGGGCATCTGCCAATAAAAATCGCAGACGTCACATAAATAAAAACGAATTTCAATCCCAATAAATCCATTCTGAAGTAACGCAATATGCTTTGTCATATCTACTTATATTTGTAATCAATACATTGTTTCTTTGACCATCTGTTTTACACTGATTTTCCTTGATACTTTGTAGTTCGTTTTAAACTCTTGAGGAAGCTCAAACGCGAGCGAAACATGTCGAGTGAACTACAATGAGTCGTTTCACATTGTTGAAGTTTGTTTATTCAAAGACTTCAGTTGTTTTTTTCTATTTATTTACAGTTGTTTTTTTCTATTTATTTATATTTGTATGTATTAATAAATTAAAAACGTTTTCTATTTTTCTAAAACTGGTGTCTTGTTAAACTTTATCAGCACCGCTTCATAGTCCCAGGGTTCCCAGGTACCCATTTCCCTTTTCCTTTTTTGTATATATGGGATGAGGTGCTTCTAATTTGAGTGTCTGTATATCCACAAAACATTATATATAGGTAATAACACCAGAGATTATTGATCTAGAGAATCTCCAATTGCCTCCTGAGGAATCAGGAAGGAATTTGGGGAGGCGTTCCTCATACAAGGGTATATGTAATGTGTTAAAGGCGTTTCTTGCATGGATGCTCTGCAGACCAACATTTGAGCCAAAGGGTATGTGTACCAAAAGGAGGTTCATTCTAGATGTGTAATGGTGAAATAAACATAATGGCTAAATAGCCAACACACTGTGCACTAAAACATGATGAGATTGGCTATAACGGCCCAAACCGTGGAGATGACCTCCCCAGAAATAAAGTAGAATCTCCACGGTTTGGGCTGTTATAGCCCATCTCATCACGTTTTAGTGCACAGTGTGTTGGCTATTTAGCCATTATGTTTATTTCACCATTACTATAGCGCTTATCAGTTTTTTATTATTTACATGTCAACGGTTGTGTGCACCTTTAGATATAGCAGCTTTAGTATTCCATTTATATATTTTCTATATATTTTATGTTTACTTAGTTCACATTTCATTACTCGCAGTAGCGCAATAGATTTTATACTTTTGTTTTATTCTAGATATATGGTTTGCAAAGTGTGTTGGCCTATCAACAAAAGAGTAGAGCTACAGGAATGAGTTCCTACTGCTGGAGGATCTATTGGTATAAATCCAGGATTCTGGAATATAACCTTGGACCTAAAAGCTAAGGTTTGGCAGATGGACATATTCACAGTGCCAGGTTGCAGGGCAGGACCTGTGAGGAAGAATAAGGCCTTAGAAGGGGCTTCTAGCCTTTTATTCACTAGATTTTTTGGGGTTGAGACATGTTACTATACAAGACCAGCTGCATTCGGGAATTGATTAATCAGGATGGGGGGAGGGGCTGGTAATTTTAAGCATACATGGCAGTTGGCTTAAAAGCCCCATACACACTACTGAGTTTAATGGGGGAAAAAAAACCTCAGGTCGGAGCCACTGTAGTAACAGTTTGAGGTTAGTCCGCTGCTGTGCTATTGTGTACTGACAGAGTGTACCCCCACACCAGAACACTCTGGTCACCGTTCTCAGCCATTGGTTGAGATCGCTGATCGGGAGGCGTTAGGCAGAACCTTTTCTGTCGTAACCCGACGACAGAAGATAGCCTAATGGCCAGCTTCTGTCGCCATGTCTACCAAACATACAGGTCAAATGACCCCGCCTGGCATTCAGCCTGTGTTTAGCAGGCTTTAGTCTAGGCATGTGCTTCAATAAGCACCAAGATTGTATCTCTAAGCATTGGCTTTGTATCTGCAGATGGAGACAATTCCTGTACCAACTTATTAAAAATGAGAAAGGTACAATCCTCTGCATTCCAAATTGACTGTGCAGAAGCAACTGCTGTCCTGGGGAATCCAGACAGGCCTCGAGGTCCGCTGCCCTTGCACTTACGATCCATCATACATGTGAGGAATTTCCTACTAGGGTGCCAACAAAAAAAGCTGATTGCGCAGGAAGCCCAACAAAACATTCCATAGTGGGAGGAGATGACAGGAAAGGCTGAGCAGGTGTGCGCTCTCAGCATGCCTGGCAAACCAACTACAGACCCATCTACATTATACATTAAAAACTATGACACCATTTCAGTTCAAACTCTTACCAGCATTTGGGTAACATATGATGTAGGATGTAGTACATTTCCCAATGGTTTCAATAAAAGGCCTCATTTCAAGAGCACCCAAAGCACAGTTTAAGCCAATGCTGTAAAAGAAAGAATTTATTGTTATGAAGTACTGGGTACCAAATCCAGGCAATATTTACATTCTAATGTACAGTATACTTACATTTTAGCTTTACATCATATATAGATAGGCTCTATATTATCAGTTTTGTCACATAACCATTAAAGTATAAATCTTACCCATCAGTAAGTAACTTGGCAATAAAATAAGCTTTGACTAATGTAACTTATCTGTAGAATCCATCTAGAAGCTGGAAATCACAGTACTAGAAACCACTACAGTGATCTTCACTAGATGCTGGGTCCCGTGCTGAGCAGCTGCTGTGTTCTAATCTGAACACAGGTTTTGTCTTATGCCAGAGATTTATATACATACATATACACATATATATATATATATATATATATATATATATATATATATATATATATACATACATATACACACACACACACACACACACACATACATATACACACACACACACACACACACACACACACACACACACACACACACACATATATATATATATATATATACACACACACACACATATATATATATATATACACACATATACACATACACATATATACATACACATATATACATACACACACACACACTAATACAATTAGAATATCAAAAAGATAATTGCAGCAATTCAATAAATAACTTATTTTTAACCGCTTCCGGACCGCCCCACGTACATATACTGCAGCAGGGCAGTGCATTATCACGTACCTGTGTGTGATTCATACACATGGCGAGGTCATGTGCGCCCCCCGCCATTGTGGTCATTGGATTAGATTCAGAACCGATCAGGTCCAAGACAATGATTTATGGCATAAACCTGCTAATCGGTTTTTGACGAATGGCAGAACGTCCCATGCCTGTGTAATGCAAAAACAGCCACAGGAAATTATGCAATCTCCAGTTCCAGCTTGAGAGGAGAGAGCATCCACCATAAATAAAGCACTACACTGACACCAGTGCACACAGTTAGGCACCTTTCCCCCCTTATTACAGAATTTATTAACTTTCTTGGCCTATCCCTCAACAAAGGCATTACTAAAAAGAATCAAATTGTTGAGCTCCACATTTCAGCCAGACCGCCTTGGAACTGCGTGTGGTGTCAACTGTAAGCAAAAATTGAACCGAAACGTATGAGTGTTTTTTTGTAGTGTGAACTGACCCTAAAAATACATGCACCATGTTTTCCAAGTGTTCCAGTGGCTCTACTTCACACCAGTGCAGTTTCCGGTGCAGAAACTGACTGCATTGGAGTGAACTAGAACAATTGGAATACATGGAATACACTGTGCATGCAATTTTAGCATCTGGTATGAACTGGCCTTCAGACTTAAATCAGATAAATGTAAATATACATATCTGCTTTACCACCACATTTCCATAGACATACATGGAACTTCCATTTAGAGTGACCTGAAAAACAGTTGAATCTGAACTGAATAGGCATGTGAAAGGACCAACTGTTGATAGGGCAACATTCTCTGCTGTGTAATATGTGCCACTGGCACAAAACAATTACTCCCAATAATTAAAGCAGATATAATCAACCTGTGGTGTTTGCTGCAGCTACAGTTTTCCACCATTTATAGTAGGGTTGTCCAGATACCGATACCAGTATCGGTATCGGGACCGATACCGAGTATTTGCGCTAGTACTCGTACTCGCGCAAATACTCCCGATACCAAAATAGAATACTTTTTTTTTATTTATTTTTTGTGACATCGAACACAAATTGGATGGCACCATTGGATGGCACTGATAGGTGGCACTGGCATTGATTGAATGGCACTCATAAATGGATGGCACTGATAGGTGGCACTGGCATTGATTGGGTGGCACTGATGAGATGCACTAATAAGCTGCCTCCCTGCACTGATGCACTAATGGGCACTGATAGGTGGCACTGGCTAGCTGCACTTTTGGGCACTGGCACCGATGAGCTGCACTGGCAGTGATCACTCCTTCAATGATATGTAGTTTTCCAGTACCGTATGCTAAAAAACAGCCCCACACCATGATGTACCAGTTCTTCATAATTCTAAAGAAAATATCTTTGGTCTGTATTGTGGTTTGAAAACGGTCACATGACATTAAAAAAAAGTATCGGTATTTGGTATCGGCGACTACTTGAAAAAAAGTATTGGTACTTGTACTCGGTCCTAAAAAAGTGGTATCGGGACAACCCTAATTTATAGTGTAGAAAATTAAGAGTACCGGTATATAAAACACAGATGGGTAGCTGTGCTAACCCTAAAAAATGTATTATTGTTCTCATTAACATGCCAAATAACCAAAAATTCCATCAATGCTCAAATCAATATATTCTTATAAGTGATTTCTCCAACCCATGGTTGTGCTCACATCAAAGTGCTCAATATATTCACTAATCCTCAATCAAATGTGCATACAAGGTGATTGAATACAAAAAAGTCCCAGTGATGATTTTTTAATAAATTAGTCTCACGTGCCACATGATTAACCACTTAAGGACCCCCTACCGACGATATATGTCGGCAGAATGGCACGGCTGGGCACATCCGTGGCCGCGGGACTCGCGTACCCAATCGCCGCTGGGGTCCTGCGATCGGTCCCGGAGCTGAAGAACGGGGAGAGCTGTGTGTAAACACAGCTTCCCCGTTATTCACTGTGGTGGCGTCATCGATCGTGTGTTCCTTTTATAGGGAATCACAATCGATGACGTCACACCTACAGCCACACCCCCTACAGTTGTAAACACACAAAAAATAAAAATGCAATAAGAAACTATCCCTTTTTTGTAAAATTTTGCGCAAACCAATCGATAAACGCTTATTGCAATTTTTTTTACCAAAAATAGGTAGAAGAATATGTATTGGCCTAAACTGAGGAAAAAAAAAATAATGTTTTATATATTTTTGGGGGATATTTATTATAGCAAAAAGCTCTTTTTGTTTATAGCGCAAAAAATAAAAACCGCAGGAGGTGATCAAATACCACCAAAGGAAAGCTCTATTTGTGGGGAAAAAAGGACGCCAATTTTGTATGGGAGCCACGGCGCATGACTGCGCAATCGTCAGTTAAAGCGACGCAGTGAGCTACACCTTCTGGCCTAAATGTTTAACACCCACCCGAATCTTCTGAGGGTCTGAATGGGAAATACACATCCACTAAGTCTGAGACAGAAGCTGGTCTCAGAAGAAAGACATCCAAGTAGCCACGAGGCAAAGCCTCGCTGTCCCAAAAGTTAGGATAAGAGCGAGCTCCTAGCTGAAAACCCATGGTGCCAACGCCAGATCAAAAGGGAGGGCCACAGGCTGACAGAGACCCTCTCTCATCACAAAGCACAGAAAAAACACTGACATGTGCAAAACGGGACATGCATGTATGCGTCCCTGATATCCAAGGACGCCAGGACGTCCCCCGGAAGGAGCGCAGCTACCACTGAACGAATGGATTCCATGCGGAACTACCCGACGTTCACAAAGGTATTCAGGGCCTGAGGCCCATAGAAAACCCCAAACCTCTCATCCTGCAGGAAAGGTAAAATTACCCCGCAGCTTAGCAAGTCCCACACTGCCCAAGGCAGACCGACGGGCCGGGAGAGGAAGACACGAGGAAAGAACTTTGTTCTGTGGATAGGAGGAAACCCCATCTAGTACTCCGAAGAGACCACCTCACAGACCCACTGGTCGAAAAGCAGGGATGTTTCACCGAATTGTGTACCTGCAAGCTGCCCCCCCACCTAGAGACAGGGAGGGAAGGCTACATACATTGGCAGGATTTGGGTGCAGGCATGATCGGCTTACACACCCAGGGATGGATTAGTCCCCCATCTGGGCCGCTGACGACCTGGGAGGGTTGCCCATAAATAATAACACACACACATAGTGTGTATGTATATTATGTAGGTGTATGCACACATGCCTTTGGAGGAAACCGGAGTACCCGGAGGTAACCCACGCAGACACAGGGAGCAACAATGCAAGCTCCAGGCAGATTGGTGTCAGTGTCTGGATTCGAACCAATGACTCTCTTGCTGCCAAGTAATGGAGTTAACCACTACACCACCGTGTGCATAAAACCATTCAGAAACAGAAGCCCTGGATAACCAGGGTGCAGCATTCAATGAAGCATCACAGACCTATATGAGGCCCTAGACCAGCTAGCCCGCTAGCCTAATAACTTCAGGAGAGTCGGTGCTCCTCCGCTGTCTGGTGCAAAATGCTCACTCCGTGAGTGACTAAGACCCCAGAGTAGTGGCCACAATAGCCGCAAGACAGACCTCAGCATGGTAAACATGGAACGGGTCAGTACTTCGGATCTTCTATCAGTCAGATCCATACAAACGGGGCCTTCCGCAATAGGATGAATGGTCACCTTATACATGACACCATGTCCACCACCGGAGAAGAAGTCCACCTCTTGAAAGGGCTCTCCTCAAAAGGGCACTGAACCGCCTGGTTGTGAGGGACTACAAAAGCCCTCAGCGGCTTTTCTCATTCCGCATCTAAGAAATTAACAAAGGGCACAGAAGGAAAAAAAGAGCGGTCTAATTTGTGCGATCCAAAAAAGACAGAGCCCTCAGCAGAAACCCAGCTGCACTATCCAGCTACTTTCAAAGATTTTTATTTTCACAAGATATAAAATACAATGTGACATCAAATAAAACAATGTGGCATATAAGACAAAGTATTATTCATCCATCTTACTACAGCAGTAGACATGAGGAGAAAAAATTTAATGAAAAAACCTGAACAAAAAAAAAATAACCTGAAAAAAGCATACCAAAATTATACCCAGTGTTCTCCAAAAATAGAATTAAGTCAACTAGTTTCATACTTTAGTACTAGTATCTTAATCATACAGACTAGCTAAAAGTTTACTGAGATCTGGAGAAATTCCAAAGTTGGAAGAGGGAGAATAGCCGGAGCAGATTAACCCATCAGGAACTTAATAATTAAGTGCAGTGAATGATTGGCTTATTTTCAGCCTGCACCGGCACCCCATATGGGCGCACACTGTGCCGGTACTAGCTGACAATGTGGCTATTAAATTATGTTAGGACGAAACATTCAAATGTGAACCATAATGTACTGAAATTCCTAAAAAAAGCGTTTTCTTCATAAAAAATTTCAAGTATATTAAGTGTGTAAAATATAATTAACAATATACTAGAGGCTGTATTATAGGTAGAAATGTTAAAAGGAAGACAATACGTATGTCTAGATCAGCAAAACCCAAATAGACAAATATTAAGATAAAAAAAAGAATAATACTAGAGGAATATTGTGGTGGGAAATCACACAATCCCCGGAAGTAGAGAAAATAAAAGAGAGTGAAAAAAAGGTATAGAAAAGAAAAGAACATGACCAAACATTACTGAGTCAGCTTACGGATATGCTCCCTATAAAATGACCATCTGATGTCCCCAGGATCACAGTCTGCAATAACCCCAGTTAGGCTAAGTATGAGTATGATCTCCTGGCCTTAATGATATACCCGCATGATGGGCCCACGGTTCCCATATAGTCTCGAACCTGTCCTTCGAATCTAGTAAGATACTAGCCAATTTTTCCTGGGCCATAATCCAAGAGATTTTGCGCTTGGCGGTCAAAAAGGAAACCTTAGGTTGTTTCCAGGCCCTGGCCAAGGTAGATTTAGCCCCCAGCAAAATAAAATGGATCAGGTTCCGCGAAAAACTTGGGGATCTTGGGATCAATATTGTTTAAAAGAGCGACTTCCTGGGATTTAGGTATTTGGAAGCCTGTGACCTTATAAATGAGATTAAAGATTTTAGACCAGTAACGTCTAATTCTAGGGCATTCCCACCATATGTGGGCCATGGATCCAAACAAACCGCATCCCCTGAAGCAAGTAGCCTCAGAGGATGGGTACATTATTGATAATTTGGCAGGGGTGAGATACCACCTAGAAATAACTTTTATATTGGCCTCTATTAGAGCTACATTCAGGATGCCTTTATAAGCCCTCGAAAAATTTTGAGACCATAAATCTAAATCCCAATCCAACTTTAGGTCCCTTTCCCATGCTGACATGTAAGGGGTCTTACTATCTTGGACAGCTAAACATTGGTAGGTAGTAGAGATGCCACCCCTCTGCTCCTCTGCACTTCCGCACCATATTTCATACGCTGTGAAGCACGGCGGTAGTGGTTTTTCCTTCCAAATCTTATGTAGGAAATGCTGTATCTGCCCGAATCTGAAAATTTCCGAGTTCGGGAGCTTAAGTTGCCTCTTACAGTAAATAAGAGTTAAGGGTCCAGAAGCGGAAAAAAATTGTCCAATTTGGTACAGTCCTTTATCTAACCACCATTTAAATAAGCTAATATCCAAGCCCGGGATAAATTCTGGGTTGTTAAAGATGTGGGAAAGTGGCTTACAACCCGAGATTAGCGTTGGAACATTTTGCATCCTGTCCCAAAGTGTCAGGGAGTGAGATAATACCGGTGATAGAAAGGCTGGTCTGTCTCTAGGAGGAACCCATAAAAAAAAGTCTAGTGTGTACGATGGGGTGGCTTGTCTTTCTATCTGGATCCAGTCCGGCTTCTCATACCGTGAGTAAATCATCGAAAGTTGAGCGAGCCTCGCTGCTTGGTAATACCATACTAGATTTGGAAGACCTAATCCCCCATATTTCTTAGGTCTAAGCAGGGTACTACGGGGTAATCTATGACCTGATCCCCCCCATACAAACTGAATAATTTTCCTCTGCAGAGTTTGGAGATGGTCCTTTCTAACTGATTGGGATGGCCCTAAAGAGGTATAATAAACGAGGAAGAAGGTTCATTTTAATAGAATGAATCTTACCTAGCCAAGATAGACCACTTTTAGCCCAGGTTTTTAGATCTAATTCAAGTTTCTTGTATGTAGGCGGAAAATTAACCGAATACAATAACTCAATTTTGGGGGGAAGGTTAATACCCAGATACTCTAAGAAGTCATCCTTCCATTTGAAGTCAAAGGAGGTCTTCAAAGCCTCGACCGTACCAGGCAGTAAGGAAACATTTAAAGCAAAAGATTTTTTGTAGTTCACCTGCAGGCCCGAGACCCTGGAGAAATCCCCCAATATGTTACATAAAATCGGAAGAGAAGTTACTGGGGAGGTAATAAAAAGTAGCATGTCATCTGCGAACAAGCCACATTTATGTGTTTGAGTACCGCAGGAGACTCCTAACACATTAGGATTAGAGCGGATAGCAATTGCTAAAGTTTTGATGGCAAAGACTAAGGGCGAGAGGGGACACCCCTGTCTAGTCCCCCTTGCTATACTGAAAGGAGATGAACAATGTCCTAAGAGGCGTATCAATGCTTTTGGGTTGGAATACAAGGACCTGAGTATGCCTAAAAATTTATGACCAAACCCCCAACGTTCCAATAGAAGAAATAAATAGGGCCACTCAATGGAGTCAAAGGCTTTGTGTAAATCTAGGGATAAAAGCATTCCCCTCTGTTTAGGACCCCCCTCCCAATTGGATTGCAGTATAGAGACTATGTCTACTGCCCTCCTTATTTGGTCTGGTCCTTGTCTTCCTGGGATGAAACCTACCTGGTCTTTATGAATGTATCTACTTATGACGGAGGAGAGACGGTTGGCCAAAATTTTCGTTAGGATTTTCAGGTCATTATTGATGAGTGAAATAGGCCTATAGTTTTCAACCTCCTCTGGGTTTTTATTAGGTTTCGGGAGTACGGTTATAAAAGCGGTATTGAGGTGGGGATCTAGAGGGGAGCCCTTAATCTTTGCATTAAAGAAACTAGCCATAAAGGGTGCAAGAGTGTCCGAGAAAGCTTTATAATATGGTGTCGACAGTCCATCTGGACCCGGGGCTGAACCCGTTTTCAGATTCTTAATGACCTCCATAACCTCCTCAACAGAGAATGTAGCTTCTAAAATGTGTTTATGAGTCGAAGAAAGCTCTGGAATAGGTAGTTCTTGGAGAAATCTCGAGATCCCTTGGTCCCCCATAACTTGTGACGTACTGTAGAGTTTGGAATAAAATTCTCTAAATGTTTGGAGAACTTTATTGGGGTTAGTCGTAAGATTTTGGTCCCCGCCTCTAATCTTAGGGAAGGATACGGTCCGGATTTGTGGAGTTAACCTAGAAGCTAACAGACCCTATTTTATCTTTCTGATGGTAGAACTTAGTCCCACTCCAGCGTATGGCCTTTTCTGCTTTGACAGTTAGCAATAAATTAAGCTCCAACCTGATGGCGTCTATCTGAGCGGCCAATTCCTTGGTGGGTGACTTTTTATGTTGGGATTTGAAGTCTGAGAATTTGTCTTCGAGCTTTTTAATATCCATAAGTCTTTTTTTTTTAAATCTTGAGGCTAAGCTAATTATTTTCCCTCTAATGGCTACTTTATGAGCCGCCCATAGGACTTCAGGGGAAATTTCTCCTACATTGTTCAAAGTGAAATATTCCTTTAAGGAATTTTCTATCTCCTTGAGTACAACTGGGTCACTTAACAAGGATTCGTTTAAACGCCAGTTAGAGCTCGTAGAACGAGAAAGAGCATTCCTTACAGATAAGCAGACAAGAGAATGGTCCGACCAGGGTATGTCAGTAATAGAGGCCTTAGAGGTGTAGGGAATGAGATTAGGAGGAACCAAAATGTGGTCGATCCTAGCGTAGATTATATGAGGGGCGGAATAATGAGTGAAGTCTTTCTTACTTGGATTCAACTCCCTCCAAATATCTATCAATCCTTGGTTATGGAGGGTGCGAGCAATATTCAGACTAGCTCTAGTGGGACGCAAAAGCTGTGATTTGTGCGGTTTAGATCTATCTAGGCCTTGGTCGAAGGCGACATTCGAGTCGCCTCCAAAAATAATCTTGCCCTCTGTAAGAGGTAGCAGAGCCTTAAGTAGATCCTAAAAGAATGTGGCCTGACCTTTATTTGGTGCGTAGTAAGAAATAAAGGAGTAAACTACCCCTTCAATTGAGCCCTTAACAAGTAGATATCTGCCCTCCGGGTCTCCATGCGTGGATATATGGCTAAAAGGACAATTTTTAGAGATGAACAGCGCTACTCCCCGTGTCTTGTTTTCCGCGTTTGCTAACTAAAAGGTGGGATAGTGTGAGTGTATGAACTTTGGACAATACCGAGCTGGAAAATGAGTTTCCTGGAGCATTACTACATCAAACTTGGAAGCTCTATAGTGATCGAAGGCTATCCTCCGTTTCCTGGGGGAGTTCAGGTCCTGCACGTTATGTGTAGCAACCCTTAGTTCCCTATTTAACTGAAGTGGGTCAGACATCTACGTGATAGTGGGATGTGTCAGGAGGAATCCCCAGCCGACTCGGTAATGAGAGAGAGATGAAAAAGAAAGATAAAACAAGGAGAGGACAGAAATATAAAGAAAAACAAAAATTGAAGCATATATTTCAAAGTACAGTCTAAGTCCATGGCTGTGGAATAACCAGCCATGGATTTACACAACAAAAGTCGCAGACCCCTTAAGGAGGTCTGACTACCCATCCCGCAGAAGCGAGTCTCGCCTTTGAAGGATGGGGGGAGGTGCATGCGAGTCATCCCAGACCCAATTGAACTATAAAATAAAACATTAAATATAAGGCACAAAAAAATATGTTCGACCCCCAGGAACCTCTGATGAGAACTGAAAATGAGAAATAAAAATTATAAAGAAGTTTCCTATAATAAAAATTGTAAAAATAGGACAACTCAACTCGTGAGAATTTTGAGGTCCAGAGGTACCCCTCGCCAGGGAGAATCTCCAGGTCCCAAAACAGTAGCTGTAAAGCCTAGTAAACAGTACTAGGATCTTTAGGGTCACCAACCTATAATACCCCCGAACTCTGCCCGACAACAGAAATATTAAAATTAACCCCTGGGCAAATAGAGATTCAAACACATCAAAATAAAAGTAAAAATAATAAAAAAAAAAAAAAAATTACTGAAAAATTCCCACCCCAGGAGGGATTAGAAACAAAAACATGGAGAAAGTCAAATGAAGCCAACTATATCCCCCCATGGAGGGAACCTTACGGCCAATGGACTAATTGAGAGAACCGTCCCAGTCCCAAAAACAAAAGGAGAAAAAACAAAACAGAGAATGCTTCTTCCCCCTCCTTTTCACCCATTTCCACCTTCTTTGGATTTTTTAGGCTTGCCGACATTCCACATCGGGGATATTGGGCTGGAAGGCGATGGGCGCTTGGCGGATGTTGTAGCGGCTGCTGAGGTGTCCATAGGAGCTTCCTGAGAAATTAGCTTGAGACGGAGCAATAATTTCTCTCCCTCCGATAAGCTAGAAAAGACATAGGTCTTGCCTTGGAAAGAGAATTTGACAGCGAAGGGAAAGTTCCAGCGATATTTAACATCCCTTGAAGAGAGAACATTAAGGATGGGTTTTAGAGCTCTCCTCTTTTGGATGGTTGTGGGAGAGAGGTCTGCAAAAATTTGGATCTGATGACCCCTACAAGATAGTTGTTGGTGAATTCTGGCCTGTTTCATGACCTCTTCTTTGGTTGCAAAGAAATGTGGCTTAACCACGATGTCCCTCGGGAGACCATCCTTCCTGGGCGGGCCCAATGTTCTGTGGGCTCTGTCTAAATTCCAAACGATAGGGCTTAATAGAGGGTATGAGTTCTTTTATCAGGTCTTGTACAGCTTCCGCAACATCAGTAATAGTCTCTGGGAGACCTCTGACCCTAAAATTATATCTCCTTGTTCTATTTTCAAGTTCGTCAATTTTACACAAAGCTATATCTAGTTGATCTTGTAGGGTCTGGATATGAGCTGCGTTTTGATTGGTACAAGAAACTGTAATGTCCAATTTGCTCTCTATAGCCTCCATTCTAGAACCCAGATTGGCAAAATCAGATTTCATGTCTCTGGTGATCTGTGCTGCTGTATTAGCTAGACCCCTTTCCAGCAGATTAGATAGCTTCACAAATAGATCCCCCTGGGGGGAGTATTGATCCCCTCCCTGCTGGGATGGTGAGGGAGTTGTGAGATGAAGGGGAAAGTCAGGCCCTGCTGGAGACAGGGCATAGTCCTCCAACGTGCGGCCCAGGAGGGATTCAGTGGAAGCTGGTGAGGGGAGTTGTATTTGGTGCCGTTTGCTCTGGATGGCCTGACAATAGGTGAGGGTAGCAGGGGCTATCACTTGCCTGACCTCCGTCTTCCCTCCAGCTGCCGCATGTGCGTGTGTTGCTGCCTGAGCGGCGGCCATCTTGGATTCGCCGTCCCCGCCGGATTTGTTAAATTCCGGACCTAGATCACATTGGGCGGCCGGGATAGACATCCACCTAAAGTCCCTGGGGTGTCCGCTATCGGGGTGTCCGGGAGTCGAATCCCGAGCTGCGTTACGGTGCCCGTTAGGAGGATCGAGGGTCCGGGATGCTGCGGAGCTCCTGGCTCAAACGTCCATCTTGGTGCTCCCGCGCATGCGCACTCCCTGCACTATCCAGCTAAAGAGTCCCTTACAGCAGCGAGAAGTGCACCCATAAATGCCTTATCCTGCAGACCCAGGTACCTGGTCCGTGGCTCCATGACAGAGAATTCCCCAGGGGATAATGGGGGGAGGGGGCACTCTTAACCCCAACCCGTCCGCCCCCACCCTGGCACCAAATTGTCCAGGACTAACAATAAAAAAACATCTGTGGGAATCCCAGGTACCCGCTGCCACCACAAGCATGTTGGAGAAGGACCCAGAGACTGACTTCAAATAGTAGCAATACATACACACAGTGTGTATGTATATCATGTTATTGTATGCACTCCACAAAAAAAACGGAAGCCCCCAGGCCCTATTCAGGGCATCTCACCCCTTGCTGCGCTGACCAGGGGTACCCAGGGGACTCCCCTCAGGAGGAGACTGCCCAGCGCTGCCGTCCGCCCTCAGCACACGGCGTGTGGGGAGGAAAATAACTGAGGTAACTTGCAGCATCTGAAAGGACTTGTGTGCGCCATAGATTCAGCACTAGGGGTCAGGACTACCCAAAGATGGCAGTCGAGCATTCAGAACGCAGCCACAGGAAAATAGCCGACCGCAATGTAAGCTGTGCCATAGCGCCAATGGGAGTTTTCTTTTTTTTTTATTTATGTCAAAGAAACTGGTCCGCAAGGACTACAAAAACAGTAAGAACACAGAATCAGCAGCGCCACAGGTAAAGGTACATTTACACAGTTGTCACAGCAATATTCTGGAGCCAGGAGGCCATGGACGGTGGGTGTGGAGATTTCCAATTGAGTGGTATGCAGTGTTTGGCTGGGTCAAGGAGGTGGCGGATGATTGACTTTTTATATACTTGTGTCGGTATGTCAGTCGCATGTAGAAGAAAAAATGCTGGGTCGTCCGGGATCGTTCGATCCGTGAACTGTTGGTTAACTTGACGGACACCCTCCCAGAACCCCCTAACCCGGGGGCATGACCAAAATATATGTAGGAGGGTGTCTGTCGCTCTGGCATCGCCAACAGTGGTCTGAGGATGCCGGGAAGAGCTTGTGCAGAAGGACGGGGGTTCTGTACCAGCGCGTGAGAATTTTATAATTGGTTTCCTGGTGTCTGGAACACCTGGAAGACTTGAGTAAATTGGATTATCCTTTCCTTCTCGTTAGTGGTGAAGTGACAGTTCAGGTCTCTCCCATTTCTGAAGGAATGAGATTGGATATTCACCCGGAGGTAGTATAAACAAGGCATATGTCAAAGAAAGTGTATGTGCGATCGCTCCTCCAAAGTCGTGAGGGGTTGTTGTGAAGTGTCGGGGGCGGGGGGGCGGTATGGTCTTGAGAAAATGGCTGAGCTGTAGGGCCCTCATGAAGTCTAGTCTGAAAGGGCAGTTGGGATCTGCCAGCTCAGTGTACGTCTTCCATCTACCTAGGGTGCTGAAGTGTGACACCTGATGATACCCTGCCTCCCGTAGTTCGCGGAACTTCTTATTGTGTAAACCTGGTTCAAATTGGGGGTGGCCTATCACGGGTCTCAAAGGGGAATTACGAGTCGAGAAGAAGGATCTCGACATCAAGCGTGAACACTCCCCGGCCGTGTTGCCAATTAGCGGTTGGTGCTTGAGTTTGGGTGTCAGGGCAGTGTAGCACCAAGGGGTCCTGGAGAGTGGAATTTCACTTTGGTCCTGCTCCAGCTGTGTCCACAATTTAGTGTCTCTATGTCTGTTCCAGTCAAGGAGTCTGCAGAGGTGGCATGCTTGGTAATATAAGCGTACGTCTGGTACAGTAGGTGAACCCGATTTTGTGTCAATCTCACTCTCTTTCTCGGCGAGATTGAGCACCTACGAGCCCCATCGCGGGAGCCAGCGCCGAGCTGGCTTGCCGCGATGGAGACAGAGCCGTCATAGAAGCGACGGGAGATCCGACTTGGATTCCCGCCAATTCTACACGTGTGCGGCGTTTGTTATGAATCCTGAGGGGGAAGTCCCCGCCGGATTTTAAATAAAAATCCGGCATGGGTACCCCCTCAGGAGCATACCGGGCCCTTAGGTCTGTTATGGGTTGTAAGGAGAGCCCCCCTACGCCGAAAAAACGGCGTAGGGGGTCCCCCTACAATCCATACCAGACCCGTATCCAAAGCACGCTACCCGGCCAGCCAGGAAGGGAGTGGGGAAGAGCGAGCGCCCCCCCCCTCCTGAGCCGTACCAGGCTGCATGCCCTCAACATGGGGGGGTTGGGTGCTCTGGGGCAGGGGGGCGCACTGCGGCCCCCCCACCTCAGAGCACTCTGTCCCCATGTTGATGAGGACAGGGCCCCTTCCCGACAACCCTGGCCGTTGGTTGTCGGGGTATGCGGGCGGGAGGCTTATCGGAATCTGGGAGCCCCCTTTAATAAGGGGGCCCCCAGATACCGGCCCCCCACCCTAAGTGAATGAGTATGGGGTACATCGTACCCCTACCCATTCACCTGCAAGAAAAGTGGTAAAAACACAAATAAACCACACAGTGTATTAAAATATTTTATTTTTCTGCTCCGGAGGCCGCCCCCTGTCTTCTTTATTAGCTCTTTTACCAGGGGGAGCTTCTTCTTTGACGTCTTCGGGTGGGTGGGGGCCGCCGTCTGGTTCCCTTCCACCGCCGGGGGGGGGTGGCTTTTAAAAAACCACGTGGGTAGGTATCACATGGGTAGGTACAGAGCATGATGGGACTGTGAGGCCTATATAGGTCCGATGCAAGGCGCGCATCCGTCATTTCAGCGAGGAGGACCGGCGTGTCAACATCGGGAGAAGAAGAGAAGTGAAGAACATGACGTCACAGCGCGGAAGAAGAACTCACAGCACGGAAGAAGACGTACAGCACGGAAGAAGGGACCGGACTGCGAGACGAAGAACCGGGGTGCGACGAGTCAACAGCGGAGAGCGGCGAGACCCCCCGGATAGCGGAGAAGACCCGTCGGGATAGCGGAAGAAGAAGAGCCCCGCCAAAGACGCCGGAGGAAACCCGCCGGGGGGGTGGGGGCTTTTTTAAAAGCCACCCCCCCCGGCGGTGGAAGGGAACCAGACGGCGGCCCCCACCCACCCGAAGACGTCAAAGAAGAAGCTCCCCCTGGTAAAAGAGCCAATAAAGAAGACAGGGGGCGGCCTCCGGAGCAGAAAAATAAAATATTTTAATACACTGTGTGGTTTATTTGTGTTTTTACCACTTTTCTTGCAGGTGAATGGGTAGGGGTACGATGTACCCCATACTCATTCACTTAGGGTGGGGGGCCGGTATCTGGGGGCCCCCTTATTAAAGGGGGCTCCCAGATTCCGATAAGCCTCCCGCCCGCAAACACCGACAACCAACGGCCAGGGTTGTCGGGAAGGGGCCCTGTCCTCATCAACATGGGGACAGGGTGCTCTGAGGTGGGGGGGCCGCAGTGCGCCCCCCTGCCCCAGAGCACCCAACCCCCCCATGTTGAGGGCATGCAGCCTGGTACGGCTCAGGAGGGGGGGGGGGGGGCGCTCGCTCGTCCCCACTCCCTTCCTGGCTGGCCGGGTAGCGTGCTTTGGATACGGGTCTGGTATGGATTGTAGGGGGACCCCCTACGCCGTTTTTTCGGCGTAGGGGGGCTCTCCTTACAACCCATAACAGACCTAAGGGCCCGGTATGCTCCTGAGGGGGGACCCATGCCGGATTTTTATTTAAAATCCGGCGGGGACTTCCCCCTCAGGATTCATAACAAACGTCGCACACGTGTAGAATTGGCGGGAATCCAAGTCGGATCTCCCGTCGCTTCTATGACGCGCTTGCTGGGATGTGCTGTCACTATTCCAGTGAGTGCGAGATCTCGGCACCATGTCGCCGAGTATCAGCGCGACGCTGTCGTGCTAAAAGCACAATATCACAAACACCTACTGTAGTGCTAGACCTCTGTGCAATTTGGGGAGAGAGCGTTGTCCTACTCAGGCGTGGATGTTTCCCTGCCCAGAGGAAACGGGTAAAAATAGAGTGGATTAGTTTGAAGTAATTCCTGTGAATATGGATTGGGAGAGCCTGCATAAGGTACAGATGTTTGGGTAGTACCACCATTTTGAGGATGTTACAGCGACCAAACCATGAATGCAGACCATTGGTCCAGCAGTTGTTGGATTGTTTTCAGGAGGGGTGGGAAGTTTAGCTGAAACAGTCGGGAGAAAGACGTGGGTATGTAGGTACCGAGGTACCTCAAGGCCGTGTCTGTCCATTTTAAATGAAAATTGTCTAAGCCTTGTAAGCTGGCGGGGCAGGATCCCTATGCTCATCGCCTCTGACTTGGTGAAATTGATCTTTAGATTGGAGAGCTGCCCATAGGAGTCAAATTTGCATAAAAGACTTGGCAGGGAGACTGTGGGCTCTGTGAGGGTGAACATCAGGTCGTCGGCGTATGCGGATACCTTATACTGCCTTCCGTTAATTTTGATGCCTGTGATGTTTGAGTTCATTCGGACGTGGCATAAGAAGGGCTCCAGGGAGAGTGCAAATAGAAGGGGCGATAGAGGGCAACCCTGTATAGTACCGTTGGTGATTGGGAATGCCACTGAGAGTACCCCGTTAGCTCTGACTCTGGCCGTGGGCTCAGAATGGGCAACTATCCAGCAGGTTCAGGACCTTGGTTGCATTGTCCCTGGCATCCCTAGCCGGGACGAATCCCACCTGATCCAGGTGGATGACGTTCGGCAAATGTTTTTTGAGTCTGGTGGCTATAACCTCAGTAAACACTTTAAGGTCAGTATTCAGGAGTCAAATAGGCCGGTAGCTCCCGCATTGAGCTGGGTCTTTACCGTCCTTCAGTATGACCGAAATATGTGCTTGTAGCGTGTTTTTATGGAATACTTTCCCTGGGCCGTTGAATAGGTCAACTTAACGCTGTCTTAGGGATGGAAATAGTGTCTTGTAGTATGTGGTGTTAAGACCATCTGGCCCAGGGGCCTTGCCTGGTTTTGCACTGTTCAAGGCTAGTTGGCGTTCGGACAATGTGATGGGATCCTCCAAGAGTTCCCTTGTTTCCGATGGCAACGAAGGCATAGAAGACCGGGTCAGGTAAGCCGCTATGGTGTGATGCGCAGGGGTCGGCATGTTCAGGTTGTATAGAGAGCCGTAAAAGGCCTCGAACTCACCCGTGATCTGTTGGGGGTAGGGATTTTTTCTGCCAAGCGGTGGTCACATTGTGCGGTATGTAGAATGCAATTTGTTGTGTTCGCAGGGTCTGGGCAAGGAGCTTGCCACACTTACTACCCGATTCGTAGTGTGAAAAAAATGTAGCGCCCAAAGTGAAAGATAAATATAACCCCTTAAAAGGATAATAATAAAGTGAATGTGACAGTCAAATGATCTGCATCATCGACTGCTCTAGTACCAAAATATGTGAACCTGTGAGGTGAAAACAAACACATGAACAATAGACCAAAGTACCTCAGATAAGGGCCTATATAATGGTGCCAAAAAATGGTGCCAATAAAACATAAAAGTGATACAATCGGCTGTAAGTGAAATAATGACTGTGTGAGACCAGAGCATCTGGTCTCTCATATACACTCACTGTGGTATGGTAGATAGTATACAAGGGTATCGTTCAAGTGTTCTAAAAACAAAAAGCCTTGGCTATATAAACCATACGTGATAATATGTCAAGTCAATTAACGTAACACCATACAATAGTGTACAGAAAAAAGTCCTTAAAAGCACACGTTCTTCAAATGTTGGGGTGGAGCAAGAAGTCTTCAAAACAAATAACACTCTTCACACATGGACATCAATTAAAAGGGTGGGTACTCTTACCAGAAAAGATGGACCCTCAACCTCACCATACGGTGGGAGGGTCGTCAAAGCTTGTACAGACTGACGTCTGAATCTGGGAGTCTCCCCTTAAGATGGTCTGAACCAAAGATAGCCTCAGGTGATCTTGATTGTCCGGAAAGAGTGTTACGGCAGGAATCAGCCCGTCAGAATTGCTCCAAACATCCCGATTGGTATGCAAAAGGAAAAAATATAGAGGTGCTCCTCATAGTGTAAAAAAGTTTTTTTATTTGTAAAAAATTCCAAATTGCACCCATGTGGCAAGAATCAAAATAAAATAGTAAAAGGCTTGCAAAGCCACACTAAAAATAAAACAAGCAGCAAACTAAAAAGTCAATAATGAAAAACCACAGCAAACTGAAAAAATAGCAGCAAGTACTCCCACCTAGGATAGGTATGGGAGAGTTCCAATAAGTCAGCAGTGGAGTTGCGATAGAACTATCACCCTACCGGTTTCGTCGCTAGAGGACTTCAACTGGGGTATCTGACAGTCCCTCACACTCCACTGCAATAAATACCTGTTGATCCAGATCCGTGACAGCCATCACCTGGTCCGCCTCGCTGCGATGGCGTGCGTTCCATGCATGTATTCCCAGTGTCTCGTTATGCGTTGCATAGACCGGAAATGGTCATAAGCAGACGCTGATAGGGCTATGTGGGTGTCTTTCACTATCCTCCCAGCGGATAGGAAGACGTAAAACGCTGGGTTCACCAATAGATATCAGTATATGCAATAGCGCAATGACGTCAGAACGTCAGCGCTGCGTTCCAAAGAAGTTAAAAGGCTGTGTGGGTTTCCAGGTCTCTCCCCTCTCTACCAATAGAAATGGTACAGATACGGAGGTGTGTCAACCAATCAGCATCACTCATCAGACTTCCCACGGTGTAAGAAGCATCAGCATGTCAGCGCTGCGCTTCAATGTGCGTTCCAGGAAGTCACTTTTCAAACAGTATATCCTGCAGTGATATGGTGAATCATTTGTGTGCTGTCGGAGGACACTTCCTCCATAGGGGGGCAAAAAACAGGATCATTCCAGGTCATCCTCACAGGCTAAAAAAATATATAAGTGAACCCATAAATTCTAATTCGAATATATATGACAACATTGGGAATGAAATTGGCTTACACGGAGGTGGATTGAATTAAAACCTCAAAAAAATTTACACATAAATATGCATCTATAAGAAGGAAAGCAATCATGTACATATAAGCAAAGTAGTCCAATAAAGTAAATATATGTGCTGGAACTACACATAAAGGGCCAGATCCACAAAAGAGATACGACGGAGTAACTGCTGTTACTCCATCGTATCCCTTGTCCTAACTTTGGAACTGATCCACAGAAGCAGTTTTCCAAAGTTAGGCAGAAGATCCGGCATGTGTAATTGAATTACACTGCCGAATCTTAGGATGCAGTACCGCATCCGCCGCTGGGGGCATTTCGAGTCGAAATACCGCTTCTAGTATGCAAATTAGCACTTAAGGCGATCCACAAAGCTTTCCAGCTTCGTTTTTTCGCCGTAAGTTTTAGTTTGCAAGTGTAAAACTAGGGCTGGTGTTACAAAGTGTAAACTAGTAACACCATGTAAAAGCCCATTCCAGCGACGGCATTTGATATGCATTCCCGAGGGAGAACTCCACGGCAATTTGTAAAAACAAAACCGGCATGGGTTCCCCCCCAGGAGCATACCAGGCCCTTAGGTCTGGTATGGGTTGTAAGGAGACCCCCCCCATACGCCGAAAATTCGACGTAGGGGTCCCCCTACAATCCATACCAGACCCGTATCCAAAGCACGCTACCCGGCCGGTCAGGAAGGGAGTGGGGACGAGCGAGCGCCCCCCCTCCTGAGCCGTGCCAGGCCGCATGCCCTCAACATGGGGGGGTTGGGTGCTCTGGGGCAGGGGGGCGCACTGCGGGCCCCCCCACCCCAGAGCACCCTGTCCCCATGTTGATGAGGACAGGACCTCTTCCCGACAACCCTTGCCGTTGGTTGTCGGGGTCTGCGGGCGGGGGGCTTATCGGAATCTGGGAGTCCCCTCAAATAAGGGGGCCCCCAGATACCGGCCCCCCACCCTAAGTGAATGGATATGGGGTACATCGTACCCCTACCCATTCACCTGGAGGCAAAAAGTAAAAGTTAGTAAACACACAACACAAGGGTTTTTAAAATAATTTATTATTCTGCTCCGGAGGCCCCCCTGTCTTCTTTATTAGCTCTATTATCAGGGGGGGGGCTTCTTCTTCCACTCTCCGGGGGTCTTCTTCCACTCTCCGGGGGTCTTCTTCCACTCTCCGGGGGGGGGGGTTTCTTCTTCCGCTCTCCGGGGGGGGCTTCTCCGCTCTCCGGGGGTCTTCTTCTCTCTTCGCCGCTCTCCGCTGTTGACTCGGCGAACCCCGGTTCTTCTGCAGATGTCCGGTGCCTTCTTCTTCAGCGCTGGCTGCCTGCTATCTTTGTGTGTTAGCTCAATTAGTAACAGGCAGCCAGCGCGGTCTTCTGTGACGTCATCTTCTTCTCTTCTGTTCTTCTCCCCTCTTCCGATGTTGCCTCGTCGCCTCTTGTCGCTGTAATGATGGAAGCGCGCCTTGCATCCCATTTATATAGGCATCACCGTCCCATCATGCTCCGGCAGGTACCCATGTGGTGGGTGCCTACCCACGTGCACCCACCACGTGGGTACCTACCGGAGCATGATGGGACGGTGATGCCTATATAAATGGGATGCAAGGCGCGCTTCCATCATTACAGCGACAAGAGGTGACGAGGCAACATCGGAAGAGGGGAGAAGAACAGAAGAGAAGAAGATGACGTCACAGAAGACCGCGCTGGCTGCCTGCTAGTAATTGAGCTAACACACGAAGATAGCAGGCAGCCAGCGCTGAAGAAGAAGGCACCGGACATCTGCAGAAGAACCGGGGTTCGCCGAGTCAACAGCGGAGAGCGGCGAAGAGAGAAGACCACCCCCGGAGAGCGGAGAAGCCCCCCCGGAGAGCGGAAGAAGAAACCCCCCCCCGGAGAGTGGAAGAAGACCCCCGGAGAGTGGAAGAAGAAGCCCCCCCTGGTAATAGAGCTAATAAAGAAGACGGGGGGGCCTCCGGAGCAGAATAATAAATTATTTAAAAAACCCTTGTGTTGTGTGTTAACGAACTTTTACTTTTTGCCTCCAGGTGAATGGGTAGGGATACGATGTACCCCATATCCATTCACTTAGGGTGGGGGGCCGGTATCTGGGGGCCCCCTTATTTGAGGGGACTCCCAGATTCCGATAAGCCCCCCGCCCGCAGACCCCAACAACCAACGGCAAGGGTTGTCGGGAAGAGCTCCTGTCCTCATCAACATGGGGACAGGGTGCTCTGGGGTGGGGGGGCCCGCAGTGCGCCCCCCTGCCCCAGAGCACCCAACCCCCCCCATGTTGAGGGCATGCGGCCTGGCACGGCTCAGGAGGGGGGGCGCTCGCTCGTCCCCACTCCTTTCCTGACCGGCCGGGTAGCGTGCTTTGGATACGGGTCTGGTATGGATTGTAGGGGGACCCCCTACGTCGATTTTTCGGCGTAGGGGGGTCTCCTTACAACCCATACCAGACCTAAGGGCCTGGTATGCTCCTGGGGGGTGAACCCATGCCGGTTTTTTCTTTGAAAATTGGCATGGAGTTCTCCCTCAGGAATGCATGCCGAGCGACGCTGTCATTTTTTTTTTTTTCCCCGACGCAACTTTAAGCCGGAGCGATCCACAAAACTCGGCGTAACGTAACTTCGCGCATGCGCAGTACGGCCGGCGCGGGAGCGCGCCTCATTTAAATGGGACTCGCCCCATTTGAATAGGAACGCCTTGCGCCGGTGGAATTTTAATTACACGGCCTGAAATTTCTAGATAAGTGCTTTGTGGATCGGGCACTTAGGTAGAAATTTTAAGGCAGTGTAACTTAAATGGGATTTTTTAAGTTACGCCAGGTTTTTGTGGATCTGGCCCAATGTATATACATCAAATAAGAAGGCAGGACACCAACTAGAATAGATAAACACTTCTGATGTATAAATGTGTGCCTTAATGATTGTCCTGGTCAGGACTGATTTATAAATGCATTTACGTCCCATTCGACGTTAAGTCCGAATGGCGCGTAACTTTTGAGCGTATAGATCCAGAAGACCTCTAATTTAGAGACCCCTCTGGTATAAGGCTCGCCTCTCCAGTGGGGAACAAATTTATCAATGATGGCAAAGGTGGTACCCTCCAATTTTTTGTTATGTACCTCGAGATAATGCCTTGGTACTGTATGTTTGTCGCATCCCTTAAGGATCTTCGCAACATGCTCACCTGCCCTTGTGGAAAAGCTCCGTATGGTACGACCAACGTACTGTTTTCCACAAGGGCAGGTGATCAAATACACTATGTGCGTGGAAGCACACGTAAAAAACTGTTTCATGGGATAGATCATCCCTGTAATAGTGGACCTAAAAGAAACTGCTTTCTTACGTCCCTGTGTGTTATTAAGGCATACCCTACATTTCCTGCAGGGATGAAAGCCTTTGGAAAGGGGAAAAAAAGATGGTTTCACTGGGGGATCAATCACATTCGGGGCGACTTGATGTTTCAAAGAAGTGGCCCCCCTATAAATCACCATAGCATTGGTGGGTAAGGTCGGTCCCAATAATTGGTCCTCCTTAAGAATCCCCCAATGTTTGTGAATGATGTTCTTAATGTGTTTATACTGTCCAGAAAATGTTGTAAAGAAAGCATTCTTAAATTTTGGGTCTTGAGCTTTTTTAATTTTTTCCACTGTGAGTAAAGTGCGGTCAACCTTCCCAATCTGTTCTATTTCCGCATCTATTTTAACTCTTGAATATCCTTTGTCCAAAAACCTCTGTTTCAACACCTCTGCCTGGACAAAAAAATCTTTAACATCTGAACAGTTGTGTCGAATTCGCAGCAACTGGCTTTTAGGAATGGAATTAAGCCAGGCAGGATGGTGGCAGCTATCGGTGGGAATATAGCTGTTGCGATCCGTGTTCTTGAAAAACGTTTTGGTAACCAAACGGTTATCTTTGACTAAAATCTCAAGATCAAGAAAGTTGATGTTACTAAAACTTGCCTCATAGGTAAGAATGATCCCCACCTCATTTCTATTTAAAGTGGCCATGAAGAGATCCAGCGATTTTAAGTCGCCTTTCCATAGGAGGAGGATGTCGTCTATATACCTGGCCCAGAGTAGAATCTCCGGCCTGTTAAAGGCATAGACGACATCCTCCTCCCATTTGGCCATGAAAATGTTGGCCAGGCTGGGGGCAAACTTGGCCCCCATTGCCACTCCCTTTAATTGTAGGAAAAAATCTCCATCGTACCAGAAGTAGTTGTTACTGGTAGCGAATCTAAGTAGGTCCATAACAAAATACTTCTGTACAGTAGGAATGCTGTTGTTCCTACCATACGGAGCTTTTCCACAAGGGCAGGTGAGCATGTTGCGAAGATCCTTAAGGGATGCGACAAACATACAGTACCAAGGCATTATCTCGAGGTACATAACAAAAAATTGGAGGGTACCACCTTTGCCATCATTGATAAATTTGTTCCCCACTGGAGAGGCGAGCCTTATACCAGAGGGGTCTCTAAATTAGAGGTCTTCTGGATCTATACGCTCAAAAGTTACGCGCCATTCGGACTTAACGTCGAATGGGACGTAAATGCGTTTATAAATCAGTCCTGACCAGGAAAATCATTAAGGCACACATTTATACATCAGAAGTGTTTATCTATTCTAGTTGGTGTCCTGCCTTCTTATTTGATGTATATACATTATGTGTAGTTCCAGCACATATATTTACTTTATTGGACTACTTTGCTTATATGTACATGATTGCTTTCCTTCTAATAGATGCATATTTATGTGTAAATTTTTTTAAGCCAATTTCATTCCCAATGTTGTCATATATATTCGAATTAGAACTTATGGGTTCACTTATATATTTTTTTAGCCTGTGAGGATGACCTGGAATGATCCTGTTTTTTGCCCCCCTATGGAGGAAGTGTCCTCTGACAGCACACGAATGATTCACCATATCTCTGCAGGATATACTGTTTGAAAAGTGACTTCCTGGAACGCACATTGAAGCGCAGCGCTGACGTGCTGATGCTTCTTACACTGTGGGAAGTCTGATGAGTGATGCTGATTGGTTGACACACCTCCGTATCTGTACCATTTCTATTGGTAGAGAGGGGAGAGACCTGGAAACCCACACAGCCTTTTAACTTCTTTGGAACGCAGCGCTGACGTTCTGACGTCATTGCGCTATTGCATATACTGATATCTATTGGTGAACCCAGCGTTTTACGTCTTCCTATCCGCTGGGAGGATAGTGAAAGACACCCACATAGCCCTATCAGCGTCTGCTTATGACCATTTCCGGTCCCTGCAACGCATAACGAGACACTGGGAATACATGCATGGAACGCACGCCATCGCAGCGAGGTGGACCAGGTGTTGGCTGTCACGGATCTGGATCAACAGGTATTTATTGCAGTGGAGTGTGAGGGACTGTCAGATACCCCAGTTGAAGTCCTCTAGCGACGAAACCGGTAGGGTGATAGTTCTATCGCAACTCCACTGCTGACTTATTGGAACTCTCCCATACCTATCCTAGGTGGGAGTACTTGCTGCTATTTTTTCAGTTTGCTGTGGTTTTTCATTATTGACTTTTTAGTTTGCTGCTTGTTTTATTTTTAGTGTGGCTTTGCAAGCCTTTTACTATTTTATTTTGATTCTTGCCACATGGGTGCAATTTGGAATTTTTTACAAATAAAAAAACTTTTTTACACTATGAGGAGCACCTCTATATTTTTTCCTTTTGCATACCAATCGGGATGTTTGGAGCAATTCTGACGGGCTGATTCCTGCCGTAACACTCTTTCCGGACAATCTAGATCACCTGAGGCTATCTTTGGTTCAGACCATCTTAAGGGGAGACTCCCAGATTCAGACGTCAGTCTGTACAAGCTTTGATGACCCTCCCACCGTATGGTGAGGTTGAGGGTCCATCTTTTCTGGTAAGAGTACCCACCCTTTTAATTGATGTCCATGTGTGAAGAGTGTTATTTGTTTTGAAGACTTCTTGCTCCACCCCAACATTTGAAGAACATGTGTGCTTTTAAGGACTTTTTTCTGTACACTATTGTATGGTGTTACGTTAATTGACTTTAGTCATTTATGTATTTAAGGTGTATTTACACTTTTTTTGGACATTATTTCAACATATTATCATGTATGGTTTATATAGCCAAGGCTTTTTGTTTTTAGAACACTTGAACGATACCCTTGTATACTATCTACCATACCACAGTGAGTGTATATGAGAGACCAGATGCTCTGGTCTCACACAGTCATCATTTCACTTACAGCCGATTGTATCACTTTTATGTTTTATTGGCACCATTTTTTGGCACCATTATATAGGCCCTTATCTGAGGTACTTTGGTCTATTGTTCATGTGTTTGTTTTCACCTCACAGGTTCACATATTTTGGTACTAGAGCAGTCGATGATGCAGATCATTTGACTGTCACATTCACTTTATTATTATCCTTTTAAGGGGTTATATTTATCTTTCACTTCGGGCGCTACATTTTTTTCCACACTATTTTCACCAAGTATCCACTTTGTTATGTTGGCAGCCTGACCCACGACACCTAGTGGTTTGCGCAATATTATTTTATTTTTACCCGATTCGTACACTTTCCTTCGGCAGATTTGCATTGCTGCTTTGGCTTTAAATTGCAGAATATCAGTTATCTGCAATCGTACCCTGTCTAGCTCAGTTCCAAGTTGTCTAGTCGGAGTCGCCTTATGGGAGGACTCTAGGGTTTGCAACTTGGCGAGTAGCTTGTTCAGTTGCGCTGTCCATATCTGTTTCAGTCTGGAGCCGTGTTTAATAAGGACTCCCCTAATAACAGCCTTGTGGGCCTCCCATACCACCCCTGCATTGCTGACTGGGGTTGTATTGGTGTCAAAGTAGTGTCCGATTTCCTTGACCACATCAGCTAATATCTCTGGGTCCTGCAGGAGGCTCTCATTAAGCCTCCATGGCGGTTTTTGTCTCGTACGCCCTTGCGATAATATATAACGCATAGTAATTGGGGCATGGTCGGAGCATGTAATTGTTCCAATTGAGGTGTCTTCCACTGCATGTAGCTGACTGTGGTATTAGAAAGTAGTCAATTCTTGAATACGTCTGGTGTGGTTTGGAAAAAAAAAGTGTGGAAGAGACGCCAAGTGTCGATCAATTGTGCGGAGTGGAGCGTCCAGCCAATGCGTTTGTCACGCGTGGTCGAGGATGTTCCCGAGGAAGTATCCTCCACCGGCAACATGGGTATAATCAGGTCTCCCCCCGCTATGAGGTGTCCTTCAGAGAAGTGCAGGAGTTGTCCCACTCGCCTCCCCAGGAATGCGTCCTGGTGGTTGTTGGGGGCGTATAGATCTGCAAGGGTCACCGTCTTGTCACCGATCTGGCCCTTCAAAAACAGGAAACGCCCCTCCCTGTCTGTCTGGGAATCTATGAGCTTCCAGGGTACTCTGCTAGAGATGAGTATAGACACCCTTCTCGACTTAGCCTCTGTATAATTGGAGTGGAAGACCACCGGATAGTGTCTATTTTTAAGTAATGGCAGGCTATTCTCTCTGAAAGGTGTTTCCTGCAGTAGGACGATGTCTGCTCTGACGCGGCGCATGTCGTGTAGCAGCATTCGCCGCTTCTCGGGTGTGTTTAGGCCCTTAGCGTTTAGGGAGATGATATTGAGTGCGTCCATGTTTGCAAGGGGGTAAGGTATAGGGAGGGAAGGGATGGGTGAGGTAGTGAGAGAATAGGCAGGAAAAGATTAGGAAAAAGTACATTAGAGTAAGGAGTACATGGCCCTTCAGGGAAAGTAAAGATTTAGGAAGCTGACACAAGAAAGTGTAGCTATAGAGAAATACTAATATAGCCTAACTGGCTAGGGTGCTCTCCGGATGCTACTCCGGATATCGAGCACAGGCCTATTTGGGGTAGTTTATAGACAGGGCCAGAGCTTGCACTCCCGGCTCCTCCCTCCCACCCCCGGCGGGTCTATATGGTGGTTGCAACAGGAATGACACCGGCATGTAAAAGAATACAAACAATAAAACATTACAGCACACATCTATAAAAGGTATACTCAAAAAAGGCACTTCAGAAGACCGCATAATACACAGTGGCAAAAGATATGTGGCATGAAAAATGGAGCAAAGTACAATACACATTTTGGTCTCAGGCTCCACTCCCGCCCGAGGGGACAAGATCAGAGCTCCTGGCCAACAACCCCCCCCCCCCCCCAGTGTCAAAACAGCCCACAGTTCAAATATAATCCTACCAGTCTCCCGGGCAGTCCAGTGGGTCCGTCTCCCGGGTGCTGCATGGTGAATAGGGTCGTAGCATCGCAACCGACTCCACGATGTCAGGCTAATGCCCATGTGATAAGCCAAGCACAGTTGCATGTCTAGTCTCTCGGCTCCCGTTGGGGGTGTCAGAGGAGGCACATCGGCAAGGGCACAGGTGCTCTAGACCCCATTTCAGCCCTGGGCTACACAAAGTGGCAGCTCCAATGGGCTAGACCCTCATTCCGCCGTATACCAGTGTCCCCCGGGTGGAATCCGAGCAAACGGGCAGTTGGACAAGATCTCATCAGATCACACGGGGCACAACCGAGGGGACCCGGAAATCAGCCACCCTCCTGCATCTCCCACAGGGGGGGGGGGGGATAGGGCATCACGTCAACTCTAGCGGGGGGCCCAGGAGCTCCCAACGATCCGGCCCGAGCGGAAACCGAAGGCCAAGGCGGAACACAGTAAAAGAAAAAAAAAAAAAAGAAGGGGGGTAGGTCAGGTCAACCTCCAGGACAGCCAACCAGGGTTCAGTCTCTGCAGGGCGGGCATGGGGGTGAGAGGGAGAGGCGCACGGCCCAGGGCCTACTCACGTGGCGCCTCTCGACACGGATCGCCGTCTCCGTCTGGCCCTCTGCTGGCGGGGCTGTGTGGGACCACGCTGCGCTGAGGCACCATGTCTGCCGGCCTGACGTGTATCCCCAACGGTAAGTCAGACCCCTCTGCTTAGCAAGATCTAGGAGTGGCTGTAGAAGGACTCGGCGTCGTGCAGGGTGACCCTAGACAGGTCCGGCAAGATCTTGACCCGAGATCCCCTCACCTATACCTCTCCGTTGCCCTATGCCATCCGCAGGAACATAACGGTGCAGGCGGCATATTACATCGCGCAGCCTCTTCGGATCCGCAGGTCTGGGGCCCAGGGATCTGTGTGCCCTGTCCGCCAAGACGGTCCGGAAAATCTCCTGTCCCCAACGTTCTCCGCCTCTGCCACCTTCGGGATACCGCCAAGTCGCAAGGTATTACGGCGGCTCCTATCTTCTATTTTCTCCAGGGGCAGTTGGAGTGTTATCACCGTGTCCCTATGGAGGTCCCGGGGACCGCTGCAGCCGATCCAGGGAGGACACCGACGCCTCCCTGTAGACACTCGCTCCGACAGGGTAGACACCTTGCCCCGCACCTCCTGTATGTCCCTCCTGTGTGTCTCTTCCAGGCGAAGGATCTCAATAGCCGTCTGGGTGGGAAGAGCCTGGAGCATCTCCCTAATGTGCTGATCGAGCATGGCAGTATCCGGTGGCCGCGGCAAGGCTGCCATAGTCTGATGGGGGTCTGTGGGGGTCTCCAAGGTGCAGACAGGTAATGTGGAGGTGCCGGGTGTCTGTGCAGCGATGTTCTCGGTCTGGGCCTTCTGTGCAGTTCCACGTGAGGTGCCTCGTGGCGCCGTCACCCTCACTACGGGGGATATCTCTTGCTGTGGCGTGAAAAATCATTGTATCCCTGATTTATTGCCTGCGGGGGTCCATCTCGTTGCCGCTCTAGTGCTGTACTTTTTTAGCCGAGTACATGCCGGTATTAAGAATTAAATCACCGAGGTATGAGGATTCAGGCCGGGAGCACTTAGAAAAAGCTGCCTCACTCAGCCATGTCTAGGCCACGCCCCCCAATGGGATTTTTCAATGCAATTGAAAACCACCCAAAAAAGGGTGCCAGGGTCGGCAAAATGCTGCATTTAAACAGTAAAAGCCCTCTAAGGCTTTTAAAAGTGCAAAAAAGAAAAACCCCTCACAGGAAAACCCCAGTACAAAAAAACTCAGGCCAGATACCACAGCCCCCCCCCCCCCCCGACAGCAGCAAATGTTAGCAATGAAGCAGAGAGAAAGGAGCAGGGAAGGGAGGAGAAGAAAACCCCCGAACCCCAGGAATGCCCAGCCGTACCAACCCACCTAAGCGGGAGGGACTGTACTTACCCGTCCGAGCGAAGACTCGCTGACGCATTCCTGACAGACCTACAACCACAATGGGAGGTAGCTGTCGGCCGGGTCCACTGAGTGAGACAACACCACAGCCCAGTCATATGTGGACCTCGGAGCAAAGCTCACCGGCCACCCCCAGGAGTCATGGCGTATGGCATGGAAGACCCAGCCTCTTTGCAAAGGTGTGCCCACGCTTGCTGGTCGAACTGAGTAGACAAGGATCTTTATTATCCACCATGTCTCTCAGCCAACAGTTGAAAGAAGATTCTTCAAGAAAAAATTAAATAAAATTTCTCCTCAGGGAGCTGGGCCCAAAGGAAGCCATACGTCCTTCTCCTTTGCTAGGCAGAACGAAACTGAGGCTGCATGCTGCAGCGAGGAGGGTTATGTCTGGAGGGACCGCCCACTCTGTTAAAGTAATGTATTTAATTATCTAACATGTCTATGCCTAGTTTTCTCCTGTAACGATAACGGAAATAAATATGATCAACAACTTTACTGTGCCCAAAAATGCAGCCTGCCCATGTCTACGAATGCAGCACGGGTCCCAAATGCAGCAGTGTCCCCATTGCAGCACAGTGTACCCATTGCAGCCTACCTGTGCTGGGTAAGGTAAACGAGAGGAGCCGCCACCGCCTGGTTGTTCAAAGTGCGGAGAACATAACAGCATTTAATTCAATAGCTGTGTTCCCCGCCACTAGCCGTCATACACAGCCCCTCCCCCTTGTCCGTGAAATTTTGATAGACAGATCACCTGTCCAATCCTAGGACGGGTGATCTATCAAAGTGCCCGGACAAGGGAGAGGGGCTGTATATGACGGCTCGCGGCGGGGAACACAGCTATTGAATTGAAAGCTGTTATGTTCCCCGCGCTCTGAACAACTAGACGGCTTGCTCACCCCCCCTGCTCCCAGGCAGCCCACACTCGCCAGCCCTCAAAATTTACTCGCAAAATGCGAGCAGAGCGAGTGTAAATTTTGAGGGCTTCACTACAGTATACGTTTTCTTTTTTAAATATTGAACTGCATCTTCATATCAATTGACCCAGGTTATTCTTGGTTATTTGAAGTACCAATTTAACTTTCCCTTTATTTTTCTCAACCATTAAATGTATATAGGTAGACTCTTAAGACTAACACTTCTACATAATATATGATGTACCACCAATTTTCTTCCTTTGTATAATTATGGTATAATACTCCAACGCCTATAATAGTACAATTATTATTGTATTAATCTGTATTTCAATGCTCTATCTCATTCTTAGTTATACTTTAACTGTTGTAATCTATTACTTCAAAATAAAAATATATCACCTATAAGAACAGAATTCCAATTTAAAATGACAATGCAAAAATACCAGATAAAAAAAAAAAAATGTTTTACATGTTGTAGTACCCAAGTCACCTACATGCAGGGTTGCAGTTCTCCCCACATACTGAAGCCAACAACAAGACAACTTTATTAGAATATGTGAACATATTAAAAATATTAAAAAGGTGTTTAGACATCAGTGTTTCTAATCATTTTAGGCTTAACCACTTGGGACCTGCGCTGTAGACGATAGACGTCCACAGCGCGGCTCTCAACTGCCGAGTGGACATCCCTGGACGTTAATTTATTTGCATTCCCCGCGTGCACCGCTGGTGGTGAGCAGCAGGGAAAAACTGGCACAGCGCTGAGATGCCGATGCGCGTGCCTGGTGGCCGCGATGTCTGCCAGGCACGCGATCGGCAGTGACAGAGCAGGGACGTGGAGCTCTGTGTGTAAACACAGAGCTCCACGTCCTGTCAGGGAGAGAGGAGATCGATGTGGTGTCCCTTGTACATAGGGACACCGATGGGTCACCTCCCCCAGTCAGTCCCCCTCCACACACAGTAAGAATCACTCCCAGGAAATACATTTAACCCCTTCCTCGCCCCCTGGTGTTAACCCCTTCCCTGCCAGTCACATTTATTCAGTAATCAGTGCATTACTATAGCACTGTTCGCTGTGTAAATGTGAATGGTTCCAAAATAGTGTCAAAAGTGTATGATGTGTCTGCTGCAATATCGCAGTCCTGACAAAAATAGCAGATCACCGCCATTACTAGTAAAAAAATAAATCATAAATCCCTCCTCTATTTTGTAGCCGTTAAAACTTTAGAGCAAACCAAACGCTTATTATGTTTTTTTTTTACCAAAAATATGTAGAATACGTATCGACCTAAACTGAGGGAAAATTATATATATAACATTTTTTAAATTGGGATATTATTATTATTATTATTATTATTATTATTATTATTATAATAACAAAAAGTAAAAATGATTGTGTTTTTTTAATTTTCTGACTGTTTTGTTTATAGCGCAAAAAATAAAAACCGCAGAGGTGATCAAATACCACCAAAAGAAAGCTCTATTTGTGGGGAAAAATTATAAAAATATAATTTGGGTAGTGTTGTATGACCGCGCAATTGTCATTCAAAATGCGTCAGCGCTGAAAGCTGAAAATTGGTCTGGGCAGGAAGAGGGTTAAGTGCCCAGTAATGAAGTGGTTAAGGACCAGCCGCCATCATTATACTGCGGCGGGTTGGCTCTCCTAGCCGATTCAACGTAGGTGTACATCGGCCACTTTAAGAGTGACAGGGGTTACCAGAGCAAATGCACGTGGCCGGCGGCTGCGATGGCCACCCGCGATTGCTCCAGAGCACGAACTGGGATCTGTCAATGTAAACAGACAGATGCCCGTTCTGACAGGGGAGCCGAGAGTGATTGTCCGTTCCTAGTGATTAGGAACAGCAATCTCTCTTCTCCAGTCAGAAACACCTCCCAGAACACATTTAACCTTTTGATCGCCCCCTAGTGTTAACACTTTCCATGTCAGTGACATTTACACAGTAATCAGTGCATTTTTATATACTGATTGCAATTGACAGGTAAAATTGATGCAGTGCCATATTGCAAAAAAAACCTGGTCATTAAAGGGGCAAGTCCTTAAGTTGTTAAGCACAATAGGGACCCACAATACCTTAAATTGTATGCCAAAGGTAGACTAACATTGGAGGAATAACAATTTGCTTAGGGAGGTTTCACGTAATGAAACCTATTGGATATTTTAAATAAACATTATGCAACAGAATGGGTTAAACATGGAACTGAAGGTTAACTGTATTGAAGATTATTAACCACTTAACGACCGCCGCATGTATATGTATACGTCCACAGAATGGCACGTACAGGCATATGGGCGTACATGTATGTCCCTGCCTTACCGCGGGTCCGATCGGGACCCCCCCCCCCCCCCGGTAAATGCGGCGGTCGGAAATTGTGTGGGAGCGATCCGGGATGAGGGCGCGGCTATTCGTTTCTAGCCGCCCCCTCGCGATCGCTTCCCGGAGCTGAAGAACGGGGAGAGATGTGTAAACACAGCTTCCCCGTGCTTCACTGTGGCGGCTGCATCGATCGTGTGATCCCTTTTATAGGGAGACACGATCAATGACGTCAGACTACAGCCACACCCCCCTACAGTTGTAAACACACACTAGGTGAAACCTAACTCCTTCAGCGCCCCCTGTGGTTAACTCCCAAACTGCAACTGTCGTTTTCACAACAAACAATGCAATTTAAATGCATTTTTTTGCTGTGAAAAGGACAATGGTCCCAAAAATGTGTCAAAATTATCCAAAATGTCCGCCATAATGTCGCAGTCACGAAAAAAAATCGCTGGTCACCGCCATTAATAGTAAAAAAAAGAATTAATAAAAATGCAATAAAACTATCCCCTATTTTGTAAACGCTATAAATTTTGCGCAAACCAAATCAATAAACGCTTATTGCGTTTTTTTTTACCAAAAATAGGTAGAAGAATATGTATCGGCCTAAACTGAGGAAAAAATTATATATGTTTTTGGGGGATATTTATCAAAAAAACGCCCAACATTAATAAATAATGTGGAGGGTGATGGGAGTGAAGTAATAATAAAAATTACCTATTCAGGTAAAACAGATGTGCCAATAAAAGCACAGTGTTGATAAGGTGAAACCAATAAAATAATCCTGAAAAAGAATCATAAAACGGTAGCAATAATATTTACATAAACATACATAAATGATCATAAAATGTGAAAACGCAAAATTAATAGAGTGCTCCATCCACTAAAAGTGATTGTGCAATAATATGCGATATAAATAGTGAATAATGTCCAATAAAAAAAGGTTTTGTAAGCAAAATAAATTCTTCTTAAAATGTTCAATAACATGCATGGGTGAAAAAAACCAAATCCATATACTTTCTGCAGTGAAAGTGTCCCATAGAATTCACCACGGGATTAAGCATAAACAGTGCCAGAAATAATAAAAAATGTGTCCAGTGCACAATCGTGCAATAACAAATCCAATTTTTTTAAAAGGAATTTTCAATCATAAATTTTCAAAGTGCTCCACTAATAATCAGATTCCAGAGATACTGCTTCAGTGCATGATGGTAAACGTGCACACATGCTTGCAAACAGACGCCAGGCTTTCCAAAGTGTAGATATAAAGTTGAGTGTTTCTGCAAGCCCCTTACCTTGAAGAGGCTTGTATAAAGCCTATAATATTGTTGATAGAACCGTATCCCACAGCCAGCCTGCTGTTCCAATCCACCAATAAAAGGCTCACAGGGTCCCAGCTATGACACTCAAACAAAGCACAGGGAAGCCTCCATAGCGTAAAATCATTTAAAGTTTATTAATAAAAGAAAACAGGAAACACTGTTTCAGAGCTGTAATCAACAGCATGTGTAGTACAGATTGTCTCCACTCTGTGGCCGCGAGCGGATGACGTCACCAGCAACCCTCCTACTTCCTATATTACAGAAATAGGTAATTTTTATTATTACTTCTCCCATCACCCTCCACATTATTTATTGATGTTGGGCGTTTTTTTGAATGCATCTGAAGTGGAACACATTTAGACACACAGGAATTGGCGGATTCACTCTAGAAATTGTTATTTGACCTTATTATTATTTTTATTTTTGGGAAATTCTTTCTATTAACAGGAATTGTCATTATGATTATTTAGCTATATTTTAATGTTAATTGCAAGCGCTATTACACCCCCCTTATTTTTAATCTATTATCAGTGTGTGAGCACTATTAGTCGTGGCTGCTGCTTAGTAGATACTAAAATGAAATAACAATTAAAGTAAGTTTAGGTTTGTGTGCCCTAGCTAGGTTGGTTTTGCGCATTAGTTCCCCCCATTTTTAAATTTTGTTTGGGAGCCACGTCGCACGACCACGCAATTGTGTGTTAAAGCGGCGCAGAGCCGAATCGCAAAACCTGGCCTGGGCCTTTAGCTGCATTTTGGTCCGGGGCTTAAGTGGTTAAATAGGTTTGATATAACATATAGGCATTTTAGTGACTTGGTTTCATGTTTTGCGATAACCATATTACAATATCATCTATTTCTATTTATTTTTTATACCGTTTTTTTATTCTTAATTGTTTTTATATATTGATTTTTTTTCATTTTTTGGTAATTTTTGTTAATTTCTATACAGTATATATATTTCATACACGTTTGATATATTTTACGATGTTATTTTAATACATTTGTATAGTGTGAGTGTGTATACATAAATGGTATGCTTTTTATTAAGGATTTTCTACAAAATGCTTTCATACACTATTGAAAATAATAATAGGTACATTATAGATCTGGTAAGATTGTAAAAGCCTATCCAGTCATTTCATTATAGCCTGAACACATACATTTGCATGGAGGAAATAGAGATACTGCATTGTATGGAGGGAATAGAGCTAAAATTTCAGATTTATGGCTTATTATGAACATGGGGTGATAGAAAGTAAACAAGCCAGAGATGGGCAAGAAGCGCCTGTAGTTAAGATGGCATAAAGCCAATCGGATAGGTAAAGTCAAGTAAGAGTCATGAATACCATAAGCAAAATGGTGGAACTAGCTTCCCGATAATGCACATCTGACCCCTGACCCGCACTGAAATCGAGGCTTGAACTGCTTGAGTCTTGCCAACCGTTTGTTAGCTACGAGGTGACACTTCACTTTCCTCTCCGGCCGCGAGTGACGTCATGCAGCGCCGGCTGGACCGCGTGCATGCCCTGCAGCAGCCACAGCCTGACGAGATGAGGAAGCAGAGTCTGCAGTTACATCCCACCTCATTACCACTCCTTTTTGGGAGCCAACCCAGTTATACAGGCCAGGAAGGGAGACATACATCCTGCTGTACATGCGATAAGTCCCATGTTTGAGTGCAATCCTTTATTTTATTTTTATTTTATCATTAAAACGGTATCGCACTAGGGCAGCTGTGCGATCTTTTCCTTGTATTATTTGAAACTGCACAACACCTTCCTGAAATGGAACGGTGAGCACAGGCTGTTTTTGGAAAGCTGCATAGACTGATGGTCAAAAGACAAAATTAAATGAGTGAATATGTTGATATTGCTAAGATTAATAAAATGTGGAATATTGCACAATGATGGGCATGTGTTATTCATGAGCATCCAAGGATGGTGCACATGAAATAAAAATTGCTGTATCTGCTGGTCAAATCTCTGAGCCACCTAGATAAAGGACTATATAAAATATTCTATACACACACACTATAAATATATATATACACACACACACACACACACACACACACACACACACACACACACACACACACACATATATATATATACACACACACATACACACACACATACATATATACACATATACACACACACAATCTCACAAAAGTACATACATCACTCACATTTTTGTAAATATTTTAGTATATCTTTTCACACTGAATAAATTCCATCTTTGCTACAATGTAAAGTAGTGAGTGTACAGCGTGTATAACATTACAAATTTCTTGTCCCCTCAAAACAACACACAGCCATTGTCTAAACTGCTGTCAGCAAAAGCGAGTACACCCCTAAGTGAAAATGTCAAGATTTGGCTCAATTAGAAATTCCTCCCCTGTGTCACGTGACTCAGTGTTACAAGGTCTCGGGTGTGAATGGGGAGCAGGTGGAAAATTGGTGTTATTGCTCTCACTTTCTCATACTGGTCACTGGAAATTCAACATGGCACCTCATGATAAAAACCGGAGGATCTGAAAAAAAGAATTGTTGCTCTACATAGAGATGGCCTAGGCTATAAGAAGATTGCCAAGACCCTGAAACTGAGCTTGCAGCACGGTGGCCAAGATCATACAGCCATTTAGCAGGACATGTTCTACTCAGAACAGGTCTCGACATAGTCGACCAAAGAAGTGGAGTGCATGTGCTTAGCGTCAAATCCAGAGGTTGTCTTTGGGAAATAGACATATGAGTGCTGCCCAGCTTTGCCACAGAGGTTAAAGGGGTGGGGGTCAGCCTGTCTGTGCTCAGACCATACTTCGCACACTGCATCACTTTGGTCTGCATGGCTGTTGTCCCAGAAGAAAGCCTCTTCTAAAGACTATGCAAAAGAAAGCCTGCAAACAGTTTGCTGAAGACAAACAGACTAAGGCCATGTCCTGTGGTCTGACGAGACCAAAATAAACTTATTTGGTTCAGATGGTGTAAAGCGTGTGTGGTGGCAACCAGGTGAAAAGTACAAAGACAAGTGTGTCTTGCCTACAGTCAAGCATGGTGCTACCGGCACTGGGGAGCTACAGTTCGAGGGAACCATGAATGCCAACATGTACTGTGACATACTGAAGCAGAGCATGATCCCCTCTCCCTTCAGAGACTGTGCCACAGGGCAGTATTCCAACATGATAACGACCCCAAACACCTGTGTGACGGTATTAGAATGATATCCCCGTCAAAGTCTTCCCTTCTCCCCATAAAAGCAAATCACCCAATATTCCATGAGTAGAACTCCCTGGGATGGCCCAATAATCCACACAGGAGCCAAGGTTAATGCTGGAACAAGAGACACGCTTTAATGGCAGCATTCAGCTGGTTATATGCAGGTTACAAGCTGTTACAATGACAATCTCCGCCCCCCCTCACACAGTGGGGGGGTCTTCAATACAGATCCTTGGAAACAATGATATCTCCTTGAACTAATCAGTCTCTAGACCCTCTGGCACCGAACCTGCCACACATTTCTTTAGATACTGACGATACAATACACATCTTAAGGGTAAACACAATAGATCAATTAACTAAGGAGGGACATTAGAATTTTAGCAGTTAAAGAGTCATTCTACAATTAACCCTTTGTATGCCTCACTGTAGGATTATCATGGATGTTCAAGCAGAATACCAAAAGTCACCTTTTACACCTAACACACACACAATATTACTTAGCAGGGAGAATTTAAACTGAAGCATCCTTCACAATGGCCCCCCTTTTTCTCCCTGCTCCAGCAACCCGGTTGGACCTTCCCTGGTCCAGTAGGGTTGACGGGTTCAGAGCTTTTAGTCCGAGGTTAACTCCGTTTGGCGTGATTGACCTCCCTTGGCAACTGCTTCAGACTCAGGTATGCCACCGGGTCGTCAGATCACACGCCGGTCAGTCCCCAAGTCTTTGTGCGATCTGCAGAGTCACCAGAAGTCAGTGTGAAGACGGCGAATGGGTCCGTGCGCCGCCGTCTAGGTGTCCCGCTATGGGAGGGGGAAGGTTATGGCTCTGAAGTGACAATCACAGGAGATTCATAAAAAGAAAAAGTTATATTTGTTGAAATGCTGTAGCACTGGTGCTCAGAGTTCGGGGGGGGATCAGTGCCCCATAGGGTCAGCCACCCCCTGCTCCCTCCGCAGCCGCCGGTTCTCCTTTGAGCTTCTCCAGTTCATGGAGCCTGGGGGGGTCAGCCTGCTGTGACCTCAGGTGGTTGTTCTCCATGCGGCTTATGCACTCCTCCAGCTCCATGTACTCACGGATCAGCTCCTGCTTGCTCATGTCCTGCAGGCTTTCCACGTGGTCTTTCATCATCAGGAACTGGGTGGTGGTGTAAGGGGCCACCGGTGGGCCCTTGGCGAACATCTCGGCCCGCATCTGGGACGCCCGCTGCGACTCCCTCTCTTCCAGTCGCTTCTTTTCCTCCCAGGTCAGCTTGTTATACGGCTTCCAGGACCTCTTCTTCTTGGAGGGTGGCCGGCGGTGCCTCTTTCTGCCCAGCTCCCTCCAGGGCCCCTCCGGCTCATGGCTGTCGCCCATGACCAGCTGACAATAGTGTTCCCTGTTGTCCGTAATAACAGATTGTACCATGAGGGCTTTGTAAGGGGTGCCCAATGGTTCTTCCGGACCCAGCTCCTGGGGATCCTAAGCCGAGTCTACACAATGGGCTGCTGCTGGTGGGCGGTACCCAGGTTGAGACCAATTTGACCTGGTGTTGTCATTCATGGGGTAATTCTGCTTGAAGTGACCCAGCTGTTTGCACCGGAAGCAGCGTTGTTCGTTGTCCTCCTGGTGTGGATAGCGAGGGCTAGATGTCACCGGTCTGTTTGGAGGTTGGTATCTATCGGCTGGTGGGTGTGAGGGCGCGGTTGGTCGTGGAGGTTGTACCTGTGGTGTGACCTGGTTTGTCTTGCGAGTATCCGCATATTCATCCGCCAACTCCGCGGCCTCTGGTAGAGTCATGGGCCTGCAATCTCTCACCCAGTCTTTGACGTCCGTCTGGATGTGATTGTAAAATTGCTCCAGGAGCATTAGTTGCAAAATGTCCTCTGCGGTGGTGGCCTGGCTGCTGTTAACCCAGTTAGAGGCCGACAGGGATAACTGCCATGCCCATTCCGCGTAAGAGTCTTTCGTGGTTTTGCGTGAGTCCCTGAACTTCTGTCGGTGGGACTCTGGGGTTACTGCATAACGAGCCAGGAGCACTTCTTTAACCCGGGTGTAGCTATGGATATCCTGATCTGGCACGGTCCGGAAAGCATCAGAAGCTTTGCCTGACAGTTTGCCTGACAATATTGCAACCCACTCTCCTCTAGCTATTCGGTGCAGGTTACATTGTCGCTCAAAATCTGCCAGGTAGTTATCAATCTCACAGTCCTTTTCATCAAAAGCTTTAAAAGCGCTAAACGGTTACTTACTTGTGTCTGCTGTGCTGTACTCACTGTTTGGAGAATGTGCGGCTGCTTGTTGGACTGCTGCCAGTTTTAACTGTAGTTCTGCGTCTCTTATTTGTTTAGCCTCCTCCGCTAACAGGCCCATCACTTTCAGCACCACATCCGCCGTTGGGTTCGGACCGAACCATGCTAGCTTCTCTCATTAGATTATTGGCTGGCGATTCCTCTTCCTGAATCACTGGTGTCTCCATCTCTTGTACTGCTGGCGTTGCTGCAACCAAGTTCTCCTGGTCTAGCTCCATTAATTCTGCTATGATGCCCTGCTTGGTTTTGTTGCTAGCAATCCTTCCACGACTTCCAGTAGTTCTTCCAGTGTCTGCTTGGAATCCGGGTGTAAAGGAGAGTAGAAGGGAAAATCCCGCTGCTGCCAACCAATTGTGACGGTATTAGAATGATATCCCCGTCAAAGTCTTCCCTTCTCCCCATAAAAGCAAATCACCCAATATTCCATGAGTAGAACTCCCTGGGATGGCCCAATAATCCACACAGGAGCCAAGGTTAATGCTGGAACAAGAGACACGCTTTAATGGCAGCATTCAGCTGGTTATATGCAGGTTACAAGCTGTTACAATGACAATCTCCGCCCCCCCTCACACAGTGGGGGGTCTTCAATACAGATCCTTGGAAACAATGATATCTCCTTGAACTAATCAGTCTCTAGACCCTCTGGCACCGAACCTGCCAGACACATTTCTTTAGATACTGACGATACAATACACATCTTAAGGGTAAACACAATAGATCAATTAACTAAGAACGGACATTAGAATTTTAGCAGTTAAAGAGTCATTCTACAATTAACCCTTTGTATGCCTCACTGTAGGATTATCATGGATGTTCAAGCAGAATACCAAAAGTCACCTTTTACACCTAACACACACAATATTACTTAGCAGGGAGAATTTAAACTGAAGCATCCTTCACAACCTCCAAGAAGACCACTGCCTTGCTAAAGAAGCCAAGGCTAAAGGTGATGGACTGGCCTAGCAAGTCTCCAGACCTAAACCCTATTGAGCATCTCAGGGGCATCCTAAAATGGAAGGTGGAGGAGTCCAGCTCTGTGACCCCATCCTCAAGAGTGATAAGGCAGTGCTGGAAAATAATGGCAGTCACACAAAATAGACACTTTGGGCTCAATTTGGACATTCTCACTTTTGTTGCCAGTGGTTTAGACATTAATGGTTGTGTATGCGATTTATTTTGAGGGGACAGCAAATCTACACGGTTATACAAGCTGTACATACTACTTTACATTGTAGCAAAGTGTAATTTCTTCAGTGTTGTCACATGAGAAGATATAATAAAATATTTACAAAAATGAGTGGGGTGTAGTCACTTTAGTGAAATACTTTATAGAATTTCTTAACATGCACTGTTGTATGGAATATAGGATGCTTGAGACCAGTTCAAATTCCTTTTAAAATGTCAAACTTTGCAAGAGATTTTTTTATTTTTTTTATTATAACAGATGCATTAAAAAAAAAAAAAATACACTAAATGGTCATCCACTCACCAAGTTTAAGAGCCCTTTCAGACTATGACGCCCCCAGCGTCGGTGGTAAACCGCCGCGTTACCATGGGCAGGAGAGCTGCTGGCAGGACTTTTTCTGGCGCCCTCTGGCTTTCACACTTGAGTGAACGGAGCAGCTGTTTTAGGGCGCTTTGCAGGCTTTTTTTTTACGCCCTCAGTGTGAAAGGGGTCTAAAGTGGAGTTCCACCCAAAAATGGAACTTCCACTTTTTGGAATCCCCCCTCTGATGTCACATCTGGAACCTTTCAGGGGGAAGGAGGGAGCAGGTACCTGTGTAATTCAGGCATTTGCTCCCACTTCCAGGCATAGATTACCTTGTGATCGAGGTGACCTACGCCACTTCCGGCGCCTACTCTGTCCTCCCCTGCTGTCTTCTGGGAGACACACGTCCCAGAAGACAGCAGGGACCAGTGACGCGCATGCGCAGTAGGGAACCAAGAAGTGAAGCCACAAGGCTTTTTTTTAATCCCTTAAAGAGGATGCCAGGAGCAGCAGTCGAGAGCCGGATGACAGATCGGCTTCCGACATTGTGGGCGCCATGGACAGGTAAGTGTCCACATAATAAAAGTCAGCAGCTGCAGTAATTGTAGCTGATGGCTTTTAATATATTTTTTTTCGGTGGACCTCCGCTTTTTAGCAGAGCTTCACCCAAAAGGGGTAAGCTCTCGTGTCTGGCATCTTCTTGGGGTGGATGGGGCGATTCTGTACCTGGTTTTGACAGGTACCCGCTCTCACTTTAGGCTCAGTTCGGCCCGCCTTCCTTATCTTGCAGCCTTCTGGAACATTTCACAGGTCCCACAACATTGTGGCCCCTTCACAGTGCAGCGCATGTGCAGTAGGGAACGGCTGTGAAGCCGCAAGGCTTCACTGCCAGTTTCCCTTTGTCAAGATGGCGGTGCCAGCACCCTATAGCTGATTAAGCTTCAGCTATCAGCTTGGGAAAGGACATCGCTGGATGCCTGGACAGTCAGGTGCCCTAATATTAAAAGTCAGCAGCTACAGTAGTTGTATATCTTCTGGAGTTCTTAAAGCAGCTTTATCTTTATGGGTATAGCGCCACTTTTCAGCTAAAAGTTACTAAAACCACACACTTTATATATTTTCTTAAAATAAGAAAGAAACTCCTAAATATAGTACAAGTCCCTTAGAAAAATTAAGGGATAACAAGATATGGGAACACCAATGTTGGCCAACCAACTTTCAGATTTTTATAGGCAGTTTACAAAAATTAAAGTGCCATTAAGATGACTGCTGGAGGAAACACATTGTTTTACCTTAGCTTTAAATGGAGAAAAACCCTAAATGAGTACTGGTCATCTTACCATAGTGGTATAGCATGTGATATACTAATTGCAAAAGCTTCAACTGTCTGACCAGAAAGTGTTCGCCCACTTTTGTCTACAATGGTTCCTGAAACCTATAAAAGAGGGGGGGGAAAAAAATGGATTACAATGAAAGACAAGTCACAGTTCACTTATGCAACAAGTAATATCTTAACTTAAACTTCCTTGTATCTGAATCCTTCAGGCTGGAGTCACATTTTCTACCTATTGCCGTGCATTAAAGAGGAACTGCAGTCTGCTCACATCATTTATAATAACATATTTGCCATTCTGAAGCTTCGCTCCAACCACTTTGCATATTATTTTTTATATACTGTAATTATGTACTTGCCAAATATGCTGTAGAAATCTCCCTCCACTGAGTCTGGCTGCATCGATTTTAATTGTCTGCAGCTGAAGTTGCCGACTGTTCACTTCCTGGATTTACACAAAAACACCTCCAGCTCTGCAGCTCTCATTGGCCCCCGTATGACTTATCTCTCCTCCCTTGCTGGCAAACTCATGAATGTGAGTTGTATCTGATGTCATAAGCCTAGGCTTTTTAGCAGACAAGAAACAGGAAGTGGGCTGTATAAGGCATTTAGTGGCAGAAAAAAATGGTTTTACCGTCCAAAAGTTAAAACCACAAGGGCAGAACATTTAATAGCTGAAAAATGACTTAAAGCGGGGTATCCACTACATTTTGCATTTTTTTTTTTTTTTTTTTTTAAGTATGTCCGTTCTCTAATCGTTTTATCTGTACACATAGGGTCACTTACGATTGCTAAATGCGCCGCCGTTCCGCAGACTTCTTACAAACGAACACTTTACATTCCGGTTGTCATTTTGCTTGTGGGTATTGTGAAGCCCACAAGCAATTACTTCCTGGATTTCTCTGGAGACGAATCAGAAAGTGCCGCCCGTCCCGCCGCAAACTTGCACATGCGCAAGGCAGCATCAGCGCCGTGCCGTCAACCACTTGGGTTGCCATGACAACGAGCAACGGCTGCTTAAGTGCACGCGATTCCTGCACAGGGGAGGCGCACAGCATCATGTGTCATCATTTCCCAGGAGCATTAGCGATGAGAGGAGCCGAGGGAGCAGACGTCAGGATCATCGGTGAATAGGAAGGCAGATTTTGTGGGACCGCATAGCAACAGGCATTTCAAGGTGAGAAAAACTTTTTTTTTTTTTTTTAGGTCTAAGCTACACTATAAAGCACAATTATTTTTTTGATGGAAACTGCACTTTAAGTTCCGCTTTAAGAATTCCTATAGAGTCCATCAAAGAGTGTTGAGTTAAGGCAGCCAATTGTAAAAAGGTTGCACCGCAAACTGGATGCACATGACCTCGGTTTTGGAAACGAAGCACACCACCATTTATTTTGTACAAGAAGTGATGCTTTGACATGCATTTGCTACTGCCACATAAGGTGTTGCAGTACCAGATAATGATTTTATTTTTCTGCATATTACCACAATGTAGCAGTCTATGTGGGCCCTTAAAGAAAACATGTTTTTTCTTAATGACCGGTCATTGTAATAAAATGGCTCGACAGGATACCTAATGTTCTGAACCAACATTAAAAAAAGAAAAAAAAGGAAGTCACTACATAGGGAATGTGTGAGCAAGGCACACCGCAAATATTTGAGATACTGCTGTCAGACCGTGTAACCAGTGCTGATCCTGACCTCCCTAAGCAAAATGACATCACATTAAAGTTGAGGAGGGGGTGGGGGGCGCTGCCGACAGTGACATGTGACATTAAGGTTGAGAAGCGGGGGGGGGGGGGGTGTTCTGCTGGGGGAAAAGCTGGGGGTTTTGACTTCTTACCTTTTCTCCCATGCAGCCAGCGAATTGAGAAGCGTGGTCAGAGGCCAAAAATGACTTCTCTCCAGGCGGGGCCTCTAGTAATTTGGGGGGCCCTCCACAGCTTTGCGGGGCCCTAAATGGCTTGCATAGTGAGCCTATAGGGCGGATCGGCCCTGCGTGTAACTCAAAGGCAAAGGGCATACAGAGACACACAACTGAGATGAGAAGGCTAAGGCTGGACATACATTATACAATTGTCCTCTATATTTACCAAAAACTATATGAAGTAATATAAGGTGCAACCTAATCAATACTTTCAATTTGTATCAAATCAAGCAGGCAACTACACAGAAAGGAAAATTAACATACATTTTAGAAAATAATTGTGTAATGCATGACCAGCTTAAGGCCCTTTCACACGGACGGCTATTTTGGCACAGAAAAAATAGGATTTTTGTACTCACCGTAAAATCCATCTCCTAGTTCATGGACGGACACAGCATCCTTTGACAGTAGGGTTATATCAGCTTCCTTTAGGAGAGTTTAGGCAGAAAAAAAGCACTTTAAGTGTTAACACATTCCTCAGTGCAGCTCCTCCCAGGGGGCGTGGCCCCCCCCCCGGGTATAACCCACACCCTGTTCTAGCAGCCTCAGTTCGTAACAAGCAGTACAAACAAAGGAGGGGTGGGTGCTGTGTCAGTCCATGAACTCAGAGAAATTGATTTTACGGCGAGTACAAAAATCCTATTTTCTCTTCCGTTCATGGACGGACACAGCATCCTTTCACAGTAGGGACGTCCCCAAGCAGTGTCAAAAATTTTGAGGGGTGGGAAAACACAGCAAACCAGGTTACACCCCAAACAAAACCGGAGTTGATCAACGGAGGAACTCCAACCATAAACTGCTGCCTGTAACACCTGTGGCCGAAGGAGGCATCAGAAGATTTGAAAAAGCAGATCGACGACCAGGTCGCTGCCTTACACACCTGTAACACAGAGGCATGATGCCGGAAATCCCAAGAGGCCCCGATCGCCCTGGTCGAATGCGCCGTAACCCGAAAGGGGGCGCCCGCCCCTTCAGGGCATAGGCCTGAATCACAATCCGTCGGATACACCTAGAAATGGTGGCCGACGAGACTGGCAGGCCCTCTTTTTAGGACCAGCCACCGGCACGAACAGCGAGTCCGACTTCCGGAAGCAGATAAGTACACTCGTAGGGCCCGAACCACATCCAGAGGATGTAAAGTGGCCTCCACCTGGTATTTCGGCTGAGGACATAAGGGTGGAAGTACAATGTCCACATAAATGTGAAAAGCCGAAACGACCTTGGGGAGAAAAGACGGCTGCGGCCGCAGCACCACCTCATCCTTATGGATGACCAAGTAGGGAGCCTTGCAAGACAAGGCCGCCAGTTCAGGCAGACACTCGTCTGATCGAGGTAATTGCTACCAGAAAAAAATCACCTTTTGTGACAGTCAACAAAAAACCTCCCGAATGTCCACAAAGGGAGCATCCTGAACAAACGTACGCACCAAGGAGTGCGACGCCAAGGGTCGCTGAAAGTAAACAGCCAGAGCAGAAATCTGAGTCCTAACCGTACTTAAGGCGAGAGCCTGATCCACTCCCTGCTGCAAAAACAGCAGAATCCTGTACACCACGTGTGTACGAGGGTGCCATTTCATATCCTCACACAGAGATGTAGGCCTTCCACGTATGATGGTAAATCCTACATGAGGTAGACTTCTGTGCACGTAGCACGGTAGAGACCACCGGGCCCAATAGGCCTCGGTCCCTCAGCCCCTGGCTCTCAACAGCCACGTCGCTAAAGCCAGAGACTGTAAAGCAGGGTGGAAGATCGGACCCTGCAACAGAAGAACATCTCTCAGGGGAATACGCTAGGGGGCGTCTGCCACCAGACGCACCAGGTCCGTGTACCAGGAGCGACGCGGCCAATCTGGGGTGATCAGGATTGATAGAAACCCTTCGGCTTCCACTCTACGCAGCAGGCGAGGAAGAAGCTTCAGAGGGAAGGTGTAAATTAGGTGATAGTGACCCAAGGCACCACAAACGCGTCTGACGCGTCTGCCCACGGGTCCTTAAACCCGGCCACTAACCGTAGCACCTACCGATTGAGATGGGACGCTAGAAGGTCCACGTCCGGAGTGCTCCACTTTTGGCACAGACCCTGAAACACCTGCATGTGGAGAAACCTCTTGTCAGGTCACCCGTAGCCAGGTGACAAGTGCACCCTGTAGGGGTCAGGGATGCACCACAGGGAAGTGAATCCTATGGCCGACTACTGCTAGCAGAGACGAAGCGTGAACCTAAGATCACCCAGGGCGCGGAGTCTAAGACCCAGTCTTGTATTCACCAGAGCCTTTGATGGTAAGGATGGTCTTGGCCGCGACTGGGTCCAGGTCGCATCCCCGAGATTCCTCAAGTCACACTCCGAAGCAGTCAGCAAGACAAACAATGGTGATGGACAGGCCGAGGTCAGGGCAACAGGCAGACAAGGATAACCGTGGAACATGCAAATAGTCAGGGGCACGGGCAGACAGGGAAGTCGGGGACAAGCCAAAACGGTACACGGAAGATGATCGTAGCACTCTGCAACCAGGAACTAGCAATACACTGCAGACAGGAACTGAGCATAGGAACACTGTTGAACAGCACTGCAGACCTGTAGAGCAACGGTTAATATAGGCTTCCTGGGATGGACTAGGGTGGAGCCATACAGGAAGAGGAAGTGATAAAAAGGGAAACCAGAACAGGGTCAGCCTCTAATGGATACATGGAGATCAGGTAACCAGACAGACTTGATGCATATTCATGACAGTACCCTCCCTCTTAAGGCCCCTCCCCCTCCCCAGCCGGGAGCCAGGGCTAAAGGGGAATCCCAGAAGAAACCTCCTCGACAAATGGGGCGCAAAGATCTCAGAAGCAGAAATCCAAGACGCCTCCTCAGGACCAAATCCTCTCCAAAGCACAGGACCATCAGACTGGGCAGAGATCAGAGGAACCCTGAAGTCAGGTTGGTTAGAAGGTGACAGGGCACAGGAGTCAAGCTGGATAGCAGGGAAATTAGCAGAAGACAGAGAGCCCTGAAAACAAGGTAGAAAACCCCATTTGGCCGAATGAGGCAATCTATCCAAAGGATGGATTGAGCCCCTTAGACAGGTTGCAGGAGGGCCTGAACAAGAAAAGGTAGGAGACTCACTGGGCATGGGCCGACCTGGCATAGCTGATGCAGAGGCTGATTGAATAGCATAGTCAGGTGTAGTGATTACCCGAATCGCATCACAAGGCGTAGTGACTGCAGAACTCGCAGACAAGTTAGTCTGGCTGTGCGTTTTAGGGACAGTCAACGGTAAACTGGAGTGAATGATCGGCTCAGGTTCACAGACGGGCTCCTCATCCAGAGTGCTACATTGGCTAGAAAATGCATCAGCCTGACTATTGCAGGACACATTCCGGACACCACTACATGTGGTAGGACGAGCAAAAGATTCTGAAATGGTGGCAACAGGAAGTTTCTCTTTTGGGGCAACCTTGGGTAGGCAAGACGTGGAACAGGAGGGACCCCAAGCCAGGATCTGTCCGGCAGTCCAGTCAATGTGAGGAGAATGGAGTCTTAACCAAGGAAGACCCAAAACGATAGGAGCTGAGGTCTTAGGTAGAACAAGGAAGGATATCCACTCCTGGTGAAGTGTACCAGCGCCCTGGGTTGACTGGGTGCCCTAAACGCCCCCCCAACCGGAGAGGCTTGAAACCTGTCGTGACCACTGTCCAGTGGCACGGCAGAAACCAACTTCCCGGTCCGAAGCACCGGAGACGCCAGCCACACCAGGGGAGACTCGACCAGTTGACTCAATTGAATCTGGTAATCCAGAGATGACGGGAGCTTGTCCCAACGTGACAGCAGTTCCCTCTGTAGCACCCTGGTGTGGAATTGGGCATACGTAACTGCCTCGAAAGAGGCCACCATCAGACCCAGAACCCTCATGCAGAATCGCAGAGATGACCACTTCTGGGTCGACAACTGCTGCACTGCAGAATGCAGAGTCTGAAGTTTCTCTGTTAGGAGAAAAAACTCGCGCCTTGGCAGAATCCAGGACTAGTCCCAGGTATTCCAGTCCCTGAGACGGAAACAACACTGACTTCTGGACAATACAGAAGCCAGCCGAACTCTTGGAGAGTCTGACACGTGATAGACATGTCCTCTACTAATTTTGAGTCCAAAGAAGCTCGTAGGAGAATGTCGACCAGATATCCCACGATAACAAACCCCCGCTGACACAGCAGGGCCAGCATCGGGACGAGCACCTTTGTGAAAACCTGTGGTGCCGACACCAAGCCGAACGGGAGGGGCACAAATTGAAAATGGTCCTCCACGACCGCAAAGCACAGAAATCACTGGTGCTTTTTAGCATATGGGAACATGCAGGTACGCGTTCATCCAAGGACGACCCTGATGGAGTGCCTCCATTACCGAGCGAATCAACACCATCCTGAATTTTTGTATTTTAACAAAAAAAACAAACGAGGGCCTCGAGGTCCAGGATGGGACGGACCCCGTCCTTCCTGGGGACTACAAACAGATTGGAGTAAAAACCCCTGAGACCGTTCCATCGAGGGAACTGGCACAATCACTCCCTCGACCAGAAGATCCTGGACAGCCCGACAGAGCCAACCGGAGGAAGCCAGAGGTTGGAGGGAAAAAAACTGTTTGGTAGACAAGAGAGAAACTATCTTGTACCCCGAGGAAACTACTTCGCAACCCCAACGGTTGGAGAGGAGAGACCTCCACCGAGCCGCGAATTCGCGAAGCCGGTCCCCCACCCGAGACACGGGCGGGGGCAGACCTTCAGGTGGAAGCAGGTATGTCCGCAGACTTGTTGGGCTTGCGGCACCAGGTGCGCTACAGCCCCGCAGCAGGGGTCTTGGCACCTTGCAAACCTTCCCCCACCGCACAGGGCGGGCGGAAAAAAAAACGCTTGGGGTAGTAAAGGAGGGCCCTTGCTCAAGGCGAGCCCCCTAGCCCTTCCCAGACTGTGGGAACAGTGTGCTTTTACCACCCGTGGCATCCTTAATGATGCCATACAGGGATGCCCCAAAAGACCGTTCACCCTTAAAGGGTAAATCCACCAAGGACTTCAGCCACACAAGGCGATGCAGTACCACCGCATAGGCGGAAACCCTGGGAAGTAAGAGCGTAACCAGGACCGACTCACAGACACATTTTTGACCCAGAACCAATTGTTCAGCCATGTCCTTGCAGGTCTCGGAAGCCTCCAGCTCCTGCAGCAAAAAAATGTTGCCCGTGCAGTCAGAGTCCGTGACACCAGAGCCCCGGCCAAAACCGGTCTCACAGCCGAACCCCCTACTGCGAAGATGGAGCGGGCCACAGCTTCCATTCTCCCATCCGCGGGGTCCTCAAAGGCAGGAGCTCCATCCACATGGTGGTTAGCTCAACCTGGGCACGGGAGGGTCCACGGACAGAGGAGAGACCCACTTTACTAAAAAGGTCCTGCGGCGTATCTAATTCCTTGTACAACTGTCCCAAAAAAGGAACACAAGGAAAACATTGTCAGTGCGTGGCGGTTTGCGGGACCGAAAAAGGACTGGCACAGCAGGTGCTCCTGCCCCATCCTCAAGTACCGAGTATCACGCCTGTAGAAAAAAATGGCTCCAACATTTCCAATCAGTAACCGACCCTGAACCAGAGTCGCTCTCCCTGTGCGCGTGGGTAAGCCCGCATCATTTGACAATACAGAGCGTCAGATATCCCCAGAAACAGGGAGGGGCGCTATCTGGCCACCAGTCGCTTCAAACTGGCGAGAAAAAAGCCACCAACATTGCATAGCAGATGTGGCAGGGGGAGGGGCAGCAAGGGTTAACACAGGCTTACAGGGGAAGAAGTACCTGTCCAGGCTCCCCAATGCCCCCCCGCTGTGTCACCTAACAGCAAAGCAGAGTCACCCACGGTCACCTTCCGGCCTTACAGAGTATGGGGGCCCCCAGGGAAACTCACCACCTCACCCAGGTGCCGCGCGGTCTGAGAGAAGCCCAAGTGTGCAGAGAAGTCGGCTGTGCTGCGTCTGTCCCTCAGGCAGATTTGCTGTCATTTATGCAGCGCTAAAGCGGCCACACAAGGCCAAACTATTTCTAAGATGGCCGCCGAATGTGTAAAAAACAGTCCTGGACCACAAGAAAATGGCCGCCGAGCTATATAAGGCGGGAGTCTGGCAAAATGGCGGCTGTTGCGCATTTAAAAAGACAGTGACACAGCAAAAAAACAGTACAGCACAAAGTCACCATAGCACACAAAAAGGCCATGTAGTGAACACCACAGGCCCCTGCAGTGAACACTCAGCCCCCGCTACGCACACAAGCCCAGGTGTACCAGAGACCCCAGAAAACCCAAAGCCGCTACACAAATGGGAAAGGAGGGAGAGGAAATAAGGGAGAGAGGAAAGCAGGGCAAGCCCTCAGTCGACCTCCCAGGGGAAAATTCCAGCCAGACCACTTACCTGAGCAAGGGGCCACTACTTACCCGTCCTGCGACCACCGGCTGGAGGTATCCCAGACAGAACCAACGTCTGCTAAACGGCATGGCTGTCGGCCAGACACACTGTGACAAAGCCATAAAAGACCGGTCATATGTGTGCCCTGGAACAAGATGTTCCCCGGCCGCCCCTGGAGCAACGTGGCCTGTCGTGGATGTCCCAAAGCTGAGCAGAGGGCCGGTACACGCTCGATGGCCAACTACAAGAGTCAAGACCCAGTCTGTCGCCCAGTCGGCTGTTGATAGAAGAATCACAGGATTCAAAAATGCAGGAACAAAATAATAAAAAGCGAAAAAAAATCGCAAAAAAAAAAATCTACAGGACTCCAGAAGTGCCTGACCTCTCCTGTCATTAGGCAGGAAAAAACTGAGGCTGCTAGAGCAGGGTGTGGTTAATACCCGGGGGGGCACGCCCCTTGGGAGGAGCTGCACCGAGGAATGTGTTAACACTTAAAGTGCTTTTTTTCTGCCTAAACTCTCCTAAAGGAAGTGGATATAACCCTACTGTCAAAGGATGCTGTGTCCGTCCATGAACGGAAGAGAAAAGCATGTTTATATTTTGCTGAAATTCAAGACTCCAGGCACAGCGATCAGCTGTGCTTTTAGCTGTGGTTGCATTTAGCCGCGGCACGATTTCGAACGGGGATCCGACTTGGATCCCTGCCAATACCAAGCACTGTGTCTGGTATGAATCTTGAGGGGGAACTCCACGCCAAATTTCAAATAAAAAACTGGCATGGGTTCCCCCAACAGGAGCATGGGCCCTCGGGGTCTGGTATGGATATTAAGGGGAACCCCCGTACGCTGAAAAAACAGTGTGGGGTTTACCCCCAAAATCCATACCAGACCTGTTTCCGAGCAGCAGCCCAGCCGGTCAAGAAAGGGGGTGGGGACGAGCGAGAGCCCCCCCCTCCTTAACCGTGCCAGGCCGCATGCCCTCAACATGGGGGGGTAGGTGCTTGGGGCAGGGGGGGAGCCCTGTCGCCCCCCCACCCCAAAGCACCTGTCCCCATGATTATGAGGACAGAGCCTCTTCCCGACAACACTGGCTGTTGGTTGTCGGGGTCTGGGGAGCTTATCGGAATCTGGGAGCCTGTTTTAATAAGGGGGCCCCCAGATGCCAGCCCCCCAGCCTAGGTGAATGAGTATAGGGTACATAATACCCCTATTCATTCACCTGGCGGAAAAAGAATGTAACGAGGGGGGCCCTGCTTCTTCAAAGACTTCTGCCGGGGGTCCCAGTCTTCACCGCCATCCGGTTTTCTTCCGCCGGTGGGGGGGCCCTGCTTTCTTCTTTAGCTCTTTTACAGCGGCCCCCTCCTGGGCTTCTTCAGCCGGGGGGGTCCCAGTCTTCACCGCGTCTGTTTCTCTTCCGCTGGGGACTCCCGGATTCCGATAATCTCCCCTCCCGCAGATCCCGATAACCAAAGGCCAGAATTGTCGGGAAGAGGCCCTGTCCTCATCAACATGGGGACAGGTGCTTTGGGGTGGGGGCCCCCCTGCCCCAAAGCACCTACCCCCCCATGTTGAGGGCATGCGGCCTGGCACGGTTGAGGGGGGCCCTCGCTCGTCCCCACCCTCTTTTTCCTGACCAGCCGAGATGCTGCTCGGATATAGGTCTGTTATGGAATTTGGGGGAACCCCATGCCGTTTTTCCGGCGTACTGGGGGTTCCCCTTAAAATTCATAGCAGACTCAAGAGCCTGATATGCTCCTGTAGGGGGAACCCATGCCGGTTTTTTAATTGAAATTTGGCGTGGAGTTCCCCCTCAAGATTCATACCAAATGCAGCTTACAGTGCACTACTTTTACCAGCGGTTACGTGCCGATAGCTGCGGGATTTCGCAGCTGGACTCATCCAGTTCTAATTTTTCTATCCGCACAAACCCGCGGGTAACAAAACCGCAGGTACAGTAGGTGAACCCGATATTGTGTCAATCTCGCTCTCTTTCTCGGCGAGATTGAGCACCTACGAGCCCCATCGCGGGAGCCAGCGCCGAGCTGGCTTGCCGCGATGGAGACAGAGCCGTCATAGAAGCGACGGGAGATCCGACTTGGATTCCCGCCAATTCTACACGTGTGCGGCGTTTGTTATGAATCCTGAGGGGGAAGTCCCCGCCGGATTTTAAATAAAAATCCGGCATGGGTTCCCCCCTCAGGAGCATACCGGGCTCTTAGGTCTGTTATGGGTTGTAAGGAGAGCCCCCCTACGCCGAAAAAAATGGCGTAGGGGGTCCCCCTACAATCCATACCAGACCCGTATCCAAAGCACGCTACCCGGCCGGCCAGGAAGGGAGTGGGGACAAGCGAGCGCACCCCCCCTCCTGAGCCGTACCAGGCTGCATGCCCTCAACATGGGGGGGTTGGGTGCTCTGGGGCAGGGGGGCGCACTGCGGCCCCCCCACCTCAGAGCACCCTGTCCCCATGTTGATGAGGACAGGGCCCCTTCCCGACAACCCTGGCCGTTGGTTGTCGGGGTATGCGGGCGGGAGGCTTATCGGAATCTGGGAGCCCCCTTTAATAAGGGGGCCCCCAGATACCGGCCCCCCACCCTAAGTGAATGGTTATGGGGTACATCGTACCCCTACCCATTCACCTGTAGGAAAAATGTAAAAGTTAATAAACACACCACACAAGGGTTTTTAAAATAATTTATTTTTCTGCTCCGGAGGCCCCCCCTGTCTTATTAGCTCTGTTTACCAGGGGGGGCTTCTTCTTTGACGTCTTCGGGTGGGTGGGGGCCGCCGTCTGGTTCTCTTCCACCGCCGGGGGGGTCGCTTTTAAAAAAGCCCCCCCCCCCGGCGGGTTTCCTCCGGCGTCTTCGGCGGGGGGCTTCTTCCGCTATCCCGACGGGTCTTCTCCGCTATCCGGGGGGTCTTCTCAGAAGTGAAGAACATGACGTCACAGCACGGAAGAAGAACTCACAGCGGAGAGCGGCGAAGATAGAAGGAGACCCCCGGAGAGCTGAGAAGACCCCCCGGATAGCGGAGAAGACCTGTCGGGATAGCGGAAGAAGCCCCCCGCCGAAGACGCCGGAGGAAACCCGCCGGGGGGTGGGGGCTTTTTTAAATGTGACCCCCCCCCGCGGTGGAAGAGAACCAGACGGCGGCCCCCACCCACCCGAAGACGTCAAAGAAGAAGCCCCCTCTGGTAAACAGAGCTAATAAAGAAGACAGGGGGGGCCTCCGGAGCAGAAAAATAAATTTTAAAAACCCTTGTGTGGTGTGTTTATTAACTTTTACATTTTTCCTACAGGTGAATGGGTAGGGGTACGATGTACCCCATATCCATTCACTTAGGGTGGTGGGCCCCCTTATTAAAGGGGGCTCCCAGATTCCGATAAGCCTCCCGCCCGCATACCCCGACAACCAACGGCCAGGGTTGTCGGGAAGGGGCCCTGTCCTCATCAACATGGGGACAGGGTGCTCTGAGGTGGGGGGGCCGCAGTGCGCCCCCCTGCCCCAGAGCACCCAACCCCCCCATGTTGAGGGCATTCAGCCTGGTACGGCTCAGGAGGGGGGGGGGGGCGCTCGCTCGTCCCCACTCCCTTCCTGGCCGGCCGGGTAGCGTGCTTTGGATACGGGTCTGGTATGGATTGTAGGGGGACCCCCTACGCCGTTTTTTTTCGGCGTAGGGGGGCTCTCCTTACAACCCATAACAGACCTAAGGGCCCGGTATGCTCCTGAGGGGGGAACCCATGCCGGATTTTTATTTAAAATCCGGCGGGGACTTCCCCCTCAGGATTCATAACAAACGCCGCACACGTGTAGAATTGGCGGGAATCCAAGTCGGATCTCCCGTCGCTTCTATGACGCGCTTGCTGGGATGTGCTGTCACTATTCCAGTGAGTGCGAGATCTCGGCACCATGTCGCCGAGAATCAGCGCGATGCTGTCGTGCTAAAAACACAATATCACAAACACCTACTGTAACTGTAGTGTGTGAATCATGTCATAGGAAAGCATTGTGTGCTTCTAGCTGCGGTAAAATCCGCAGCTAAAAGCACCAATTTTATCTGTCCGTGTGAAAGGGGCCCAACACTGCACCCTGAACGTTTGGCAAACACCTGCCAGACAATTCTCTGCTCATGGATGTCTGTAGATGTCAAATTCTGCCTGTAAATGTGTGTATGACCACCCCCACCACCATAGAACTTATACAACCCTAGGTATACATATGTTAAACACCCTCAATCTCCCAGAATTTTGTATAACAAAAAGTACAAGTTTTATTTATTATTATTCCCCTTTAGAGTAAATATACTTAAAAAAAAAAAAACATTTGTGATACATGGGATCAAAAAGTTTCGATTTTTTTTCAGCACGCCAATGGATGGCAGCACAAGGCTGCATGCACAACCACAGGAAGCACCAACCTTCATAAGTCAGCGTGTCAAAAGACATTGTCCTGGGTACATCGGGAGCTGTGCAACTGGTGCTATTCTGACAATGTGCATTACCACGTCTGTGATTTCATCATTGACAGTAAGTTAGAACAAAGAGCACATTCATTCTGAATGAAACTGGGCAAATCTGCCACAGAGACATTTGACATGATTCAGCAAGTTTGTGGCGATGATGCAATGAGTTGTTTGAGGTGCCATCTGTTGGCATTTTATAAAGCTTGTGTTGCAAAACTTTTTGATATCACCTTATATGTTACACAAGTCTTTTTATTATTATTGAATTGACACTAAACTAAATTTAAAAAAACACACACAATTACTACTGTTTGGCCTTGTAATCCATACTTCTTGAAATTTCCTACTGTGTTTTAAAATGTGCTTCTGCATCTTTGTACTACCAAACCTTTCCTTTGCCAGTTTGTTTGGAATGAGCAGAGCATTAGTCTCTGGTCAATGTCAGGAGCAAGCAAGAGAGGGTGGCTATGTTCCTTAATGCTATGGTAAACAAAGCCTCTGACAGTAAGTTGAGGCAGAAAAATTAATAGAAGAATTTAAAATTTGGAGATGTATATATATATATATATATAATTTTTATAATAGCTTACCTGTAAAATCCTTTTCTTGGAGTACATCACTGGACACATAGTCTAGTAATTACTAAGTGGGTTATATTCCACCTTCAGGTGCTGGACACGGATGTAATCAGACAGAAAGTATTCTCCCTATATAGCACCTCAGTTTTTGTAGCAAAGAAATAAGAGTCCCAATATCCCCAAACAAGAGGAGCGGGAGCTCTGTGTCCCGTGATGTTCTCCAAGAAAAGTATTTTAAAGGTAAGCCGTTATAAAAATCCTATTTTCTTTACCGTACATCACAGAACACAGAGTCTAGCAATTACTAAGTGGGACATCCCAAAGCAATGCCTACTGAGATGCCTACAAAGAACGCAGACCGCCATCATCAAAAGCGGCATTCTCTTGCCGTCTTACATTCACCTGATAGAAATTAGTGAACGTAAGCACCAACAACCAAGTTGCGCCCTTGCAAATCTGAGTCAAAGGCTCCGCGCATGAAGGGCTTACTATCCTGGTAGGGTGCACTCTAAAAGAAACAGGGGGAAACCCTCTCTTTAAACCCCAAGCCTGAAAACTGAAAAATAACCTGAAAACAGTTGATTTAGATGCTGCCTGCCCTTTCCTGGGGCCTCCTGGTAGCATTAGTTTTCAGTATACGAGCAGCCTCTTCAGATAGGCATTGACTGTTCTCACTCTAACGAGAGAGTGTAACCATTGTAACAGCCGCTCTGCCTGCCCATTTCTAGGGTCTTCTGGCAGCACAACAAAATGTCAGTTACCTATATCTGAAACCTTCAGATAGATTTTCAACTGCTCTCATCTACAGCCCTCAAAATTTCCACTCGCCTACTAGCATTTGGCGAGTGGATTTAAGCTGGGGGCGAGTGATGACAGGGCTGCATGACCAATCTCCCTCAAATCTGTGCCTACACTTAGAGTCCAGATGAGATTGGCGGCCGAAGAGGAAAGGTGCATGCTCGGGAAAAGTAGTCTGGTGAGCCGCACACAGGCAGAGCAGTACACACAGGTGCTCTCTTTACAATTCTCATTAAGCCATGGGACCCAACAGTATGACCTCTCTGAGCCTGCCCCCCTCCCCCAGGCCCCGACCAATGTAGCTGGAGAGCAGAAAGTAATGAGTGAGGTGGAGGATTGCAAAAATTACCACTCCGGTGCAGCGCTCACTGAAAGTTGCCCTGACATGAGAGCGGCAGCCTTCTAGTTTGTCCCTCTGGTCTGCCCCCAGTGCCCTATCCCTCTGGTCTGCCCCCAGTGCCCTGTCCCTCTGGTCTGCCCCCAGTGCCCTGTCCCTCTGGTCTGCCCCCAGTGCCCTGTCCCAGTGCCCTGTCCCTCTGGTCTGCCCCCAGTGCCCTGTCCCTCTGGTCTGCCCCCAGTGCCCTGTCCCTCTGGTCTGCCCCCAGTGCCCTGTCCCTCTGGTCTGCCCCCAGTGCCCTGTCCCTCTGGTCTGCCCCCAGTGCCCTGTCCCTCTGGTCTGCCCCCAGTGCCCTGTCCCTCTGGTCTGCCCCCAGTGCCCTGTCCCTCTGGTCTGCCCCCAGTGCCCTGTCCCTCTGGTCTGCCCCCAGTGCCCTGTCCCTCTGGTCTGCCCCCAGTGCCCTGTCCCATTTTGTTAAAGTTGTTGTTGGTAATATTTAATTTTGTAACTTGATTTTGCATAAAACATTGTCATTCCATGAGATAATCTACGAGGGCGTGTTTACGGGTGCAATTAGGCGCAGGGCAGTGTATGAAATTGGGTGGGGCAACTGGTGGCGAGTAACTCTTGAGGCCTGGCTAGTAGCCCTGTCATCTATATTGAGAGAAAAGCAATAACTTTTCCTTCAGCAGGACAAGGTTCTGTAAAAAAGGAAGGCAAGAATATCAATTTTTTTGTTAATAAATTATTTTTTATTTAAAGATTTGCTCTTGTGGTACACTCTATACTTTCAATCATATACAAAAGATATATTAAACATTAAAAATACATTTAGTTATATTTCCATAAATACATTATTTTTATAATCAACAGTGTTACCTTTTGTGTATTTCTATTTTTCTTTTTCCTTCCTCCCTTCCTTCCCCTCCCCTCCCCCCTCCTCCCCCTCACCTTGTTTATACCTTATTGTGTCTAAGTATCGTTTTCCTTTTCTTTTTTTCCCTCTGCCCCCAGACTTCTCTAGGGTTTAATATATATACTTTTTCTCAATTAGATTATACTTTTTTACTCCTTTGCATCTTACCCCCTCCTCCACCCCACTAAGCTCCCCATCTCCTGAGTCTATCCCTTACCAGTTGTGGTGGTGCAAGACTTGCCATATAAGATCAAAACTGCTCGTTTCCCCCATGTGGCTGTATGACAATCTCTCTCTTAGAAGTAGGGAGTTTATGTATTGGATCCACTGCCTCCCTGTGGGTACCCCTGGTTCCATTCAATGTTGTGCAATAAGTTTTCTTGCGTGATATAACAATCTGGTTATCATAAGATACATGCCTTTCGAGAACAGCTCGGCATCTATAGCACAAAGTAGGTACACCAAGGGATCTAAAGAAACTGGTACCGGAGACAATCTTGTTATACACTGGGAGACTTCCTCCCAATACCAATGTAATGTTGGGCATCTCCGATCAGGTGTATAAAATCCCCTTGATGTACTTAACACTGTGCATTGGGGAGAATTTCTTCCCCCCCCCCCCCCACTTATACATATGTAATGGTGTTCTATATGCCCTATGCAAAAAAAATAATTGTGAGTCTAAGACACAGATACCGATACTAACGGGATGGATTCTAAAGCTCTGTCCCACTGATTCTGATCTATATCCCCTACATCTTCTGCCCATTTACTACGGCATCTTAAAGTGGTATGGTCCTGCGCCATAGATAGTTTCATATACATTGATATTAATCCTTTCCGATCATCTGTTCCGAGGACTTCCTCCATCAGGGGTGATGACACTATTGCTAATGATTGTGTTATTTGTTGTGCCTGCAGAGCGTGTCGAATTTGGAGGTATTGATAAAACCCCCTTGGGTTTAACTGGAATTCCTGGCACAGCTGTTTGTATGTTTTTAATACCTCCCCCTCATACAGCTGTGAAAAAAAAAATTCCTTTCTCTTTCCATAGGGTAAATCCCCTTAAAGCGGGAGTTCACCCAAAGATCAACTCTCTGCAGTTAGATCCAGCATACTGCTGACATCTGCAGTATGCTGGTCTTTTTTTTGGTACTTATCGTTTTTGCAGTATTTCTTCTATGGCTCCGAGCGGGGAATCCTGCGGGGAATGGGCGTTCCCGAAGGCAAGCAAGTTGATTGACGGCCTTCGATAGCGCGTCACGGCTTCCGAAAATTGCCGCGGTGACACTTGGCTGTTTACAGCGCCTGCCATGTAGAGCTGACTGCGCAGGCGCCGTAAATTGCCGAGTCTCACTCGTGTGTATTTTCGGAAGCCGTGACGCGCTATCGAAGGCTGTCAATCAACTTCCTTGTCTTCGGGAACGCCTATATCGGAGCCATAGAAGAAATACTGCTAAAACGATAAGTATCCAAAAAAAAAAAAAAAAAAGACCAGCATACTGCAGATGTCAGCAGTATGCTGGATCTAACTGCAGAAAGTTGATTTTTGGGTGAACTCCCGCTTTAATTCCTGTAGCTCTGGGTATCTTGGGTTATGCCATATCGGCGTAAAAGGCAGCAGACCGGTTATCCCCACAGCTTTCCGGGTCCCCCCCCCATACCCTTTTACGAAGAGTGCATATCTGAGCAGAATATGGGATACTGGGCAAATCCATTTCCAGATGTGATGCTGCCTCTAAATTGGGGACAGATATAGTCACCAAATTACATATAGGGTCCTCCCCACCCCCAACCCACCAACTGCTGAAGCTGGGAGGCCAAAAAATACATTTTTGGATAAGGGACTGCCAGGCTTCCTGTCTTTCTATACTGAAGGGTAGCTAAACTTATTCTGGCTTCCTTCTTCCAAATGAAATCCCTTGTTAGTGAGTAAATTTGTTTAAACCATTTATTTGTGATCCATGTAGGTGAATTTTGAAAGACGTATAGAAACTGTGGTGCCCATACAATTTTTATTAAATTTGCCTGTCCTACCACTGACAATGGAAGATAACCCCAACTATTACATTTCTCCCTCTGTCTGTCCAACAGAGGGTCCAAGTTCAACCGAAGATACTCAGCCGGGTCTGGGGATACCACCACTCCCAGGTATTTAAAGCTATTGGTTATCATAATCTGTTCTGCTCCCGCTGGCAGGGGTTCCCTTAACTTAGCAAATGGGCATCAAAATAGATTTGGACCAGTTAATGGCAAAACACAAGAAGTTTCTGAAGTCCCCTATTATGCTCATCACTACCCGCAACGAGTTGGCTGAGTCACCTAAACGAGTGTGTCATCCGCATACAGTGATATTTTATCTTCCCTCTGGCCCCTACGAAACACCACCACCTCTGTAGCGGTACAGATCATAATAGATAGAGGCTCGACAGCTAGCGCGAACAGCAATGGGCACCTTTGCCGGGTCCCTCTATACAAATCAAATGCAGGGGTAAGCTTCTTGTTGATGCAAAGTCTAGCTCTGGGCTTTGAATAAAGCACCTTTATCCATTCTATGTACCTACTCCCCAGTCCAAATCTCCAAGAGGTAGGGCCACTCCACGCTATCGAAGGCCTTAGCGGCGTAAAGGGACAGAATGGCCCTACCCCCCGGATTATCCACCGGCACCTGTAAGTTCATATATAATCGCTGTATATTATCTGCTGTAGAGTGACTGGGTATAAAGCGTGACTGGTCCAGGTGTACTAGTTTGTCAATTACCCGGGATAACCTTGTGGCCAGGATTTTAGCCAAGAGCTTGACATCGATTTCTTTACTGAATGCAGGACGATAAGAGTCCAACAGGAGCCTATCTTTTCCCGGCTTTAAATACTATGATTATCGCCTCCTGCATGCTATCTGACAAGATACCCGTTTTAGCTACCTCCTGCAAGACCTGTAGCAAAGAAGGCAGGAGAATCTCCTCATAGTGGCAGTAGACCTCCACCGGTATCCCATCTGGTCCTGGAGATTAATGTTGTGGAGCCCCTTCTAGGGCTTCCTTTAACTCCATCAGGGTTATGGGTGAATTTGACACTTCCCTATCTACCTTAAAAAGCTGTGGAAACTGGCAGGCTTGTAACAAAGCCATATTTGTTGAACTATAACTGGCTTTAGAGGAGTATAGGTTAAAAATCTTTTAAGATGTCATCCTCAGAGGTGTGAATCTCCCCAGTTTTAACCTTTATTGCTGAAATATTAGAGGATTCCCGCTGCTCCCTGGCTATAAGGGCAAGCCGCTGGGCCGTATTTCCCCCCTCCTCAAAATAGCTTTGCTGCTGAAAATATCTACTCGTCTCTGATGCAGACAGCAGAACAGAATTATACAAAGATCGCGGCTCTATCCAAGAGCAATGTTTGGCTCGAGAGGGATCCGCTACCAGTGCCTGTTCTCTAGCCTTCTGTTCGTCCCGTACCTTATTCTCCCATTCCCTGAAACAAGATTTTATACCCGATATCTCTTTAAAGTGGAGTTCCACCCATAAATATAACATTACATCCAGGGCTCAAGTCCTGCGGGAACGCGTGGGAACGGAGTTCCTGCACTTTTTTCACAGCAGGAACTCAGTTCCCTTTGCAGGACTAGAGCAGCCGAGCCACCCGAGCCAATCCTTCACTAAGCGGCGATGCCCAGCTCAAGTCACTGTCGGGGGCAGGCAAACCTTAGTAATCCTTTATGTTACTGGCCGCTTGATGTAAATGGATTCATCGGGTAGTGTGCGAGTATTCCGTCACTTCCGCAATGTCTCCTGGGAGCTTTTGTCATTGTTCCCAGGAGACATTGCGGAGGTCTGCCGCGAGTTATTGCAGGGTTTAGAAAGAACTTGCGGTTTAGTAATTATGCATATGAGCGTATCTTTTTTTTTGGTGGGGGAGTGGATCTTGGGTGGGAGTTCCCACACTTTTTTTTTTACATCAGTAGTTTTAAAAAAATGTCATTAGTCCTTTACGAAAAAAATGTTTTTTTTTAGATGCCTTCAAAGTGTTGTTGCTAGGCAGAATAGTTAATCTTCCCACTTCCTGCACCTAGGTGCTTAATGCTTCCTAACCTACACCGCACAGACTCCTGGGAATGTAGTGGGTGTAACTTTCCAGGAGTCTGTGCACTCCCCAGTCTCAAAGAATCATGCGACTTGGACAGCACAGGTGCTGAAACCTGATCTGACACTGCTTGTGCAGCACTGAGCATGTGCGAGATCTGCAAGGCTGAAATCCAGGAAGTCATACAGTCTGGCTTCATGATGCCCACACTTAAGATGGCACCAGTCAATTACTATTTTATAAAGTGTCTAAATGCTGTAACAACCTAACAAAATGGACCTTAGTTTACAGACTAACTTTACTAGAATACATTAAGCTTGTGTATTACAGGGGTATTTATATTTAAAAAGTGAAATTGTGGCCGGAACTCTGCTTTAATAAGGCATCCCCTCAGAAATGCCTTAAAGGGGTTGTAAAGGAAATGTTTTTTTCATAATAAGCATCCTTTAGCTGCAGACATTCCTCTTTTCACTTCCTCATTGTTCGTTTTTGCTCAGAAGTTGCTAAATTTCTTCTCTGTTCTGTTCACTTGCTGCTTGTCTGATTTTACTGACCACCGTGATGGGAGGCTTGACTGCGGTGGTCAGAAACGTGCTCAGCCCCTCCTGGGAACTACATCTTTGTGTTAGACTTCAAGGAGGTGTGAATTACTGGGTGTGCTGCAGTTCATACTGGGAAATGTAATTCTTACATGAACAAATGATGCAAACCAGGAAGTGAATGAGAACAGAAACTAGAATGCCGGAGGTGATATAGATGAAGGAATTTAATAGGTATTTACTTGTTTTTTAAACAGAATAATTACACTATTCTGTCTGTCTACCTTGCAGACATTAATTTTAGGCAAAAAATGTTTTTCCTTTAGTGACCCTTTAAGTGTGTCCCACACTTTCACTGCACTGGCGGATCCCCTGTTTAAAGTGTAGAAACTCACGTACTGCCTCTCTAATTCCATCCAATGGGGGAAAAAAGGTCAACCAGTAGGGGTTCACCTTCCATAGTGGGCGGTCTGATATAACGAAGGCACCGATACATACCCAGAATGGTGAGTGGTCCGATATCAAGCGTGGCTCATAAGCCAAGTCTTCTACCCGTTGCATTAGCACCTCATTTCCCAAACCTAAATCTGCACGGGATGTGTTATCTATACGTAGAATGGTATTACATTGGATATTTATGCAAGTTCAACAGGTAGACAGAGTCGGGTCTCATGTGTTTCCTGCCAAAAAATTACCTGGAGTTTCATTTTATCAAAGTATTTAAACATTGCCTTTCTTTTAAACCTTATTCCTCAGGCCCCTGACATTCCATGTCATTAATAATATAGGGAAATATATAGCTGCGCTAAACCAAAAAATATGCTACTGATAAGGGAGCACATCAAATGCACACATGGGCCAATACATAAACCATGTGTGCCTATTTAGTGAAAGACTATGAGCATCTATATTGACACAAATGTAAACATCAAAATAAATCCGAGTGCAAATCACATTTGACAGATGGGACTCTAATCGACATGCGTGCTGAATCTGCAAATAAAAATAAGTCCTAATCCATCTGGTGGATGGAATGGATAGTGACAGGAAAGTGATTCAAAGGTTCAATTAAAGTCCCGGTAAATATAGAAAGTCTGTATATGAAAAAATAATTGTACACCCGTGCACACTCCAACAAATGGTATCCTCGTGATCCCGTGTAGGCCCGCTGTGAATCCGCCATCTTAAGTCAAAGAATCTGCTTACCGGATACAAAGGTCCCCATGGACCAAATGCAGCATATAGAATCCAGCAGAGAACCGGTAACTGTTGTGTCCACAGTATGGCAAGGATCAGGAACACTCCATATAAATCACTCATAGGCAGTGGGTCATGTAAAAAGGAAAGGCCTTACATAGCATAAAATCAGGAGGTTTATTGTTAAAAACAGGGTTAGGTAAACAACTCACATTTCTGTAGATAAAAACACGCCTTGAGCCTGTAGAGCCGGCCGGACGCTAACAGGCAAACCCGTTCGTGTAGAGATTTCTGCGAAAGAGGGGGATGGCGTCAGCACATCGCTCGCTCCGCCCGACGCGTTTCGTGATAGGTCACTTCGTCTAGGGGCACGGGCGGCAAGCTGGGTCATCCCCTCTTATAGACAACATACAAAAACAATTAGACCAAGCCTCGTTCCGGATGGAGGGCGCATGCGCATTGCCTAGCTCAAGAAGGCCAGGTCTCGTATACGTTCCACTGTGAAGACAGCATCCTGCCTCGCTCGCTGAAGCCAAAGCTAACCCACGGGCAGGTGGGCCAATGGCTTGAAGGAACACGCACCCAGCCCCCGGGAGTAGTCATGGTGACTCCGTGTCCCGGATGTAAGACATACAACACTGTACTATGGGGACATACACGGAAATTGGGTATATGCTTACATGAAATGATCGCAGTTCAGCATAAAATTTTAAAAACCTTAAATCATATTAAAAGACAATATTTAAACAGCTGATGGTTACAAATAATTGCCTATCAAAACATTGATAACAAAGGGGTGAGACTAAATGTAGCTTTGTGTGAAGCAAGGACAGGTTACCGGCATAATGCACCAAGGACTTCTCTCACACCAGTAAGACATACTGCAGCACATAAGGTCCCTAGGTAAACACCACATCCCAGATTGCATCAAGTGCCACACCCCTCCTGTTCCAATGTTGGGATCTGTGATGTCATAGGGCCAAAGAGATGTGATCTCCAGCTGGAAGATTGAACAAGAGCCAGTGGAACTCACAGAGCTCCATCACCAAGAGATCACAAGTTAAGTAAGCATACACAATGGATATTAAATCCATATGCAACTACTGCGTGTGCACATGTGAAGACCTGTGCACACGCAGCCGCAAACATAACAATGTTTGAATGGATAAATGAAAAAGAAAGGGGAATTTAAAAATACCATCCCTCATCCAACCTAAGAATTGTTAATAAAGGCATTTATATCGGTATCCACATTGAGTCCGTATGGAAGGTAAGTTCTCAGCCTGTGTATCCAAGACATTTCTGATCTGGATATCTCCCTGACTAGGGAACTCCCCCTCCAGTGCAGCTTATACTTGTCTATACCCACTAACAACGTACCGTAAGGATTCCTGCCGTGGGCACAGCACAGGCTGTGACCCTGGGGCACACACGGACGCTGCGCTTCCACAAAGTGTTTAATAGATGATCCCTGTCAAGTAGGACATGCCACCCATCCGTTTTTGGATATCCTATGCTCTCATTTAAGAGCCTCTCTCTGCCCCAGTTTTAAGTCCACCGGTGGACTTTTCAGGGGTTTTTCGGTTACCCTGACTTGTACCCCTCCCATGCCTGACTCTCTATATATATATGGATTCAAGCGCTCAATCGTTGACGTCATGAAATTGTCATCATAGACACACTTGGCCTGGACTATTGATGACCATTTCCGATATCATTAAAAGTGATTTGTAAACTATCTCACATTATCGGTAGATACTCCGTGTATGTTCAGAGTTTTCCTGGATGGTCGCACCCACCGTAGTGCATCAGATTGTGAAACAATATCTGCATATTAGCAAAAATCCTGTTTGTCTTGTCCTGAAGAAGCCCCCGCGGTGAAACGCGTAGGCGACTTCAATAGGATTTATTCACTATCCATATATTTCTGATCCAGATGGTTTTTATTGTGACTGTATTTATTCACATTCTATTATACCACTGTTATTGTACATTATATTTTTTCATATTTGTAATAAATAATATATTTTATACTTCCACGTGCCTCAAAGTCCGACTTTGCCCACTCTTTGGATTGGGTGCTTTTTCTATATTCTTACCATTACGGATGTGGCTAATGTGAGTGCTTTCCTTGTGTATCTTGTTCCCTTAACCTTCCCTCTTTCTTTTCCCTTATCCTTTTCTACTTTCCTTTCCCTCTCTTCCTTTCCCTCTCTTCCTTCCCCCCCCCCATTTCCCCCCCCTCTCCCCTATGTTCTTTCTCTTTTTTCACCCCAGTTATGTGTTTTCCCCTTCCCCTTCATTCCCTTCCCCTTTTTTTCAAGCTGAACTGCTATCATTTCATGTAAGCATATACCCAATTTCCGTGTATGTCCCCGTAGTACAGTGTTTTACGTCTTACATCCGGGACACGGAGTCACCATGACTACTTCCCGGGGCTGGGTGCGTGTTCCTTCAAGCCATTGGCCCACCCGCCCGTGGGTTGGCTTTGGCGTCAGCGAGCGAGGCAGGATGAGTTCTCTACAGTGGAATGCATATGGGACCTGGCCTCCTTGAGTTAGGCAATGCGCATGCGCCCTCCATCCGGAACGAGGCTTGGTCTAATTGTTTTTGTATGTTGTCTATAAGAGGGGATGACCCAGCATGCCGCCCGTGCCCCGAGACGAAGTGACCTATCACGAAACGCCTATGAGTGATTTATATGGAGTGTTCCTGATCCTTGCCATACTGTGGACACAGCAGTTACCGGTTCTCTGCTGGATTCTATATGCTGCATTTGGTCCATGGGGACCTTTGTATCTGGTAAGTAGATTCTTTGACTTAAGGTGTCTGTAAAAAAAAAAGGTAAAGTATATAAGTGTCTGTAAAAACTCCATAAGAGCTGGCTCCTTGCTAAGATCTGGTGTGGAATTTCTGATCAGAAGTGGAATTTTTGATTACAAGTGGAGAGTTAATAACCAGGATTTGCTTTTAGCTGCTTTTAACTGTTTCTGCTGCAAGTGTTCAATTGTTTGTCTTTTTTTCTCTGACACTTTTTAAACAGCTTTTTTTTTCCTTTCTGCTAATTTAGGGGAGTGTTTAATTGTTAACAGGGGAGTGTCTAATTGTTAACAGGTGAGTATATAAGTGTCTGTAAAAACTCCATAAGAGCTGGCTCCTTGCTAAGATCTGGTGTGGAATTTCTGATCAGAAGTGGAATTTTTGATTACAAGTGGAGAGTTAATAACCAGGAGTTTAAAACAAGAGTTAAGACACGAGTCTTCTAAAACTGTAAGTATTATCTTAATCTTCATACAAGTAATTATATTGTAACTGGGAAATGAGTGCTAGCAGGGTTGAAGGTTTTGCTCAGTGCACAGTGTGTCACATGTATGCAAAATTGGTGCAACAGCTCCAAGATGGATACCGCTGTGACAGATGTGAGCAGGTTGCCCTTCTGGAAGCTCGTATTAGAGATCTGGAGGAGCAAGTTGCAACACTGGGTAGAAATGACAACCTTGAAAGGGGTCCTCTGCTCGCTGAGCAAGTGGTCAGTAAGGTTGATGTGGAGGGTGGAGGGGAAAGTCAGGATTATCAGATAGGGAGATGGGTTAATGCAGTTAGAGGGAGTGGAAGGGGCGTGAAGAAAGGGAAGGCCAGTCCTGTATTTGTGCATCAAAACAAATTTGCCAAGTTGGGTGATGATGTGGAGGTGGCAAACACAGAGGTGGCAGCCCTAGATGTTACTGCTACCCCTAACAGCCGGGAGAGCAACCCATCTAGTAGAGGTGGGGAGGGGAGTGCAGGTAGGCCTAGACAGTTGGTGGTAATAGGGGATTCTATAATCAGAAGGACTGATAGAATAATTTGTCGCCAGGATCGCTTCAACCGAATGGTTTGCTGTCTCCCTGGTGCCAGGGTTCGGCATGTGGTGGACCGGGTGGATAAATTACTGGGAGGGGCTGGGCATGACCCAGCTGTCTTGGTCCACGTTGGAACCAATGACAGTATACGTGGAAGGTGGAGGCTCCTTAAGAATCAATTTAAAGAACTAGGCTGCAAGATGAAGGGAAGGACCTCCAAGGTGATATTCTCTGAAATATTGCCTGTGCCATGCGCAACACAGGAAAGGCAGGGGGAGATTAGAGAGCTGAATGCATGGCTAAAGACCTGGTGTAGGAAGGAGGGATTTGGGTTTCTAGAGCACTGGGCTGACTTTTCATTGGGGTGCAGCCTATATGCTAAAGACGGTTTGCACTTGAATGGAAGGGGGTCTGCTGTGCTGGGGGAGAGGTTTATGGGAATGCTGGAGGAGTATTTAAACTAGGATTGAGGGGGGAGGGTGAATTAGAATTACATCGAGCAGACAGGTCAGTTAGTGGTCAGACATTAATGGAGAGTGGAATGGGGATAGATGGGGGGAGGGTTATGGCAGGTGACAAGAAAGTTCCCATGTTGCAAACAGCCATTGGAAATAATAGTGCCATTTGTACTACTATAAATTATATGAAAAACACCAGAGAAAAATGTAACAATACATTTAAGTGTTTGTTCACCAATGCCAGAAGTCTGCCAAGCAAAACAGGTGAGCTGGAAGCTCTGATGCATGAGGAGAGCTATGATGTAATCGGTATTGCTGAAACTTGGCTTCAATCCTCACATGACTGGGCTATTAATATTCCTGGCTATGCTCTCTTTCGGAAAGACAGGGTAAAAAGGAAAGGTGGAGGGGTCTGTCTCTATGTGAGAAGTGACCTCAAAGCAAGCGTGAAAGAGAACCTGGTTGATGGAGAGTGTGATGAGGCTGAAGCATTATGGGTGGAACTGCATACAGATGTGCGTAGTTCAAAATTAATCATTGGAGTTTGTTATAAACCACCCAATGTTAATGAGGAGGTGGAGACTCAGCTCCTTGCACAGATGGAAAGGGCTGCAAGGTCTGGGACGGTGATAATAATGGGGGATTTTAACTACCCAGAAATTGACTGGATTAATGGCACTTCTGGGACAGTTAAAGGACAAAAATTTAAAAACCTATTGCAGGACAATTTTATGGTGCAGTTTATTGAGGCCCCAACTAGGAATGATGCTCTGTTGGACCTGATAATCTCAAACCATGCAGAGCTTATTACTAATGTTCAGATAAAGGAACACCTGGGTAGCAGTGATCATAACATGATTTCATTTAATGTTAACTATAAGCAAGAAATACATACAGGAAATATTAAAACACTAAATTTTAAGAGAGCAAATTTTCCAAGGATGAGGGCTGCTCTCCAGGACTTGGACTGGGAGGGACTATTGGCACATATGAACACAGAACAGAAATGGGAATTCTTCAAAAAGACTGTGTGGAACCTCACTGCAAAGTATGTTCCCATGGGCAATAAGTTTAAAAGGCTAAAAATAAAACCTATGTGGCTCACGGTCAAAGTTAAAAAAGCTATAAACAATAAGAAAGTAGCTTTTAAAAAATATAAAAATGAAGGAACACTAGTGTTGTTTAAATGTTACAAAGAATATAACAGGATATGCAAAAAGGAAATCAAGGATGCAAAAATTCAAAACGAACGACAGATTGCAAAAGATAGTAGGACAAACCCCAAAAAATTCTTTAAATATATTAATAGTAAAAAGGTGAAGTCTGAGCATGTAGGCCCCTTACAAAATAATCTAGAGTGGGTGACTGGGGACAAAGAGAAGGCAAATTTATTAAATGTTTTCTTCAGCTCTGTGTATACAATGGAGCATGGGGGAGCTCATGTCCAAAATGGGGGTGGGAGTGACACAGCCCCAAATCCACAATGGCTCAAAAGTGATATGGTCCAGAAATATTTAGACAGAATAAAGGTGGATAAAGCACCTGGACCTGATGGCATCCATCCACGGATCCTAGGTGAGTTGAGCTCTGTCATTTCAAAGCCACTGTATCTAATATTTAGGGACTCATTAAAGACAGGAATAGTACCACTGGATTGGCGCAGGGCCAATGTGGTGCCCATATTTAAAAAGGGAACAAAGTCTTTACCAAGTAACTATAGACCTGTTAGTTTAACTTCTATAGTTGGGAAGATACTGGAACGTTTAATAAAAGACCACATGGATGAGTTCTTGCTGGAAAAAAACTATTTAAGCAGCAGTCAACATGGATTCATGAAAGACAGAAGTTGTCAGACAAACCTGATTTCCTTTTATGAAGAGGTAAGTAAAACCCTGGACAGAGGCGTGGCTGTGGACGTGATATATTTGGATTTTGCAAAAGCGTTCGATACAGTTCCGCACACACAGCTCATGTGTAAGGTAAGGTCTACAGGATTGGATATATCAGTTTGTAAATGGATAGAAAACTGGCTGAAAGCCAGAATTCAGAGAGTCGTGGTTAATGATTCTTACTCTGAATGGTCCAATGTTATCAGTGGTGTACCCCAAGGTTCAGTGCTGGGACCCTTACTTTTCAATATATTTATAAATGATATTGGGTCTGAGATCAAAAGTAACATTTCTGTCTTTGCAGATGACACCAAGCTATGCAGTGGAATAACGTCCTTACAGGATGTCTCCAATTTACAAGCCGACCTCAATGCTCTGTCTGATTGGGCGACTAAGTGGCAGATGAGGTTTAATGTAGATAAATGTAAAGTTATGCACTTGGGGGCTAAGAATATGCATGCATCATACATACTAGGGGGAGTACAACTGGGGGGGTCTGTAGTGGAGAAAGATCTGGGGGTTTTAGTTGATCATAAGCTCAATAATGGCATGCAATGCCAAGCTGCGGTTTCCAAAGCGAGCAAAGTCCTTTCTTGTATTAAGAGAGGTATGGACTCCAGAGACAGAGATATAATTTTGCCCCTGTACAAATCATTAGTAAGACCTCATCTGGAATATGCAGTTCAGTTTTGGGCACCAGTTCTCAAAAAGGATATAGGAGAACTGGAGAAAGTGCAGAGAAGAGCAACCAAATTGATAAGAGGCATGGAGGAGCTCAGCTATGAGGAAAGATTAGAGGAACTAGATTTATTCACTCTTGAGAAGAGGAGAATAAGGGGGGATATGATCAACATGTACAAATATATAAGAGGTCCATACAGTGAACTTGGTGTTGAGTTATTCACTTTACGGTCATCACTGAGGACAAGGGGGCACTCTTTACGTCTAGAGGAAAAGAGATTTCACCTCCAAATACGGAAAGGTTTTTTCACAGTAAGAGCTGTGAAAATGTGGAACAGACTCCCTCCAGAGGTGGTTCTGGCCAGATCAGTAGATTGCTTTAAGAAAGGTCTGGATTCTTTCCTAAATGTGCAGAATATAACTGAGTACTAAGATTTGTAGGTAAAGTTGATCCAGGGTAAATCCGATTGCCTCTCGGGGGATCAGGAAGGAATTTTTTCCCCTGCTGTAGCAAATTGGATCATGCTCCGCTGGGGTTTTTTGCCTTCCTCTGGATCAACTGTGGGTATGAAGTTGGGTGTATAGGATTTTACTGTGTTTTTTTATTTTGTTTTTTGTGGTTGGACTGGATGGACTTGTGTCTTTTTTCAACCTGACTAACTATGTAACTATGTAACTATGTAACTATGTGGCGGATTCACAGCGTGCCTACACGGGATCACGAGGATACCATTTGTTGGAGTGTGCACGGGTGTACAATTATTTTTTCATATACAGACTTTCTATATTCACCGGGGCTTTAATTGAACCTTTGAATCACTTTCCTGTCACTATCCATTCCATCCACCAGATGGATTAGGACTTATTTTTATTTGCAGATTCAGCACGCATGTTGATTAGAGTCACATCTGTCAAATGTGGTGATTTGCACTCGAATTTAGTTTGATGTTTACATTTGTGTCAATATAGATGCTTATAGTCTTTCACTAAATAGGCATACATGGTTTATGTATTGGCCCATGTGTGCATTTGATGTGCTCCCTTATCAGTAGCATATTTTTTGGTTTAGCGCAGCTATATATTTCCCAATTTTTGTTCACTGTTGTTCACAGAATAGTTGCTGCTTATTAATCCAGACACAAACACTATTCTTAACTTTGCGCAGTTGTATTCTACCATTCTTCATTAAGTGGTCTTGCATAGCAAGATCACTTATTGTTCTCTCACATATATATTATTCTTATTATAGCCAAATTTGCCACCCTAACTCCTCCAACAGTTTTTACACTACATAGACTAGTAATATATCCAATCGTGCGGATTGTTCCCGATCGCGTTGCTATTATTTTGTGGAACGTTTCGCCGAATCGTTCGCGAAATATCATAATTTTTGCGGCAAGATTTTCCCATAGGAATGAATGGGGAGAGGTCAGAAACTGAAAAATCAGGACACGATTTGTAAACTGCGACCACTCCCTCATTTTCAAGCCAACCTACACAAATCTTATATCAAAATGTTCAGCTGTCCCTGCTGCCACTAGACGTCTCCACGGCTAAGCGATCAACCAAACCGTTTTCACAATATGACAATTTGTAGACCCAGATCTACATTTTGATGTATAGTATGTCTCTGAAGTATAAAAATTTCAGGCACAGTCGCAGTTTATATATTATGAAAAAGAGAGGTTCCCCAATGGGTCTATAGGCAGCGGATGAGACAGTAAAAATATGTATAATAAGTATTTATTCCGAGATTTTCTCGGGTAGCAACAATGAGTGAAAGATTGCATATGAACAATTGTACAGATTAAAAAGTCACATTCCTTATTAAAGAGAATCACAGTCCTTGATACAATATAAGTAAAAGTAAGTAATGATACATATTACAGTTTCACATGAGTGTTGAGCCCCGACGCGTTTCGACCAATAGGGTTTGGGCGATCTTAATGTGGCTCTTTGTAAGTTCTCCAGGGTGGGCCCTTCCCCCTGGGATGGACGGGGGCAATCTGTGCCCTTCCCGATTATCCAACGGCATCACAGATTATAAACACCTTGATCCAGTGGTAACTATAACTTTATGGTCAATATAATATGATGGCCAATTCAACTGTGATGTATGTTGACATGTGTCCTTTCATCCAATGTTTGAACCCATGTAATTATTATTTCCCAGCAATCCTGTCCCCCTGAAGAGAGGGCGATCTTAATGTGGCTCTTTGTAAGTTCTCCAGGGTGGGCCCTTCCCCCTGGGGTGGACGGGGGCAATCTGTGCCCTTCCCGATTATCCAACGGCATCACAGACTATAAACACCTTGATCCAGTGGTAACTATAACATTATGGTCAATATAATATGATGGCTAATTCAACTGTGATGTATGTTGACATGTGTCCTTTCATCCAATGTTTAAACCCATGTAATTATTATTTCCCAGCAATCCTGTCCCCCTGAAGAGACCCAATTAGTCGAAATGTGTCAGGGCTCAACACTGTATCATATGAAGCTGTAATATGTATCATTACTTACTTTTACTTATATTGTATCAAGGACTGTGATTCTCTTTAATAAGGTGACTTTTTAATCTGTACATATTTTTACTGTCTCATCCGCTGCCTATAGACCCATTGGGGAACCTCTCTTTTTCATGCAATCTCAGGGTTAGCAGCTCCTTCATCTCTATTATTTTGTGTCCCTTCTCTTTTTTCGCAGTTTATATATTAACCTAAAGATTTTTGGTTTCCTGACTGGAATGTCAATTGATGGCGTAGGTTGCAAACAAATTGTCATATTGTGAAAACGGTTTTTGTCGATCGCTTAGCCGTGAACACGTGTAGTGGCAGCAGGGGTAGCTGAATGTTTTGATACAAGATTTTTGTAGGTCGGCTTGAAAATGAGGGAGTGGTCGCAGTTTACAAATCATGTCCTGATTTTTCAGTTTTTGACATTCCACACTATAAGCTTCACCAATCATTCCTATGGGAAAATGTATATGGGAGACGCTGAGGTAATTAAAACTCCTCACACACAGCTGTAAGGGGATTCTATAGCTCCTCCCACACAGTTGTGAGGTAGTTGTGAGGTGATATCTGTGAGGTGATATCTGTGAGGCGATATCTGTGAGGTGAGTTCTGGCTTCTACCACACAACTGAGGCAAATTATATCTATAGTCTCACACAGCTGAGGAAAATTATAGCATTATAGCTGCTCCTTCACAGCTCTGAAGGGAATTATATCTCCTCCAACACATACCATCATGCCATCTAAAGGAAAGAGGTCTAAAGCTGCAAAGATACGCTGGACTAAACAGGACCTTTCAGACCCACGCTTTTAGGATCTGGAGCCCCACAGCAGCATAGTGGAAATGGAGGTTAGCAACCCTCCATTGCACCCAGTCCATAGCAACCAGTTTTTGATGGGGCAAATAGGATGGTGCAGTTTCGATGGTGCAGTTTTGATGGGGTCGTTTTTGATGGGGCAATGGATCGAACTGGATCGAAACACTGTTGGACCACATTTACATCTCCAGGGGCACTGTCTCCAGTCAGGAGTATTGGTGGAGGCAAGACCACGTCGCACTATTTCCCCAGAAATTGTATCTTTTCTAGTTAATAATATACCCCTTTTATTCCTATTAACCATTACCACGGGCAGGGGGACCATTATATATATTCAAACAATGGGCCAACAAGCTTTTATCCACCTATGCAACTTACCCCTGCAGAGCCTTGTCCCTTTTTTAAAATACATATTCCTACAAAGTCCACTTCCATCCCCATTGCTACCATGTAATAATCCTACCTCCTACCTCTGGTGAACTTATGTAGCTTGTGTAACAAAATGTATATTTATACCTTCTTATATTTATTTGTGATGTGGCTCCCCCTTCCCTCCCCCTCCCTTCCTCCCCTCTACCCTTAACCAACCCCCCCCCCCTCCCTGCCCAGCTGGGCCTACCCTAAGGGCCTTAACCTCTACTCTCCACTCATTCCTTCGCCCTTTCTCTCCAACATACATCCCTTGAATCCTTATACTAGGGCCCCCCCCCACCCCCTTTAGTGCTATTAAAGTGCTCTACCGTCTGAATAAGTTTAAATTTTCCGGCCCCCCCCCCCCCCCCCGTTACATTAGTGTGTTCTTTCATACTACTTTATCTAGTTAAAAAAAAGCCTAAAAGGGGAGTCCCATTAATCTCTTGACCCATAGTATTTGAATTTCTATGTCCCTCTTGTTAAACTCCAGCCATTTTTTACACTTTTTGGCGAGTCGAAAAATGTATACCTTCCGTTGTGGTTACTCGCAAATGGGTAGGGTACAACAGCGTGCATGTCATCTTTTGTTGTTGAAGAATTAGATTGATTGGTCTGCAGGCTGCTCTCTGTCTCTGAAGATCTGGAGAAAAGTCCTGGAAAAATTTGATTCTTGCCCCATTATAAACAATTTCCCCCTTTTCTCTGGCCTTCTGGAGCAGGGTCGCTGTATCCCTATAATTATGCATTTTTATCAGCAGGGGACTTGGATAATCACTCGCCTGGTGGGACTTGAAGGGAACTCGATGGGCTCTTTCAATACAAAAAAATGGTGTAAAAGATGTAGCCCCGAATATCTCCCTAATCCACCCCTCTAGGAATACTACCGGATCGGCACCCTTGCTCCGTTCAGGCATGCCTATTAGTCCAACGTTACTTCTACTGTTTCTGTTCTCTAGTTCATCAATTTTGGCGGCCTGTTTATCCATTTGTTTCTTCAGTTCCGAGACTTCTTGTCTGAGCGGAAGTAGAGTGTCCTCTGCTACACTTACTCTTTCTTCCAACGCAGCGTTTTTTTCTTCCGTCTCCCTCAACTTCCCCCCCATTGAGACTAGTTATTTAATGCCTTTCAGCTGTATGTCCATACTGGTTACCATTTCCTTACAGGCATTTATAGAGCGTGCAAAAGGTCCCTCAATGTGGGCTCTCCTTCACTTCCTATCAAACCACCTTCCATGCTCACCTCGACTGTTGGGGGGGGCTTGTTATAGTATTTACTGCGCTGGATTTTCCTGCTCCCCCCTGGCCCTATAGTATTTGCTTTTGTCACTTAACGCCATTGTCGGGCTCACTGGTGCTTGAGCACTACCTTGGCTTTTTCTTGCCGCCGAAGGTCCTGCTTGGGCCAACTGTTGGAACTTTGCTGGCGACAAGGTGGTTCGGGCAAAGCGTTCTAATTTTGCTGCTGCTGCCTTTCCTTGATTTGCCTGATTCTTTGCTGCGCATGTAATCTGGAATCCTTCCTGAGGTAACGGATGCTGAGGCTGCAATATCTGTTCCTCTGCTCCTCTTTCCAGGCATATTAGGGAGCCCCCTTAGTGTTGTTTATCCCCTCTCTATACCAAGTAAACCGAGGGGAGAGGAGGAAAGGAAAAAAAAATCTCTCCACCTCTTTCCAGGTAGCGAACAGTTCTCAGCTATCCAGATTTTTATTTCTTTATAATATTTCAATTCTTAGTTTTGCAAATGCACAAATGTTGATATAAATCTGGCACTGGCAGTGAATATAGGGGCCGTTATCAGTTACACAAACGCACCAATATTCATATGATCCGGCCCTGGCAATGGACGTGAGGGCCGCTGGACACAGAACACAGTGCTGATCTACAGACCGTTTCAAATAAATTTTGTCACACAGTGCATACTGATAAGCTCACCGCTTGATAATTCAGACTGTCAAAAGCAGTAATCGGTATCACGGTGTTTGGGGGGGTCCCGCAGCTCCCGCCGTCCAGATAGCTTTTATTCCGGCTCGCTGGATTCCTCTCCATTCCCCCCCCTCTTCCTCCTCTTGTGCTTCACGCTGCACTGCTCAGGAACTCGCAAGATCGCACGGTATCCTACAGGGTCACAGAGGGTGGTACTACCACTAACTATGCACATTGGCTGGGATCACAGCGCCAAGCCAGGATAATGTGCGCAAATGTAGCAGTGGTATTGTGGTTAGTCTTGTATCTGTCGCCTACTTTCTTCACACCATTTTACACATCGAGCGGCTCACACGGACACATGCACATACAAGTGTGGCTCCACAGCAACGGACCACGGGGATCTCAGCGGGTTCACAGCTACTGCATCTCAAATCAAAAGTATTAAAGGCGGCATAGTCTCCTGTCATATGGGGGGGGGGGTGGAGCGGAGACACTCACTCACACTGCCACCTTCACTCCCTCTTGCATCCGGCCACGCCCCGCAGAGCCCGTATGTCAGTTTCCTATATCTGAAACTTTCAGATAGATCGTTAACTGCTCATCTATATTGAGAGAAAAGCAATAACTTTTCCTTCCGCAGAACAAGGTTCTGGAAAAAAGGAAGGCAAGAATATCTTGATTCAAATGAAAACTAGATCCTTTTAGGAAATAAGGCTGGGTGAGGATTTATCACCCTATCCTTAATTATTCTTAAGTTTGGGTCTATACAAAGAATGTTGCCAATACTGAACTCTTGCGGAGGCTACCGCAACCAAGAACATCAATTCCCTTGTTAGAAGGATGAAGGGAAATATGGTGCATCGGCCCAAGGTGCTGACCTTGTAAGCCGACAAAACTAGAGACTTAATCCCCCGAGCACAAGGGTGACCTAACTGGCGGACTTATACGCGTTACCCCTTGTATAAAGACCCGGATCAAAGAGTGAGAAGCAAGCGACCTTTGAAAATACTGACAAGGCCGAGATTGGATCCTAAATAGAGGCTAGCTCCATCTCCTTTCCTAATGTAGGAAGGCAAGAATTTTACCTATGACATACTTCCAAGGATGCCACCCCTTGGTTTCACACCAGGAACATGTGCCTTCCAGATCCTATGATATATGGTCTTGGAGGCCAGCTCTCCTGTATGAATCAAGGTAATTTGATTCTGAAAGCCTGATCCTAAAGAATGCAGGCTATAACAGCCAGACCATTAATTCCCATGTTTGCAAGATGGGATGGAATACCCCCTTGCGAAGTACAGTAGGTGCACGCGATATTGTGTCAATCTCGCTCCCTTTCTCGGCGAGATTGACCACCTACGAGCCCCATCGCGGGAGCCAGCGCCGAGCTGGCTTGCCGCGATAGAGACAAAGCCGTCATAGAAGCGACGGGAGATCGGACTTGGATTCCCGCCAATTCTACACGTGTGCGGCGTTTGTTATGAATCCTGAGGGGGAAGTCCCCGCCGGATTTTAACTAAAAATCCGGCATGGGTTCCCCCCTCAGGAGCATACCGGGCCCTTGGGTCTGTTATGGGTTGTAAGGAGAGCCCCCCTACGCCGAAAACACGGCGTAGGGGGTCCCCCTACAATCCATACCAGACCCGTATCCAAAGCACGCTATCCGGCCTGCCAGGAAAGGAGTGGGGACGAGCAAGCGCCCCCCCCCCCTCCTGAGCCGTACCAGGCTGCATGCCCTCAACATGGGGGGGTTGGGTGCTCTGGGGCAGGGGGGTGCACTGCGGGGCCCCCCCACCCCAGAGCACCCTGTCCCCATGTTGATGAGGACAGGGCCCCTTCCCGACAACCCTGGCCGTTGGTTGTCGGGGTATGCGGGCGGGAGGCTTATCGGAATCTGGGAGCCCCCTTTAATAAGGGGGCCCCCAGATACCGGTCCCCCACCCTAAGTGAATGGATATGGGGTACATCGTACCCCTACCCATTCACCTGGAGGAAAAATGTTAAAGTCAATAAACACAACACAAGAGTTTTTAAAATAATTTATTAGTCTGCTCCGGAGGCCGCCCCGTCTTCTTTAGCTCTTTTTACCAGGGGGGGCTTCTTCTTTGACGTCTTCGGGTGGGGGCTGTTGACTCGGCGCACCCCGGTTCTTCCTCCAGCTGTCCGGTGCCTTCTCCTTCAGCGCTGAACGTCTATCTTCTTCTTCCGTGCTGTGACGTCATCTTCTTCCCTTTTCCCGATGTTGACACGCCGGCTCTTCTCGCTGAAATGACGGGTGTGCGGCTTGCATCGGACCTATATAGGCCTCACAGTCCCATCATGCTCTGTACCTACCCATGTGATACCTACCCACGTGAGTAGGTACAAAAAGCGACCCCCCCCGGCGGTGGAAGAGAACCGTACGGCGGTGAAGAGCGGCCCCCACCGGAAGACGTCAAAGAAGAAGCCCCCCCCCCTGGTAAAAAGAGCTAAAGAAGACAGGGGGCGGCCTCCGGAGCAGACTAAATTATTTTAAAAACTCGTGTTGTGTTTATTGACTTTAACATTTTTCCTCCAGGTGAATGGGTAGGGGTACGATGTACCCCATATCCATTCACTTAGGGTGGGGGGCCGGTATCTGGGGGCCCCATTATTAAAGGGGGCTCCCAGATTCCGATAAGCCTCCCGCCCGCATACCCCGACAACCAATGGCCAGGGTTGTCGGGAAGGTGCCCTGTCCTCATCAACATGGGGACAGGGTGCTCTGGGGTGGGGGGGCCCCGCAGTGCACCCCCTGCCCCAGAGCACCCAACCCCCCCATGTTGAGGGCATGCAGCCTGGTACGGCTCAGGAGGGGGGGCCGCTCGCTCGTCCCCACTCCTTTCCTGGCCAGCCGGGTAGCGTGCTTTGGATACGGGTCTGGTATGGATTGTAGGGGGACCCCCTACGCCGTTTTTTCGGCGTAGGGGGGCTCTCCTTACAACCCATAACAGACCCAAGGGCCCGGTATGCTCCTGAGGGGGGAACCCATGCCGGATTTTTTGTTAAAATCGGGCGGGGACTTCCCCCTCAGGATTCATAACAAACGCCGCACACGTGTAGAATTGGCGGGAATCCAAGTCGGATCTCCCGTCGCTTCTATGACGCGCTTGCTGGAATGTACTGTCACCATTCAAGCGAGTGCGAGATGTCGGCACCCTGTCGCCGAGAATCAGCGTGATGCTGTCGTGCTAAAAACACATTCTCGGCGGCAGGTACTGTAGGTCTGGAAAATATTAAGGGACCCTGGGTCCTCTACTACCACGCTTACAATTCCTGCACAGTGAGGTCGTCTGGGTTATGCCATTAAGGCCGGCTTCTGTTCCCCTCTGATGTTGCATAGAAGCCACGGAAGTCACAGGACTGGGGGAGAGAACACAAACCAGCGACAACTGGTCCCACGGGGTCACTAACGCATCTGTCGATCATGCGGGTGGACCCTTTGTCCGTGACACAAAGCTGTCCAACTTCTTGTTGAACCTGGACGCCAATAAATGTTATGTACAGGATACCCTTTCTCTGGCATTTGGTCAGAAAAAAAGTCAGGGTGTAGAGGTCATTCTCCCGGGAACAATTGTTGACGGCTCCAGAGAACCGCCTGCCAATTCTGCATTCCATGAAATGAAGCTCCTCTGTCCAAGCCAGAACATGGCTTACTTCCCTCTGGCTGCATGACTTCTAGTGCCTCCTTGCTAAACGCAGTAAATCACTGGTGTGGCATTGTCGGATTGTACTCCGACAGAACAATCCTGCAACCTAAACGTCCAGGCCCTTAAGCCAGACGCTCCATCCATAGCTCTAGAATGTTGATGGAAAAGCCACACTTGGAGCTTGACCACTTTCCCTGGGCAGTGGTCTCTTTCAGGCCTGTCCTCCATCCCTAGAGGCCAGCCTTCGTAGCTGCCACCTCCCAGGTAACAGGCATTAAGGATCTTGCTTTCTGCCAATCTTTTGGTTAAGAACCACCAACTGAAACTCCAGCGTACCCCTGAGACAAGACTCTTTGGATAATGCTAGGTTAGGATCTACTCATTCCAGGCCAACAGAATAATGTTTATATCAGCCTTGAATGAAACAGAGCATAGGGAACCGCTTTGAATGAAGCCACCATCTTCCCTAGCAACTTAAGCAAAAGGCAAATGTAAGGAACTGTTCCTTGCCTTGACCACAGACAAGCTTTCTCATAACGCTGATCTTATCTGAGGCAAAAAACTCTTTTTGGGCTGTGTCCCAAACATTCCAAGCTTACCAAACAAAAGAATATACCTTTAGACTGGGATCCTAATCCAGGAGTTCCAGATACTTGACCATGCTGGACACACTTGGGTCCAGCGATGCTACAGACTCATCTATCAGCAGCAGATTGCCTTGGTATGCCATTACGGTTATACCCTGGGCCTTCAGACCTGCTAGAGGCGGGCCCTAGCACCCTTGCAAAACCATACACAGTGGCTAACCCAAAGGGCAAGAACACTAACTGGAGAAGGTGCTGTTCCCCTGTGAAACGCAGACAACCTCTGCAGTCCCATGTAAACACATATGCAAATCGCTCCCCAAATGTGTATGTGGCAAGTGTTAAAGCCATATGCCCCTATTGAAATGTGTGTTCACAAAAGCATGAATTCATACAAATATGATTTAGGCAAAACAAAAAAGGGTGTGCTGTATACACGCATGCGTGCTATGGAACAGGCATCTTGCAAGCATGAGTTTATGAATGTTTTATGTAACATTGCGCAACATGTACCCATGCAGACACGTATTCCAATGTGAACACAAGGAATCCTGTATAATTGGGGAAACTTAAATTATCATGCCTCATTATGCAACCATGCAAAATCTAGGCAAACATGCAACTTTAAGCGATCATGCATCCTTATGCGATTCAGCATTTTTCATGTGATCAAACCGCTTATGCATTTTAAGCATTAATGTGCAGACAAGTACCCTTGTGTGACCAAGGACTCTTGTGTGATTAAGCACCCCTGTGCGATCCAGCATCTTTATGGAATCAAGTATTTGTATGCGATTTTAGGTATTTCTGTGAAAACAAGCCTCTGTGTGACCCAGTATCCCTGGGTAATTAAGGACTTGTGTGATCAGGCAACCTTTTGTGATCCAGCATCTTTAAGCAATCAAGCATTTTTATGCGATTTTAGGCATTTCTGTGCAAATAAGCTTTTTCGTGCGACTTAAGCACTTTAATGTCACCAAGCATTCTCATGCGACCATGTAAAAAAACATGTAAAACCATACAAACAGAAACATGCATCTTTATGTGATCAATAATAAACATGTTCTGTTACTTTTTACCCCACATGCATTTTATACAAACATGTTGACTGGTAAAGAGGAAGTTATCCTCTGCAGACATGCGTTTCCGCAATCATGTGATATAGCTGTTGTGCGTTGGCAATGTGCACCAGCAACGTTGCATCCCAGCAGTTGTGTGTTTGGCTAGCCTGAAGCCAGAACCAGGATTAGGACCCTGTGGAGGTTTTTCTAGCAACCTATACTCATCGGCTAGAATCTTTAGAAGGAGAAAAACTTAGGATTTTTTGTACTCACCGTAAAAACTTCTGTCGTCCATGGTGTTAAACAGAGTTGGACAGCCCCGCCCAGGGGGCAGTCCCTCTAGACATAACCCTCCACCCTGCAGTCAGCAGCTCAGTTTGTAAAAAGCAGTACAAACTTAAAAAAGGAGGGGTGGGTGCTGTGTCCGTCCATGGACAACAGAGAAAAGGAGTTCACGGTGAGTACAAAAAATCCTATTTTCTCTTTTCATCCATGGACGGACACAGCTCCTTTAGTTTTGACAAGTGGGACGTCCCCAAGCAGTGTAAAAAAAAATAAAAAAAAAAAAAGAAGAACACGAGGGGTGGGAACAGCAATCAAAAAAACTAACTCCACCCAAACAAACAGAGCTCCTCAATGCAGGAGATGCAAATTTAAACAGCCATCTGCAAAACCTTGCGGCCGAAGGAAGCATCTGAAGATGCACTCACATCAACACTGTCGGAAAGCCCAGGAGGCACAAATAGCCCTGGTCAAATGCGCTGTAACAGGAAAGGGAGGCGCCCGCCCCTTAAGAGCGCAAGCCTACTTCCGGTTCCGGCGCCGCATGGAGTGACAGCGCTTCTCCTCAGCTCCCGCAGCACGATCGAGAATCGGCATTTTAAACCTGCCAGAGAGCCCCCCGAACCTCACTCTTCATCTGGACCGCTTTGTGGAAAAATCAGGCGCCCGCACGACCACGGCCCAGACGGCTTCACCTCCGCCGGCGCTCTCTCAAATCGAGGCCCCCGGTCGCGGCCTACTCCGCTCCGAGGCCCACGGCAAATCAGGCAGACATGGAGGTAAGCGACAGCACCTCCCTCCTCCTCCCCCACATACACCACAGCCCCAGCAGACGGGGGATAACACCACCGAACGCATTGCCCAGGCCGTGGCGGCGTTATTATCCCCCATGATTGCTGCATCGGTGGAAAAAGCAGTAAACGCTGGGATGGCACAAATCAAGGCCCAGATGGGGGAACACGGCAAAAGGCTTAATGACCTTGAACACCGTCTCTAACGCGGAGGACGAACTTTATCAAGCCCAGGCCATAGAGCACGCTCAAGACAAAACTAACCAGTATGTACTACAAAAGCTAGACGATTTGGAGAATAGGGCAAGGAGAAGCAATCTCCGCTTTGTGGGGGTCCCGGAGTCACTCCAATCATCCGCCCTATCAGTTTTGCTCTAGACGCATCCCAGAAGCACTGGGCCTCGCAGGCCCTTACATGGTGGAAAGGGCGCATCGCATGGGGGCCTTTAACTCAGACCGCAAATCCCCGCGGCCCATTATTGCTAAATATCTCAACTATGCTGACAAGTCTCTTATTTTGCAAACCTTCCGACAAGCCCGCCAACTACAAATCGATGGTGTAAAAGTTTTAGTTTTTGCGGACTACTCCATCGAGGTATCAAAGAAAAGGAAGGCCTTCCAGCAGGTGTGCTCGGAACTATTTAAACAACAAATAAAGTTCTCACTGGCCTTCCCGGCGATTCTCCGCCTCAAAGCACCGAACGGAGAACATCTGACCTTTCATGACCCCGCCGAAGCAGAAGCTTTTGTACGGTCGCGCCTTGCGGATCCGCTCCCCCACTCTCCCTCTAAAGCTGCCCCCCTCAACAGACCCTTGGACCAAAGGAGCCCTCGCAAGGAATCCCCCAAGCGCTTCAGGGCCTCAGCCCAGGAACCCCTCCGATGCACCACATAATAGCGGCCCTGCTGCATGTCGCTCTCCTTTTACTGACCCCCTCCAATAGGGGCACGTTCATTCCCCCTGACTGCTGGACCATCCACAGAATCTCCCCCCACGATATGAGGACTCCTACTATTCTGCTGTGGGGACAGGTAGATTTACTTTACTATGGCCTATATGCTACACCTGTGTTATAAGGTACACTGATCCAAATGTTATCACTGGTCTTTATTTGATATGTATCACGTTAGTTGCTGTATCCCCACGAACCTATGACTGCACTGTTATATTGCTGTTCTTTCTGTTTTCTGTTTAGACTATCGAAATATGCCACCTGGCTTCACTGTACGTAACCCTTGCTCAGTTATCCCCGTCTCGGGTATCTATATACATGTCTTTTGATCCCCGGATTTAGATCTGGGCTCTCGGGCAACATGTTGCCGAGATCGTGACATGGGGGCTGGCTTCGTACGGTGTCTCCATGCGGAAAAAAGTGAAGTTCTTACAAATGTTCTTACTGCTTTTGTTGCCTATGTTACAGGCCCCCCCCCCTCCACCCACACCACCTTTCACGCCTCCTTCTCCCACTCCCCCCCGGCGCATCCACATACACCCGCCCTGCTCGCTACTATCCCCCTGGGAGGTGTGGCACTACCCACCCCCTGATGCGGTGACCCCCCTAACTCCCACATTTCTCGATACCCACCTTGACCTTCTGCTCAAACCTCCCCCCACAGGCCCCCAATATGAGAATAATCTCTTGGAATGTGAAGGGACTTAGGTCCCCGAATAAGAGGATGAAAATCCTTAGACACCTGAAAAGGCTCAAGACAGACATCGCACTATTGCAGGAGACCCACCTATCTGCTTCTGACTTTCCCCGCATGCAAAAACTATGGGTGGGAACGGTCATAGGTTCAGAAGCTGTAGGACGCAAGGCAGGAGTTCTCATATTAGTACACAAGAACCTCCCATGCACAATTCTTGCAGTGAACGCGGACACCCAAGGCAGACTTCTCTCAGCATGGGTTAGACTTGGAACCAGGGAGATGATCATCTCCAATATCTATGCCCCCAACAGCCCTGGCAAGTCCTTCTACAGCGAGCTTTCCACGTGGCTCCTTCAAAATAACCACCTTCCTCACCTGATCGGCGGTGACTTCAACGACACCCTCCACCAGGTTGATGACAGGTCCTCCCCTAAACACATTAATCCCTGCCCAGACCCGAGCCGCCCCTCGCTCTTCGCGTCCACTATGGACTCCCTTCACCTCCGCGACCTCTGGCGCCTAGCACACCCTGCAGATAGGGAATTTACCTTCTACTCCAAACCCCACTCTGTATTCACCAGAATAGATTATTTCTTTGGATCGGATGATCTAATCCCTATGGTATCGGCCACCGACATTCTCGATATTGCGGTTTCCGACCATGCCCCAGTCTTAATCTCGCTCGACAACCTCGATCTTCCCCCACACCCTAAGATCTGGCAGTTTCCCTCATACCTTCACAACCATGCTGATTTCCAACGCTACATAGAGAAGGAATGGCTAGAATACTCTATGGCCAATGCTCCCCATGCCTCTGACCCGAACCTCTTCTGGGACGCTGGTAAAGCTTTCCTCAGGGGCCGGATCATCTCCTATGCTGCCTCCTTCAAAAGGAGCACGGTGTCCAAATACAAACTAGCTAGCACACGACTACACCAGGCACAAAGGGCTCTTTACTCATCTGACTCCTCAAAGAACAGGGCCGAATGGCATGCTGCCAAGAGATCCTTCGACACCTGGGCGGATACACTAGAGGCAGTTCAAAAAGCAAAACTGGATGCCACCCTTCATAAGTTTGGCAACAAGTCGGGCAAACTACTAGCCAGGCTCTGTAAAGGCACCTTCAAACCTACACATATCACCTCCCTGAGGGACCATGGTGGCAACGTGATCACCACCCCCCCTACCATCAATGAGACGATGCTTCGTTTCTACTCGGCCCTTTACGCCCCAGACCCCATCAACAAACAAACGGCGGACACCTTCCTGGAACACTTAGAGATGCCCAAAATTACTCCTTCCCAATTGGAAACCCTCAACGCCCCCATATCCCTGGCTGAGATATCACATACCATCCGCAAACTTGCCCCCTCTAAGGCCCCGGGACCCGATGGCTTCACGGGAGAATTTTATAAGACCCTACAAACCATTCTTGAACCAACCCTCCACAAAGTGTACTCAGGCATATGGTCCGGCGGCTCATACCTCCCCTCGGGTAACCAGGCCATCATTAAATTGCTATCCAAAAAGGGAAAAGACCCCCTAGAACCTGGCTCATATAGACCGATCTCCCTTCTAAACCTGGATGTAAAAATCCTCTCCAAAATCGTGGCAAATAGGCTCTCTGACATTATCCCCTCCCTCATCCATCCAGCGCAATCGGGCTTTGTGAAAGGCAGAACGGCCACCTTGAACATCCGCAAAGTCATGCTGGCTCTGGAGCACGCCAAACAACATCCCAAAGGGGATTTTGCCATCATCACATTAGACGCCGAAAAAGCCTTCGATAATGTCAGCTTCGAATGGCTCTCTCTATTGATGGCTAAAATGGGCTTCTCTGGTCCCTTTTGCCATCTTATCGACGCCATGTACACCTCCCCCTCAGCAAAACTGGTAGCAGTGGGCCTCCTCTCAGAGGAATTTCGCCTCCACAAGGGAACCCGTCAGGGCTGCCCCCTCTCCCCTCTCCTTTTCAATATAGCTCTAGCACCCTTATCCAGGCATCTTAACCAGGTAGCCCCCCTCCATGGAATTCGGGTCGGTGCCCACGAACTCCGCTCCTCCCTTTTCGCGGACGACGTCCTCATTTTCACGGCGGACCCCCCCTCAGATATTCCCACCGTCAAGAACATTTTTGATACATTTCGTGACTGCTCGGGTCTTAGGATCAATTATAGCAAGAGTGAGATCCTCCCCCTGGGTTCTCCCTTGACGCCCACTTGGACCAGCCACTCCATATTCTCGGTTGCCACTTCTCACATCACCTACCTTGGCATCAAGATAGGTAAACTGCCCTCCTCTCTGTACCACCTAAACTAACCCCCTCCGATTCAAAAGATATCTCAAGAACTGGTGAACTGGTTGGATCTGCCTCTCTCGCTTTTGGGAAGATGCCATCTAGTCAAAATGGTCAGCTTTGCCAGACTACTGTATCCAATGCAAACCATCCCTTTACTCCTCCGCCATAAAGACGTCAAATTCATAGAATCGGCTATATCCAAATTCATCTGGCATGGCAAGAGACCACGCATAGCTTTCAAAAAGATGTGCCTTCCCAGACGCGAGGGGGGTGTTAGTCTCCCGAATGTCAGATTATATAATCTAGCATATTTGTTAAGATTTGGTTTGGACTGGATAACGCAATCCTCAAGGTACTCTAATTACTCCCTTGAATCTGCCATGGTCTACCCCCTTTCCCTGGCTGCCCTCCTCCACTGCAAGTGGAAATCTACCACTCCCACTCTCCAGCATAACTTGCTACTCAGGGACACAGTCATCGCCTGGAGAGAAAGCAGAAGAAACCTTGGAATCCCCCCATATATGTCACGTCACCTCCCGATCCAAGGAAACCCTAGTTTCGCCCCGGGACTAGACCACAAACCCTTTAGAATCTGGCAGGAGAAGGGGCTCACGCATTTTATCTCCTTATGTGAACCCACAACTGGTCGCACCTTGACCTTTGCCGCCGTGGCCGAACGTTTTACTCTACCCCAATCCCACGCCTTCCATTTCTGGCAATGCACCAATTATCCACGTGCCACTTGCAATGAGCACAGCAAAAGATTTACCCCTAACTTCACGGACCAGCTACTAGCGGAGGGCACATACAAGATCTCGGACATTTACAAACCCATGCTACACAAGACTTCCCCCTCCCTGTCATCCTCATCAGTGGCTAACTGGGGCAAGGACTTTCCAGATGACGACCTGATACATAAGCTCCTACAAGGCTACAACACCGTACAGAAACTTACTCCTAACGAAATCTGGAAGGAAACCCAACTCAAGATTCTTCACCGGGCACATATCCCCTTCCTGCGCTCCGCGCAGGAGCCGGGCTCCTCCGAGTGCCCATTATGCCACCACCCACGACCCTCTCTGACACATCGCTTCTGGGCATGCTCCTTCATCTCCACTTTCTGGGACCAAGTGCTGGCATACATTTTCGAAATGATCCTGCTGAAACTGCCTAAGGACCCTTTTCTCCTCATCTTTGGCTACTGGGACCCTCTGCTGCTACAATGGTCACGCCAAGGCGGCCCTCCTGCAACCACTTCCATGTCCACCGCACGACCTTCCAAAGAATGGCCCCTACTTTGCCTACTCGTCTCCCGACGAGCCATCTTAAGGAACTGGATCTCTCCTCGCCCACCTTCTGTTACCCAGGTTAAGCGAGACATCCTCCTCCTCCTCCTCTATAAAGAACGGGCCACCACAGACTTCCATCAGGCCACTATAAAAAAAGGATTTTTGTACTCACCGTAAAATCCATTTCTCTGAGTTCATAGACGGACACAGCATCCTTTGACCTTAGGGTTATGCTTCTTCCTACCAGGAGATTTAGGCAGAATTCTACAGCACTTAAGGTGTTAAAAACTTTCCTTCATGCCGCTCCTCCCAGGGGGCGTGGCTCCCCCAGGCATAACCCCCACTCTGCTTTAGCAGCCTCAGTTCGTAACAAGCAGTACAAACAAAGGAGGGTTGGGTGCTGTGTCCGTCTATGAACTCAGAGAAATGGATTTTACGGTGAGTACAAAAATCCTTTTTTCTCTTTCGTTCATAGACGGACACAGCATCCTTTGACCTTAGGGACGTCCCCAAGCAGTGTCAAAAAAATTCGAGGGGTGGGAAAATAACACAGCAAAAACAGGTTACACCCCAAACAAAACCGGAGTTACTCAACGGAGGAACTCCAACCTTAAACTGCCGCCTGTAACACCCTGCGGCCGAAGGAGGCATCAGAAGATGCACTCACATCCACCTTATAAAACTTTGAAAAAGTGTGGAACGACGACCAGGTCGCTGCCTTACACACCTGTAACACAGAGGCTTGGTGTCGGAAGCCCAGGAGGCCCCGATCGCCCTGGTCGAATGCGCCATGACCCGAAAGGGAGGCGCCCGCCCCTTCAGGGCGTAGGCCTGAAGCACAACCTGTCGGATCCACCTGGAAATGGTGGCCGACGAGACTGCCAGGCCCTTACTGGGACCGGACACAGACACGAACAGCGAGTCCGACTTCCGGAACGGAGCTGTCGCCGACAAGTAAACTCGAAGGGCCCGAACCACATCCAGAGAATGTAAAGAGGCCTCCTTCGGGTTCTTCGGCTGAGGACATAATGATGGAACAACAATGTCCTCGTTAATGTGAAAGGCCGAAAAGACCTTCGGAAGAAAAGAGGGCTGCGGGCGCAGCACCGCCTTATCCTGATGGATGACCAAGTAGGGGGCCTTGCAATACAAGGCCGCCAGTTCAGACACTCGTCTGATAGAGGTAATAGCTACCAGAAAGACCACCTTCTGCGACAAAGTCAGCAAGGGGATCTCCCGAATGTCCTCAAAGGGGGCACGCTGAAGCGCCGAGAGGACCAAGTTCAAGTCCCAAGAAGGTAGCGGAGGGCGCACCGGGGGGGCCACATGCCGGACCCCCTGCACAAACGTGCGAACCAAAGAATTCGCTGCCAAGGGACGCTGAAAATAAACAGCCTGAGCAGAAATCTGACTCTTGATCGTGCTCAAGGCAAGAGCCTGGTCCACTCCCCGCTGTAGGAACAGCAGGATCCGGGACACCACGTAAGTACGGGGGTGCCACTTCATCTCCTCACACATAGAGATGTATGCTTTCCATGTACGATGGTAAATTTTTCGAGAAGTGGACTTCCGTGCACGCAGCATGGTAGAGATTACCGGGCCCGACAGGCCCCGGTCCTTCAGTACCTGGTTTTCAACAGCCACGCCGTTAAAGCCAGTGACCGTAAAGCAGGATGGAAGATCGGGCCCTGAGACAGGAGATCTTCCCTCAGAGGCAGACGCCAGGGGGCGTCTGTCACCAGACGTACCAGGTCCGCGTACCAAGAGCGACGCGGCCAATCCGGGGCGATCAGGATCGTTGGAATACCTTCGGCTTCCACCCTGCGCAGCAGGCGGGGTAGGAGCCTTAGAGGAGGGAAGGCGTAAATCAGGTGATATTGACCCAGGGAGCCACTAACGCGTCTGACGCGTCTGCCCACGGGTCCCTTGACCTAGCCACAAACCGTGGTACCTTCCGATTGAGACGGGACGCCAGAAGGTCCACGTCTGGAGTGCCCCATTTTTGGCACAGGATCTGAAACACCTCCGGGTGGAGAGACCACTCCCCTTGATCCAGAGTCATGCGACTTAGGGAGTCGGCTTGCCAATTCAGAACTCCCGGAATGTATACCGCCGACAGGGCCGGAACGGACCTTTCGGCCCACCGAAGTATGTGAGCGACCTCCGTCGCCGCGGCCGAGCTCCTTGTGCCGCCCTGATGATTGATGTACGCCACGGCCGTGGCGTTGTCGGACTGGATCCTGACAGGACGGCCCTGTAGCTCCAGCGACCACCTGACAAGGCACAGCTTGATTGCTCGGAGCTCCAGGATATTGATCGGCAGGCGGGACTCCTCCCGAGTCCAGCGCCCCTGGGCTGACTGGGTGCCCCAGACGCCCCCCCAGCCGAAGAGGCTGGCATCCGTCGTGACCACTGTCCAGCGGCACGGAAGAAAAGACTTCCCGGACCGAAGCACCGGAGACGTCAGCCACCATGCCAGGGAAGACTTGGCCAGATGGCTCAACCGAATCTGGTGATCCAGAGAAGATGGGACCCTGTCCCATCGTGACAGAATCTCCTTCTGTAGTACCCTGGTGTGGATTGGGCATACAGAACTGCCTCGAAGGAGGCCACCATCAGACCCAGAACCCGCATGCAGAAGCGAAGAGATGACCACTTCTGGGTCAACAACTGTCTCACTGCAGATTGCAGGGTCAGCAGGTTTTGCGATGGGAGGAACACTTTTGTCTCCCCCGAATCCAAAACCAGCCCCAGGGGTTCCAGCCTCTGGGACGGAACCAACACTGATTTTATGAGATTCAGAAACCAGCCGAACTCCTGCAGAGTCCGACACGTGATGGACACGTCCTCCTCTAACTCTGAGCCTGAAGAAGCTCTCAGGAGAAGGTCGTCCAGGTATCCCACGATAGCGATCCCTCGCTGCCGTAGCAAGGCCAGGATCGGGGCGAGCACCTTGGTGAACACCCGTGGTGCCGACGCCAGCCCGAACGGGAGGGCCACGAATTGATAGTGGTCCTCCCCGATCGCAAAGCGCAGATACCTTTGGTGGCTTGTGCAAACGGGAACATGCAGGTATGCGTCCATGATGTCTAAGGACGCCATGAAGTCCCCCTGGTGGAGGGACGCCATGATAGAACGGACCGACTCCATCCTGAATCGCTGCACCTTGACAAAGGAGTTGAGGGCCTTTAGGTCCAGGATAGGGCGAACCCCTCCCTTCTTGGGGACCACGAACAGATTGGAGTAGAACCCCCGAAACCGTTCCAGCGAGGGGACCGGCACAACCACCCCCCTGTCCAGAAGATCCTGGACAGCCCCGGACAGGGCTAGCCGACGATCCGGAGGAAGCTGGAGGTTGGATGGAAAAAAATCTGTTTGGGGGACAAGAAAGGAACTCTATCTTGTACCCCGAGGCGACCACCTCGCAAACCCAACGGTCGGATAGAAGAGAATTCCACCGATCCACGAAGTCGTGAAGCCGTCCCCCCACCCGAGACCCGGGCGGGGGCAGACCTTCATGCGGAAGCAGGCTTGTCCGCAGGCTTGTTCGGTTTTTTGAACCAGGGGCGCTTACGCCCGGCAGCAAGGGCTTTTGCACCTTGCGGACCTTTTCCAGCCGCGCTGGCGCACGAAAAAAACCGTTTAGGGGGTAGTAAAAGTAGGACCTTGCTTGCGGCGAGGTTCCCTACCCTTCCCCGACTGAGGGAGCAAGGTGCTCTTACCTCCAGTGGCATCCTTAATGATGTCATCCAGGGATGCCCCCAAAAGCCGTCCGCCCTTAAAGGGCAAATCTACCAAGGCCTTTTTTGAGTACTGGTCAGCCGACCAGCACTTCAGCCATATAAGGCGGCGCAGAACCACTGCGTAGACAGAAGCCCTGGAAAGCAAAGGAATCTAATCCATATCCGCCTCGCAGAGAAACTTCTGACCCTGAATCAACTGTTCAGCCAGGTCCCTAGAGGACTCGGAAGCCCCCTGGACCTCCAGGTCCTGCAGCAGGAGCTTCGCCCTTTCAGTCAGCGTCTGAGCTACCAGGGCTCCGGCCAGAGCCGGCCTTACCACCGAACCCACCACCGAGAACAGGGAGCGGGCCACGGCCTCCACTCTCCTATTAGCGGGGTCCTTGAAAGCAGGAGCCCCCTCCACAGGCAACGTAGTAGCCTTACTCAGTCTGGACACAGGAGGGTCCACCGACGGAGGAGTGACCCACTTTTTTAAAAAAGTCCTCCTCCAGGGGGTAACGGTAGCAAAGCTTTTAGGAACCGTAAAAGCCTTTTGCGGTGTATCCCATTCCTTATACAACATATTGTCTAAATAAGGAACACAGGGGAATACCTTAGCGGTACGCGGTGGTTTGCGGAATCCAAAAGGACTGACACCGCTGGTGTCTCCGCCAAATCCTCTAAATGAAGAGCCTCACGCACCGCAGTAATAAGAGCTCCAACAAATTCCTTATCAGCAGACTCCGCAGCAGAGTCATCCTCGCTGTCCATGTGGGTTAAGCCCGCATCCTCTGACATGACAGAACCAGAAGCATCAGATTCTGCGTCAGAGATATCCCCAGAAACAGCCTCCGGGGGGGGGGCGCTTTTTTACCCCCCAACCGAGCACTGGCTGCTTCAAACCTGGTGAGAAAAGACTCCAGGACAGCCGACACCGATTCAACAGATGTGGCAGGGGGAGGGGCGCTTAAGGGTTAATTCCGGCATTGTAAGAAATGAGGGGCCTGATTCAGGCTCCATATTGCCGTTGCCATTTCACCCCTACTGCCAAGGGCAGGAAAAAAGTCCCCCACAGGTCACCTCCCGGCCGCTAGAGCACAGTATGGGGCCCCCTGAGACTCACCACCCCCTGGTACAGCGCGGTCTGTGAAGGCAAGTGTGTGCTGAGGAGAAGCTGCAGCGCTGCGTCTGTCCCCTCAGATGATTCGCGGTCTTTTTTCCCCGCCGAAACGGCCACTAGAGGCCGAACTAGTGCTGAAAATGGCGCCGGCCACAAGAAAATGGCCGCCGAATAATACAAGCGCGGCTCCGGCAAAATGGCCGCCGTTGCGCAGTTTTAAAAAGACAGTGTACCCAAAAATGACAGTACACCAAAACAGCACACAGCACACACAAAAATGCCCAGAATGTCCACCACAGTCCCCTGCAGTGACACAGAACAGCCTCAGCCATACCCGAGTGAAAAAAAAAAAAAAAAAAAAAAAAAATATGAGCCCCAGGGAAAAAACCCCCTGCACAGCCGTCACCCAAAGGGGAAAGGAGGGAGAGGAATAAGGGAGAGAGGAAAGCAGGGGAAAACCCTCAGTCGACCTCCCAAGGGAAAACATTCCAGCCAGACCACTTACCTGAGTAAGGGGCCACTACTTACCTGTCCTGCGACTACCTGGCTGGAGGTATCCCAGACAGAACCAACGTCCGCGAACGGCATGGCTGTCAGCCAGACACACTGTGACAAGGCCATAGAGACCGGTCATATGTGTGCCCTAGAACCGAAGTTCCCCGGCCGCCCCTGGAGCAATGGGGCCTGTCGTGGACGTCCCAAAGCGGAGCTGAGGGCCGGCACACGCTCGAAGGCCGAACCTGGGGGGACTACAAGGGTCGAGGACCCAGCCTGTCACCCAGTCGGCTGTTGATAGAAGAATCGCAGGATTCAAAAATAAAAATAAAATAAAAAAGCGAGGAAAAAACTCGCAAAATGCAAAAAAATTTGCAAGAAAAAACTCCAGAGTCCAGGACTCCAGAGAGAGCCTGACTCTCCTGACGGTTAGGCAGAAACAAACTGAGGCTGCTAAAGCAGAGTGGGGGTTATGCCTGGGGGAGCCACGCCCCCTGGGAGGAGCGGCATGAAGGAAAGTTTTTAACACCTTAAGTGCTGTAGAATTCTGCCTAAATCTCCTGGTAGGAAGAAGCATAACCCTAAGGTCAAAGGATGCTGTGTCCGTCTATGAACGAAAGAGAAAGCCCGTTTTCTCTCCATCTGGCATCCTGCTTTCAAACCTCTCACAAGAAGACTTGGACGCTTTTGACCAATATTCCTTTTCTTTCTCAAAATCCAGGCCAACTTCACTCCTAGGAGGAGACCCCCCTTCGGACTCTTCTTCCACCGCAACAGATTGACTATCTCTGCAACCACCCAGGTGTCGCCTCCCCTCTCCCTCCCCTTCTATATGTGCAAAACCTCTACTATTGTCATTATCTTGTGTTCAAGGTGTGCCCCCCCCTCCCCTCCTTTTCTCTACCCATAGTTCTAGAAATAAACGGTACCCTTATGCCGTACCTGACCGACTCCCCACGGTTAACATAGGCCCCTCCCCCCCCCCCTTTACGTAGCTATGTTAGGACTTGAACCACTGCATAATCCTCATGGCTGTATATTCTTTGTATTTGTATCTGCCTAGCTACCCGCAGGGTAGGCCTATATGGGGTTGTTTGTTCTGTATGTATGCGGCTTTGATGCCTTGTGCACTTACATCATCTGCCCTTTGCATTGATTTTACTGTATGTAACTATTCTGTAAAACTCAATAAACATTTTTTTTTTTTTTTTTTTCAAAAAAAAGAGCGCAAGCCTGGACGATGGTCTGTTTGATCCACCGAGAAATGGTAGCCGACGAGACCGCCAGGCCCTTTTGTGGACCAGACACCGACAAAAACAGTGAGTCAGACCTCCGGAACGGAGCCGTAGCAGACAGGAACACCGGCAAGGCACGTACCACGTCTAAAGGTATGCAACAGCCTCCTTGGAGTGCGACGGCCGAGGACACAAAGAAGGAAGTACAATGTCCTCATTCAGGTGAAAATCTGAAACCACCTTTCGGAAGAAAAGAAGGCTGCGGGCATAGCACCGTCTTATCCTTATGGAGTACCAAGTAAGGTGACCTGCAAGACAAGGCCGCCAACTCAAACTTGTGTGACAGATGTCATAGCCACTAGAAAGGCCACTTTCTCAGATGTCGAGAGGAGGTTCTCTGATGTTCTCAAAAAGGAGGCTCCCGAAGAGCCGAGCGCACCAGATTCAAATCCCATGGAGGAAGTGGTGGTCTAATTGGGGGATCTGGTTGATAACTAGCACTGTGACCTTGACCTCTGTCTCAGACAGGGTGGAGCACCATTTGCGCTGGACTAAAAGATTTATTGCCAATAAGCTTATTAGCCAATAACACACACATCTTGAGTCCTTTGAATCTTGAAAACCAGCTTTGTCAATGAGGTTTCAAGTCGGAACTTATAATCCAGTAAAGATGAATTTAGTTTTCATCTAGCAAAACTTTGTTGGCGGCTACTGTCCAACGCTGAGATTTGAACTTTCCTACAGAATTTTACTATGTTCTCTACGACAGTCCCACAGCACCAAGCTGGGGGCTGATATTACAAAAGAGGAAACGCGACTTGCAATTAAAGCACTTAAGTGCATAAACACCCTGGACCGGATGGATTTTCAGCCTTATCCTACAAGAAATGACCATAGTAGTCCCTTATCTTACAACTATGTTTAATAGTCTAAAGAAAGATGAACTTTTTTTTCACGGATATGTTACAGGCCTCAATAGTGATACTTCAGAAACCTTAGAAAGATATGCAGTCATGGGCGAATTTTTGCCCAATCTCTCTTATCAACATTGACATGAAAATATTAACCAAGGTGCTTGCCAGTTGGTTGAGCAAGATTTTGCACCCCCTGGTTTCAAAAGATGAAACAGGTTTTGTCCCTCTGTGGAAGGACACTGATAATATACACTGCACATTCTTTCTAACCCATCTGGCTCAGTTGAGCTATACCCCTAATGCTATTGAACTTGGACATTCGGAAGGCGTTTGAAACCTTGTCTTGGGAGCATCTAACAGAAGTCCTGCACTATAGAGGCCTTGGTGATCCCTTCCTATGTTGGGACGATCTATTGTTCTCTCAGCCGATGACCTCGGTCAAATATATGGGATACATGAGATTTCCCATCTCATGTGGCACGCGTCAAGGAAGGAAGCCCTTGAGCATTTGGCAGAATGTTTTATTAAACTTCTTTGACGTTATTACACTATGGAGTCCCCTCTGTTTTAATTGCATTTGAGAGCCATCTGCCCATGGTAAAGCCGCATTGCTGATACTCAGAAGCCGTTGTTGATGTGGAGCTAGAGAGGCATGTTTGGAAGCCAGCTCGGAGCCGCTCGTCCATATTAAAGGTTGCAGTGTCATTCAGGAGCCATTGTCATTGGAGATCTTAAGAGGCTCATTTGTAAGCCAGCTGAGGTGAGAGGCTGGGGGAAACAGGGGCACCTGGAGCACTCTGCACTGGAGAATTGCTGTGGATTGAAGCACCATATATTCAGCAATTATTGTGGATGTTGGGTTAGCCTGCACACTATTTGACTTTTAAAGTTGACTGCACAGAGACTCACATTTGCACATATTGTTTTTGCATGTATGATTTGTTTTGCATGCCATTACTTATTGCATTATTTAATTATTCCTATTTTGATTATCTTATTGGAATTTGTTCACAAGATATTATTTATATATTATATTTTTTGGTCAGCTGGTTATATCACGGATATTATTGTGTGGAATATTATGCACTTTTCTTTTAGAATTGCACAATTGTTTTGCTACACTTTCACGTGTTTTATTTTGAATTGCTCTGTATGAAGAAAGAATTTTGTCCATTGCATCATTTATTAATTTGGATTCTAGGACTCCATTATTTTATTGTGGATTCCTTCACAATATATGCTGGAGAGTCTGCGCCTCTTTGGACATATATCGATCTAGTGGATGTTGACCCTGTCCCATTATTGTCACTTTTATGGCTGCCAGCTCAATTTCGTCCTAAGTCTTTAAACCCCATTTTGTTTCAGTCACTCGCAATATGAAAGTTGATTAAATACTCTGCAGGGCTACTTTCACTGCACTTACCCCTTCTGGAAGTCTTCAACTGCCCATGGTTTCTTCCAGGGTTGGATGACCTCCATAGCTTTCAGTGGTGGCGCTCCAAAGGTCTGACAATGGTCCACTCTTTCCTCACGTCTAGAGATGTGTGCACCTTTCAGCAGCTTAAGGAGACCCCTGAGAGAGAGATATTGCCATATCCAAATTTTCCATTTCTTGGATTTCCTGGTTAGACACCAACCTTCGACTGCATTCGAAACCAGGTGCTATACGCATCCGACTACCAAGGGCCTAGTCTTGTTACTTTATTCTTCTCTTCTGGGAGCCTCCAACACTTCAGCCCCCTCTTACTGCGCACAATGGCGAGGCAGATTTTGGTGCCCTTCCATCCCAAGATGTGGGAGGTCCTTCTCCGTTCCTCCCGTAACGTCATAGCGCTAGAGAATTAATTCAAAGTTTTGTCTAGATGGTATTACACCCCAGCAAGAATTGCAAAATCTTCCTACTTACCCAGCGTTGTGTTTTAGTGGCTGTTCTGAACAGGGCAACATGAAGCACATGGTGGACATGCCCCAAAGTTAAAAGGTTATGGATGTGTGTATGCTTTGCTCAATGTGCCCTTTCATTCGAATATACGCAAGGACCCGTGGGAAGCTCTACTTCATAGCCTGGAGTCAATGAAACGAGAACGATTCTTGGCAACACACATTTTTATGGCTACCATTGCAAAGGCATTAAAAACACCTCTCCTCTTTTGAGGGGGTGAAGTGAGGGGTGCATGGTACATTGACGAACAAGCTTAAGGCAAAAATCGGACTCTAGGCACAAATTTTCGAAGACTTGGCGACCCTCGTTGGACCAGTTTCCAGCGACGACCCCGCCTTCCCGTTTCTTGGACCTATAGGAAATTGATGAGCCCGCCGATGCTGGCCGTGGATTTCCTGGGGTGGGGCTTACTTTTTACTTTGTGATTGTTTTGCACCGATTTCTTACCCTCTGACTTTATATCTCTATACGAACATATGTCAATCGCAGGTACTGTTATATGATGATTTTGGAAATACTGCTTGCTTAGCATACTTTCTAGACTTTGACCATTGTGAGTTGCATGGTTCATCATTATATAAATGGCCCTAACATCTAGGCAATGAAGAGCTAGCTCTCTGGGATAAAAAGAATGAGGGCAGGAACATGGTATAACAAAATCATCATACAAGTGGAAGACTGACACCACCTTAAGGACAGATGAGGGCAAAAATCCATGATATCCTTGTGCAACACCAAAAAAGCTTGTTCACAAGGAAGAGCTAGTAGCTCAGACACTTAAGTGGTCACTTAAGTGACACTTAAGGTCATGGCCATTATCTGAGAAAGACAAAAAGGATATCCCAGATAATATCAAAAAGGAGGCTTTTACATAGCTGACAACACAGGATTGAAGAAGTCAGTTAACCACTTGAATGAAAATATGAATGTGTGAGATAGAAGCCAATGGTCATTGAAAGAACAGCCAAAGCAGATACTTGGCCCTTCACAGTGCCAAGGGTGACACTTATTGAAGAAAGTAAAGGACAGAAGCAATAGAGAACTTGCGGGGATGAAATTCCAAAGAGACTTTTAATACACGAAGTAGGCTACCCAGGTGCGATAATAGATTAAGTGGGAAGTAGACTTTCAAGCATGAAGCAGGGTGGAAATGATAGCCTGGGCAAGGCCTTAGTCCATTAGCACCTGTCTTTCAACAGCCAAGCTTAAAGTTTTCGAATGTAAACCAGGGTGGTAGATTGGACCTTGAGAAACAAGGTTCAAGAGGAGTGGAATGCTACTGAGCGCCTGCAACCAACCCAACGGAATACGCAAACCAATTAATGTGTGGGCAGTCTTGAGCCACCAGAATAGCTGGAAAGCCTGCTAGTTGTATTCCTGTAATAACCAGGGTAGGAGTTTTAGAGGCAGAGGCATATCAGGGAATATGTGTGCACAGAGCCACCAGAGAATGACACTTCCCAGGAGAGGTACTTGGATCTGGCCATGAACTTGGGAACTTCCTGATAAGAGTCTGGAAGTTAAGAGATGGATGTCCGGACTAGACCAGACAGATAGATCTTGAAAAAAAAAAACAGTTGGATGCAGGGAGCATTCCCCTGATCTAGTAATCGAGATAGTCGTTTAGACAGTTGTCCACCTATGGTATAAGAACTGCTGAAAGGGCTGGCACAAAGTTTCACTCAGAGTATGAGAGAAGCCTCCAAGGCCGCAGCCGAGCTACTGATGCACTTTTAGTGATTGATGCCTGATTGTACCCTATAGGGCTATCCTAAGAAAAGTTGTCTTAAAAGGGAGAAACGAGGACTGCTTGAATTTCCAGGATGTAGATGGGGAGACTAGTCTCCCCCCCCCCCACCCGAGACCAATGGCCATGTATGGCTAAATGATCAATCACACCTCACCAATCAGACTGGTGTCTGCAGTGATGATTCACCAATTGAGGGGGGAGAAAGGTATTCCTGGCCAACAGAAAAAATACAGAAGCCTGCATATATGACAGGTGAGAAAGACAGATTAGTTCATTCAGCGAACCCAGACATCAGGTCCATTTTGCTAGAATGTCTCTGTAGAGCACCTGGTCATCAACCCTGTCCTCAGGGCCCACTAACAGGCCAGGTTTTATGTATTACCTTGGGGAGATGCAGACTAGAATACTGAAATCACTGAGCAGCAAATTATATCACCTGTAATGTATTTATGTTATCTTGCAAAACTGGCCTGTTAGTGGGCCCTGAGGGCAGTGTTGAGGACCACTGCTGTAGAGGTCTGGGATAGTGTTGTGCGTAAGAGACTGCATCAGAAAAAGCCACCTTGAGATCCAAAATTCAAAAACGCAGAAAAGGCTGGACAGGGTCCACAGAGAAATTTGGCGAAAAACATGGAGGCTTTTGAGATTTGTTTGGCAGAATGAAAATATTTGCCACGGTTGTGTCTAGAATGAGTCTCAGGTACTCCAAGCAAGAAGATAAAGCAGAACTGAATTTCTCCGATGTCTTGACTGTGATGGAGCATTTGTTTGAGGTCCTATGCCGATGGTGCTTACAGGAGCATGTCGTCCACCATCAAGAGCTCAACCCAAGTGAGAGCGCTTTTGGCTGACCATACCATATACTCAAATCAAAATGAGCAGGTTCTCAGGAGATAATTTGAATCCTAAAAGGAACCCTGTTGCTCTGATGAGCCGATACACCCACCAAAACATGCAGTATTTGCTGCTTGTCAAGCCTTTTTTTCCCTGAACTTTTTTTCAGTTCCTGTTTGACCGTTTCTAGTTTTCCTGTTGCGGTTGCTGTGAAGGGGTTGGTTATCGATCTTTGGATCTCTTGGAAGCATTTCCTCATCCTTGATTACCCCAGAGGGGTATACCTGATTGACCCATCTGTTAATTCAGAGGTCTAGAGTTTTAGGTGAACAGTTTGTATATACTGTGGTGGAGACACACGATCATAATGTTTTCTGAGCACCCTGATGACTGTTGAGAATTTACTCATCTTTGGGGTCATCCTTTCAGGTCATATTTTGCTCTCATACCATATGAATTGGGACTTTATGACTTTTCCTAGCAATTGTCTTATGCATTTTTAGTTATCATTTTGTTAGTAGCACAGCACTGCTTTTTTGTTTACAACTATGTTTAAAAAAAATATTGAAATGAGGGTGGGACTTTATTGTGCCTCTGAGGAGTGTAGAAAAAGATACAACTTTAATTAAATAGAAAAATAGATACATTTTATTTATCCGCTGAAAGGCAGTACAATATAAAAGTCAAGAATAAACAAGTCACAGTCTTGAAGTTCGGGGTGTGCAGATCCCAAGCAGTTATAACGGAGTGGCCTACACGCTTTGCGGTCAATTCTGTTGCATTGGGCCTCGATTATAGCACAATGGATAATCGCATAAGTTCTACAGATGAAATATTGATAAACAATGCATAAATTACGGTAGCTGGGGGTGTGGCCTACTGAGTGGGTGCACTACACACTGAACTATACAGAGAGGCAGCCGAGGGTGGTTGAAAAACAAGGGTTATGGTTTATTCTTCCATATTGCTGGAAACAAGTGCAAGCATCCAAACAGCATAAACAAAACATAAAATAAACCCTGGCCATTTGGGCAGTCTACCTTCACAACACAGGAACTTACCTATTGAGTCTGGCACAGCCTACTGCTGGTCTTCCAGCAGAAAACAATAGTCTTTTTGATTTTCTTATCACACAGCAAAAAGTATCAACAACCACTTCACCTTCAGAAGTCTTCCTCAGCTCACTGCTCTCCTTAACTCAACAAGCCTCAGGATGCAGCATTCAGTAGTAATCCTCTGGACAACTTATAGAGGCCTTAATTTTTTCATTCTGAACAGCTGAAGCTATCCAACGTCTTTAAACCTTTCTGGCTACCTCTGCAGCCGACACCTAATAGTAATTGGGGAATTTTCTAAACAAGGCAGAAATGTATCTCCCGTCTGACAACACCCCCAGATTTACCTGACTTCCTGTCACACAATATTATAATTATATATATATATATATATATATATATATATATATATATATATATATATATATATATATATATATATATATATATATATATTTTTTTTTTTCATATGTATATTTTATCATACTAAGAGATCAAATTTGGACCATATATTATGCTATAAAGCATCTATAACATGGATAGAAATACATTAATGTTCTTATTATGTACAACGATGCTTCACACATGGAAAGAGCTGGTGTAAAAGGTATTCAATTGCAAGATATTGATTATGTACATTGTCCTTCTGCTAAAAGTAGTTGGCTTTGAATCATGTAAACTTACCCAGAGACTATGGTCAGAGGACACCGGCTCGGTAGGACACGGAGGCTTGCGTGCCCATGGGAACACCTCTCCCCCACCCCAACGGAAGGAAATGGGGGGGCTCCTTTTTATGGATAAAGAGATCGGATAGATCAAAAAGAAGGAATTATGTAAACTGTGGTGATTGAGAAGGGGAAAGGGGAGTGCCCTGTGGAGGGGAAAGGAGTGAGAAAGGAAAGAGAAAAGGGGGAAGGGAAAGAAGTAAAAAAGAAAAGGAAGATGAAATGGGGGGGGGGGAGAAAAAAGAAGGGGGGAGGGGGAGAAAGAGGTGAAAGAGGGATAGAGAGGGTGGTGGAAAAGGGGGGGGGGAGAGAAAGAAAAAAAAGAAGAGGGAAATAGGGGGAAAAATTGCTTTAAAGGGATAGTAGCAAGGGAAAAGAGAAGAGAAATAAAAAGGGGGGAGAGGGAAAGAGCGAAAATAAAGGGAGAAGGGGATGGGGGGGAAAAATGAAAAAAGGGACATAGGGAAAAGGAGTGGGGGAAGGGTGAAGGGAGGAAAAGAAAAAAAAGGGGGAGGGGAAAGAAAGTATAGAGGGAATGGCAATGATGGGAAGGAGGACAGGAGGGGAGAAGAAAAAAGGAAAAAAATGAGGAAAGAAATAGAAAGGGGAAGGGGTGTGGAGAGTGGGTCGGGGGAGGATATCAAAAAAAAAAAGGGGGGGGGGGAAGAGGGGTGGGAAATAAAGCATGCAGAGAACAAATAGAGGGGGGGTGTGATAAGGAGGAAAAGAGGGGGGAGGAGAGAGGGAAAGGCAAAGAAAGTGCTAGGGGTGTTGAGTGTGTAGGTAGGTGAAGAGTCAAATATTGATAGGATGATGGTTATATTAATTTACTTAGTACTTTGACTGGTTTTAAAAGTGCATTAAATGGCAAAGATCATATACAGTGAGGTTATTTCTTTCACCGTTATGAATGCAGTTATATATAAATATACTTTGTGGTGAAACAAAGGCAGATGTCACAGCCAATGAGGATCTGGTCAAGAAACAGAGGCTTGTTTTAATAACAGGACCCAAAGGGGACATTTAAATTGTGCAAAAGGAGAGGGGGGGGGGGGGTTTAGCCATTAACCATACCTGTGTTTTTTCAAGGTGTCTTGCCTCTGCGTCCCTCACATGTAAAGATGCGAGGCGCTGAGGAAAGACTAGAGAGGAATACCTTATATAGGGAGAATGAGACGCCATTATTGGTCCCGATTGGCTGCAGGGGGAAAGGGGTGCGTCATATGCCGCCGAAGGTGACTGGACCTGTGACTGAGTGTGGAGCCGGTGCGGGCAGTGTCTGCAACACTGCGATCCACACTGGTAAGAAGGGGAGGAGCCAGATCCCGCAAGCCTTTAGGCCAGGGATCTTCAAACAACGGCCCTCCAGCTGTTGCGGAACTACACATCCCATGAGGCATTGCAAGACTGACATTCACTGACATGACTACGCATGATGGGAATTGTAGTTCCTGAACAACTAGAGGGCCGTAGTTTGAGGACCCCTGCTTTAGGCTAAACGGGAGTAGGTGTCCCCCGATGGAAAACAGGGTGAGCGTTTCTAGGGGGCGGGGCATTGATGCCAGACTAAGTCTGTATAGCGGTATTTTTTTTTGTTCAATATTTGGTTCAATTGGATGTGAGAAAGTATGGACTTTGTAGGTACAGCATGGTCAGGATTAATGACCGAGTTCCAAACGTCATACAATGGAACCAATAAGGATGTTGATGACCTAAGGCTATTTTTTGGCAAGCTGAAATATTTACTTAAAAAGAAATCAAATCTTTATTGGCATATGGAGTTTTTTAAGGAATACATTAAGGAAAATATCAGCCCTATGGGCTTAAGGATACAAATGTTTCCAACTATCAAAAATGCATCACAAGACCTAAAAAACTCCTGGGAAGGAGTCTTGAATAAATGCAGTAAGGAATGTATGCAATTGTTATTGATTCAATACCAATCAGATACCAATATATTAGATCGCGATTTAGCACTCCTTATTACCCAATATGAGCATGTCAAGACTCATCCTCTCTATGCCGATAAACATCAAGAACTAAAGGTGTTTCTTGATAAACTTAATAAGAGTATAATTTCAAAAAAACAATAAAAAATGGCTAAAGATCGCATGGCCTTTGTTGAAGGCTATGCCTATAGATGGGATCTTCCAGCCAAGGGTCGAGGTAGAGGCTTTCGCAAATACCCACCACTTGGTTTTGGAAACTCAGGGCTATCTGAAGAAGATCTTGAATCTGACTCATCCTTATCCTCTTCTTCCTTTTCGCAGACACAACAAAGACCGACGGCAGCACGAGCGAATTCTCGGACACGTAAGAGGGAATACCAAGGTGGTGGGCATCCCAATACACCCAGTACCAAAAAGAAACCCACTACTGTGGCAGGTTTCAATCCCATGCAGGGTCACTCACAAGGTGTTCCCAATAGGGGTGAAGGGTCTTCACACAATCTAGGACTATCCCATTTTTCCTATACGGGACCCCTAGCAGCTAAAGCGGTTAAACAACTTCATCCGCCTAGTACATCGCAAACCCCCAGACCTAATGCAAGCCTGCACCCTGAAGGAGCATTGATGGAGACGGGAATACCTAGTTCGTTAGGTACCCCTTCCCACCAATCACGCTCTTTAACTGCACCGGGCAATGATTCACATCGAATCACCCACACACGTTCAATGCAATTGGAGATCCCTTTAGGAGAGACCCTCCTGGGAGCATCACCTATGAGGAACTGAGTGTGATTAATCTCACACCATACCCCCTATCGGATGATGAGTTAGCTGTCCTCAAATTAGGTTTGAGCTTTTGTCCAAGTAACAACATGGACAAATATGAGGTGATCAAGGACCTTTACTTGTTCGCTAGGAAACTCACCTATAAACATATCTTCGATCCAGATAAACAGCGAATAAAGGCAGAGAGAGAACTTTCAGAACAAATAAAAAAATATACAATAAAAGAATTTAGAGCCTTGAAAGATCTTATATTGTTACTTGAGGAAAATGAAGGCACCATCATCCCTACATCTAATGAAACCAATGCCAACTCTTTACCACGCAAAAAAGACATCAGTGCTTTTAAGCGCAAATCAAACCAATTCCCAGATCTACACACTAATGAACAAGTGTCAGCATTTCTAATTGCTATGGTCCATGAGGTCAAAAATATGTCCACTTCATCTACACCTTCTAATCTTAGTATCGACCATCAAAAAGCACTTAAATCTCTACAGGCTAGGCAGGACACAGTCATTAAGGCTTCGGATAAGGGGGGCAATATAGTCCTACTTACTTGTGACCAATACGAAGAAATGTGTTTTAACATTCTAAAAAACACAGATTGGTATAGACCTATTTCGAAGGACATTATTGCCCAATTTCATTTGGAATTCAAGTTATTACTGTACTCTGCCTTTTCCGAAGCCCTAATTGACCAACAAACCTATGAATATCTAAATACTGCCTTCCCCAGGGAGGCTATATTTTATGCTATCCCAAAAATTCACAAAAACAAATCCAAACCACCGGGTAGACCCATCATCTCGGGGATAGAGTCAATTACCGAAAATGCCAGCAGACTGGTAGATTTCTTTTTGATGCCTTATGTAATTAGCCTCCCATCCTATGTTAAGGATACATCAGACCTATTGCGACATCTTGATGGCGTTACAATACCATCGGACGCTACATTTGTTAGCATTGACGTCGAGGCATTGTATTCAAGTATACCGCACGATTTGGGCCTTGAAGTCATCCGATCCTTCCTTATGAAGGAGGATCATCGTACTTGGAAATTTCAATCTTTTATTTTGAAACTGTTGTCATTTATACTCCATCATAATAGTTTCACTTTCCTAGACTCCCACTACCTCCAGGTACAGGGCGTAGCCATGGGCACTTGTTGCGCACCGGCTTACGCGAACCTGTACCTGGGGGGGTGGGAGAGGGAAATAGCCTCCAATGAGGCTTACGATGACTTCATGGCCCAAGTACTGTGTTGGTATAGATACATCGACGACATTTTCCTTATATGGACAGGCACTATACAAAGTCTACATGAATTTATAAGTTGTTTGAACAAAAACACATTCAACTTAAAATTTACTTTTGAATTTAATAGAGACACTTTATCATTTTTGGACCTATCAATATATCGAGATGCCTCCAACAACATTGCAACTAGGCTGTATCGAAAGCAAACAGCAGGGAACACGGTGCTACACGCCCAAAGTAGCCACCCGACACATCTCATCCACAGTATCCCTTATGCTCAGTACATCCGCCTAAGGAGGAACTGTACACACGATACGGATTTTAGATCTCAGGCTAATGAGCTACGCTCTCGGCTTTTACTGCGAGGGTACAGCAAATCTCTTTTGAGAAAAGCTTTCAACAAAGCTCTCAATCGAGATAGACCCTCACTTATACACCCCCAAAAAATAGGAAACAAAGATCAACAAATCACCAGATTTATAACAAAATATACGTCCCAACACTACCAACTACGCAGCTGCCTAGAAAAACATTGGCACCTCTTGAGCGAAGATGTGACCATCGGTAAATATGTCAAACGCAGACCTGAAATAGTTTTTAGAAAGAACACCTCAATTGGTAATAAACTAACATCAAGCCACTACCAAGTTAAAACCAATCCATTGATCCACATTCAGAGTCCAGGTATTTCTAAATGTGGCCATTGCTCCTACTGCCCATGGGTGCAAGCTGGCACAAAATTTAGCCTGCCCAATGGGGAAACTTTTAGACCTCGTTTTCAGGCCAGCTGTGACACCGAGGGGGTCATTTACTTAATGACATGTAAATGCGGGGCTTATTATGTTGGTAAAACATTACGTAAATTGAAGAAAAGGATTTACGATCACATTTACTATTCGCAAAACGCTAAGATGCTCACACCCATAAGTCGCCATCTCGGGCTGTTTCATAAATTTGATACCTCTTCTATTCAATTTCTTGTATTGGAGGTTGTCCCGCGTGACCCTCGAGGGGGGAACTGGGATAAATCTATTCTTCAGAGGGAGACTTTGTGGATAGAGCGTCTGGGTGCCACTAAATTACCTGGGATTAATGAGGTGCTATCATACAGGCCCTTCCTATGAGGGACCTGTATGGCAGCTCCCATCCCCAAAGATCTATCTATCAAATCAATATTAGCTCTTCAATGCTGATTGTTTACCCGCCCAAGCATATTACAATCGACAATATTGTTTCAGTGATTAACGCCTACAGTCAGTTTTTGTTGATGTTTATCATTTTTTATTATTCTTTATTTTCATTTTTTATTTTATTTATTTATTTATTATTATTTATTCTTTATTTTTTCATTTCTATTTTCATACTTATTTTTATTTCATTTATTATTTATTTTTTATTTATTATTTTTCATTTATTTCTTATTATTTATTATTTTATATTTTTTATTTTTATTTTATTTTATTTTTCATTTGTATCTGTGTTTTCATTGGTCTGATGTTGATGCTTGAGCCACCGTTTATGGTCTGACTATTATAAATCTAAATAAGCGTTGATTTCATTTTTGTTTTCCTAAAAATAAATTTCATTACAGACAAATCTGACTAATATCCCAAGTCCTTATGATTTGATCAAGCTATAGTATCCAGCTAGTCTGTTCTAGTGGCTTAATTGGCCCCATTTCTGGCCGCCCTCAATTCCCTTTCCCACTCTCCAGGTTTTTAAAGTATGGTCTGTGACAAATATTGTGCAGTTTCTCAATTTATTTTCTGTTAGTTAGTAGAAACAGTATCATGATTATCAATTACTAATGTTCCCTATACGTCCATTATATGATGGATCTAACATTGTTATGCATGTATTTTGCATGTCTTTTTATATAAATGTCTCATTTTTTCTTACGGTCTGCTCACCAAGCGTTTATATGTTCAGACCAGTGCCTGTCTTACCACTTGTCACCACAGTACCATGCGCCGCTGAGCGAATGAACCAGTGGCCAGGTAAGCCATCACACTGTCTGGTCAGATGTTCCACATCCAGACCTTAGACCGTGTGATGGCATCCTCAATATGATGTATAAATTTCCCCAATTCTCTTTCCACCTGGGAAACATCATATTTATACACTCGTTTTCCATCTTTACAGTGAGCCAGATCGCGGCTCCCTGCGCGCATGCACACGCGCATGCGCAGTGTATCTTTCTCTGGCCAGCCGGATGACTGTCAATCATGACGTCATCCGTGCGGGGTATTTAAACTCAACAAGTGCCTGTGTATGCAGGTGCTCTTGTTGAATGCCAGCTAGGACGGACGTCCAGGAGGCCGTATGCCATTTCACTGCCCAAGATTTTCTCACTTGTTAGCCAAGCTTTGGGTATGTACATCCTTTCATCTATCACTCTTGTTAGTGTTTGTATGCTATCATGCTTTCATTAAGAGCGTTTTCTTTGTATTTCCAACAGCTGATTGCTGTTCCTCTGTGGGGGTTTTTCACTCCTTGCATCAGCCCAACGCTCACCGCTGCCCTCTTGTGGCAGTTTTTGAATTGACTTGTTATCCAGTCTTCCACAACTAAGGTAATAGACTACTAATGCACCAACATTTTGCAGAATGCAAGACTGTTGTTTAAAACATTTACATTATCTCTTACAAATTAAATGCCGATCAATATTCAGCTAATTTTTTGGCAACAAAATAACATTATTTATATTTGTTTTTTCTATTTACATATATACATATTTCTTATTCTTTACTTTTTGGATTTTTTACAGTTAGGAGGGGATTCATATGGACCTCTCACCTTCTGTTGTCCCAATATTTTCTCTCCAAGGGTGTTCCCTTTTCTAGCCCCTGGAACTGTCCTCTGAAGGCCCAGGCCCTCATACCTCTTTTAAGGTATGCCATATTAGCTAAACATTTATACATACTGTTTTATATATATCCTCTTCACACCTGCCTTTTTTTTCTTTTTTTTTTCTAATTTCCGTTTTTTACTCTTTATGGTCCAATTCAGTTTTGGACCCATTACTTCTGTTTACCACCCATTCTTAGATACCCCAACTGGTTCTAATCTGCCCGGCGGTGCATGGTCAATGTGGGTGTGACCCATGGTATCTCATTCCATCTTCCAAAGGTAAATGGTCTGATCGTATATCCAATTATCTGGACGCTGCTGAGCATTCTTCAAAGTTACTCAACACCGGTTCTCGGTGAGTATTATGGTCACAGTCAAATGCTTTTCTCAATATGCTCAGAGGCCTCTATGTATATGTGTACAATATGCCTAATGTAAAACAATACTGTATTGTATTTATTTATATTCTATATACATTCATATCTCTAATGGCAACATTGTATTGTCTTTTAAATACCTAGAAGCTCCCGAAGAAGCGACAACGTCGCGAAACCTGTCGAGCTGAACCCCACTTTTATCAAAACTCATCCTGTATCACCTCTCGAAGCTACAACGCCACCCAGCGCTTATTGTGTATTCCATACATCTAGCCCTGTGGCTATCAGCGGTGTTTTCAGAAAGGGATAGGAATTGAGTTATTTGTGCATCTTTCTGTATTTTTTGTTTTCTTTCATTATCTTATTGAGCAATTGTTCAGTGTTTTTGTGCTATTGTACTGTTCAAATTAAAATTATTTATATTTTTCTAAAAATCTGGTGCCTACAAAGTCCACTTTCTCCTAGTCTTAGACTCTATAGTCTTTTTCTATTTATCTGTATAGCGGTATTGCCAAGGCAACACTCCTCCCCTAGGCAGTGGACAAACATGGGCGAAGCGAAGAGTAATCCAAGTAGAGGGGTCACATCCGAGGGAAGCCCTGGGCAAGGCATAGTGGTCGAAATGGCAAAAGTAATTGTATATAATTATACAGTAATGCAAGGCTTTCTCCCTTGGACTACAGGAGAGTCAGGAGACCCACTAACAGCTCATTTCTCCATTTGCAACATAGAGAGCGCCCTGACTCTCCTGTAGTCCAAGGGAGGGGGCAAGCACGACACTCCACACCAGGGAGAAAACCTTGCATTACTGTGTGGAGTTACAGACAGAAGGACAGGAAGTGAGGATTTCTCAGAAGAAATAAGGACATTTAAAAGCAAAATCGAAGGATGAGGTAAGTGAAAGAGGACTGCACTAAGGTAAAGGAAGCCATTTAGGAAGATAAAATAAAACATTGTACCTTTGCAACCCCTTTAAGGAACATGCTGTAGATATAGAGATTGGTGTAATGGAGAAACCGATACCTAGACACCCATAATAGAATTGCTTTGGTTAACGTTTTTACCCCTATATATAATTATTTTTGACCACTATGCCTTGCCCAGGGGCGTCCCTCGGATGCGGCGACTCTACTTGGACGACTCTTGGCTTTGCCCGTGTCTGTCCACTGCCTAGGGGAGGGGTGTTGCCTCGGCAACACCGCTATACAGACTTGGACCCCTTTCACACTGAGTTTTTCAGGCGGTACAGCGCTAAAAATAGCGCTGCTATGCCGCATGAAAAACTCCTGCCCAGCAACCTCAATGTGAAAGCCGGAGGGCTTTCACACTGAGGCGATGCGCTGGCAGGAGAGAAAAAAAAATCTCCTGCAAGCAGCATCTTTGGAGCAGTGAGAGGAGCGGTATGTATACCGCTCCTTCCCGTTTAAAACAATGGGATACCGCGGTAATACCACCCACAATGCACCTCTGCAGAGGCGCATTGCGGGCGGTATTAACCATTTATCGGCAGCTAGCGGGGGTTAATACCGCACAGCTAGCGGCTGCATCCCGCGGAAAATCGACGGTATAGCGCCGCTATTTTTATCGGCGATCTACCGCCATCGCGCCTCCCGCCCCAGTGTGAAAGGGGCCTTAAACTGGCATCGGTGCCCCGCCCCCTAAAGACGTTCACTGTGTTTTCCATCACAGGTTACCAACTCCCGTTTTGCCTAAAGGCTCCTCCTTACCAGTGTGGAGCGTAGCGTTGCCGACACTGCCCACGCCGGCTCCATGCTCCTCCGTCACAGGTCCAGTCCCCTTCAGCGGAACATGACACGCCCCTTTCCCCCGGCGGCAAATCAGGACCGGCGTGAAAGGTCTGTTACCTCCCCCTTCCATCGTGCTCCGCCGACAGAGGAACATGGACCATGGGGTTTTTGCATGCACTCTCATAGCATGCATTCCCCACGGACTTCATTCATAACAGTTAAAGAAATAACCTCACTGTATATGATCTTTGCCATTTAATGCACTTTTAAAACCATTCATAAAGTGGCAAGTAATTTAATATAACCATCATCCTATCAATATTTGGCTCTTCACCTACTACACACACTCAACACCCCTAGCATATTCATTGCCTTTCCCTCCATTCCCCTCACCCTCTTCTCCCCCTTATCACATCCAAACACACAAAAAAATCACTGGCGCTAGACAGGGATAGCAGAATTCCTGATATAAAAAGTCATTACTGATATGTAGGGTGTGGAGAAGATGGTCCAGGGATGCAAAAATCGTGGTACCCGGAAGTACCAAAAAAACAGGAAACGCACCAAAAAGCTGCGCTCATGGATATCTTCAAATCATAATAAACCAAAACATTTTGGGGGAGAACAAAAGTTTCAAATATAATGTTTTGGAAGAAAATCCATTTATTAAAGATGAACTCCAGATAAATGATGAAAAGTCTGTATAAAAATTTACAGATCTGTATAAACAAAAATAAACTCCGCAGACAGCTACCATCAAGTACACAGGGTTAAAACCTCACAGGTTCAGTGAACATACCATCATAAGACAATAGCAGTACCTTCAGGGCAGATGGTAGGGTGGCGGTGGTGAGGAGTTGACCGTGTGAGCCTCAGCAGAAGCCTGTCACCAGGCAATCCGCAGCACCTAGAGTGTCACCGTAGGGGAGAGAACACCGGATGATCTGACGACTCCACCGATCGGGGACACAGCACAATCGGGTCTAAGCGGACAGCCGCTCGTTCCGTCCGCTCATGATGACGTCACATGTCTGGGACACCGCTCTTCGATCGATGGTGGAGTGGTGAAGCGGAGATGTAGTTGCTGCCCTCTAGTGGACGAACCAAAGATTACACACTCACATGTAATCTAGTGGAAGCTGCCAGCGGGAAATCAATGTTTAAAAATGATAAATAGATAAATGGATAAACATTACATAAAATAAGGGGATAAAATAAAAATAATAGCCTCGACGACGCGGTTCGCGCTTCAAAGCGCTTTTTCATAGTCAAGTATGCGAGGCTTGTGCAAAGTTTAAATAGTCTAAAAAGGGAGGAGTGATAATGGGAAGGAAAGGGGGCGGATAAAAGTGGGAATGTTCAATGAAACCGAAAGTTTTAACCTCTTCCAGGCAGAGATTAATTCTATACATATATAATCAGATAACACTGAGATCCATGATAAAGATCAACTAAATACTTGATACTATAATATAAATACATAAAATGAAATAAAAATAATAATAAATGATAAAAACAAACAAAAATAACACACAAGAAAATTTGTGTAGAGAAATATATCGAAAAACATTATTAAAAAATATATATATAGAGAGAATCATGCCACCTAATGGAGAATTTAACTAATGATATAAAATACATACATTCATAAGTATGTTTCCGTACTAAGAACATGTACTCTTTTATAAATATAAAAATAAAATTAAAATGAAAACAGACTAAATGAGGGTGCTTGTCTCAATTCTTCGTTTAACCCTTTAGGGGCCAACAAATCGAACATGAATATCCAAAAGACTTCCCTTCTACATAAAAGGGAAAATCGTTCGTTGGACGTTAAGGTGCCCTTGGGGATGTGTTCAATCACAAATACTTCGACTCTTGAAGTCTTTGTTGTGAGAGTGATTGAAATGTCATGGCACACTATGTTCGGTGCACCCTTTTTTTATAAGACGGCGATAGTCACCGATTCTGGCACACAGTGCTCTTATAGTGCGACCTACATAAAAAAGCCCACATGGACAACGTAACACATATACAACAAATTCGGTTGAACATGTTATAAATTGTTTAAGGATATATTCTTTACCAGAACGCATGGTTATCCTGTCCGTGCCATGTGTTATAAACTGGCAGGTCAGACATGCCCTTTTTTTGCACTGGAATATACCCTTCCTATCATTAAAATAGGTTCTTATGTCCAGAGGGGAGCCGGAAGGCTTTTTTTGTACTTTGCTAGGGGCCAAGATGGTTTTGATGGTTCTGGCCTTGCGGAAAGTGACCTGTGGGATGGCTGGGAGTACAGGAGCCAATCTCTGGTTGAGATGTAAAATCTTAAAATGTTTTTTAATAATGTTCGTCACTGATTTGTATTTGTCATTAAAAGTGGATATGAGCGTTATTCTGCTGTTTTTTTGGTAGTCTTTTATCAGAGTGGGGTTCTAAAAAGGAAGAGAATGCTTTGTTAATAAGTTCTTTAGGGTATCCTTTTTCTTCAAACTTTTTTTGCATCAACCCACTTAATTGGACATAATCCTCACTCTTAGTGCAGTTTCTTCTCAATCTATTGAACTGACCCTTCGGGATATTGTTTTTCCAAACAGGGTGGTGGCAGCTATTAAAATGGAGGTAAGAATTTCCATTCGTAGGTTTTGTATGGTTTTTAATAATTATCCTATTCGACTCATTTGTTAGTACCAAATCCAAAAAAAACAATTGGTGGGAATCTAATACATGTGTAAACGTTAAACTGAAGGTATTATTGTTGCAGTGTGACAAAAAAGAGGAAAAAGCCTCGGGGGTCCCACTCCAGATGAGCACGACGTCATCAATGTACCGTCCATAGAAGACCACGTGCTCAGCGAAGGGATTGTTCTGCCAGATATTTTCCTCCTCCCAATGGCCCATGGTGAGGTTGGCATAGACTGGAGCAAAATATGCTCCCATGGCTGTCCCCCTTTGTTGTACATAGAATTGATCGCAAAAAGTAAAATAATTATGCTTTAAACAAAAATCCACAGCCTCAACCAAAAATTGAGATTGAAGAGAATTAAATTCCCCACTTTTATTCAAAAAGTGTTGTACAGCCCTAATCCCTACTTCATAGGGAATGGAGGTATAATGAAGCAACATCCAGGGAAGCCCACAAATGTAGGTACTGCTATTGTCTTATGATATGTTCACTGAACCGGCGAGGTTTTAACCCAGTGTACTTGATGGTAGCTGTCTGCAGAGTTTATTTTTGTCTATACAGATCTGTAAATTTTTATACAGACTTTTCATCATTTATCTGGAGTTCACCTCATCACATCCCTCACCCCCTCTTTGTTCTCTGCAAGCTACATTTCCCTCCTCTCCCCCCCCCCCCATCCCTCTACATACCCCTTCCCCCCCCCTCTTTTTCTTTTCTGTTTTCCCTCCTGTCCTCTTCCTTCCCATCTTTACCATTCCCTCTTTTCTTTCCCCTCCCCCTGTTTTCTTATCCCTCCTTCACTTTTCCCTATGTCACTTTCTTTTTTTTTTTTCCCCATCCCCTTTTCCCTTTGATCCATCTATGCTTTTTTTTTTATCCATCAGCTCTCTTTATCCATAAAAAGGAGCCCCCCCTCCCCCCCATTTCCTTCCGTTGAGGTGGGGGAGAGGTGTTTCCACGGGCACGTAAGCCTCTGTGTCCTACCGAGCCGGTGTCCTCTGACCATAGTCTCTGAATATGTTTACGCGATTCAAAGCCAACTACTTTTAGCGGAAGGACTATGTACATAATATCAATTGAATACCTTTACAACAGCTCATTCCATGTGAGAGACATTGCAGTACATAAGAACATTAACGCATTTCTATCCATGTTATAGATGCTTTATAAAAAATAATGTCTGAATTTGATCTGTGTTTAGTATGATAAAATATATTTTATATCTAGATTTATATGTATATGTATTAACAATTAACGTTATCTCCTATATATTTATATGTTTGTCTCTGTAAACCATGTAATTTATGCATTATTAATATTTCATCTGCAGAACTTATGCAATATCCCATTGTGCTATAATCAAGGCCCCGATGTAACGGAATTGACAGTGAAATGCGTAGGCAATCCGTTAAAACTGCTTGGGATCTGCACACCCTGAACTTCAAGACTGACTTGTTTATACTTGACTTTTAAATTGTACTGCCATTCGGCGAATAAATAAAATGTATTTATTTTTTCTATTTATAGTAGTTGTATTTTATTCTACACTCCTCAGAGGTACAATAAAAGTCCCACCTCCATTCCAATATTTTTTTGAGACATAGTTGCATACTAAAGGGATGTTGCCTCTGTAGGAGTAGTTTTCCACGCCTACCCCAACCCCTACCCCCCACACACACACACACACACACGCTTTTTTGTTAAGTTCTCCTGTTCATACAATTGACACCGATCCTTTTTCCTGGAGGACACCACAGCCAAAGATACCTACCTGACTGAAACTTTCCTGCTACTCTATGCCACATAGGATATACACACCTATTAGACCTGTTTGTGTCCAATTTACAACTGTTGTCTAAAGCAGGCGTCATTAGATGACAGCCCGCGGTCTGGTTCCGGCCCCAGTGGCCATTCTACACGGACCGCAGCCTTGCCAAGTAGTTTCCTCTCCCTGTCGCCGGCTTGCCTGCCTGCCGCTTTTATACACAGCAAGGCAGGCATGGCAGGTCCGTGCCTTCTCTATTCTCTACACTGCCTATTAATCATACAAACATGAAACGTGACCACGCTGGACAATGGGGGGGGGGTGGGACTTTTTAAGTTAAAAAATGGGTGATTGGTTGCTAGGCAGCGGGGCAGTTCCAGCAATAAATCACTCACTTTTAATGGGAAAAGTCCCGCCCATTGTCTAGAGCGGCCACGCTTCATGTCCTGTGTGAATAAGGTAGGGTTCTGTGGGGAGGGGGGGTGTGCAGGGCAGGACAGGACAGGGGTTTGATATCGAAAGAGGACGGCAATGGGGGGAGTCCATCTGCAGTCTGCGATGGGGGGGGGGGAGTTTAGTCTGTGATGGGGGGTTTGTGATGTAAGGGGGGGCTGAGGACACTGATGTAAAAGGGGTCTGTGATATCTACAGCAAAACACAGGTCTCTGCTGTTTCAGTTTTCTGTGTGTCCTGTTCACACTTAAACAGCGCCCCTGCTTGCTGAGGAGTGTGGTGCAAAATGCATACTGTTTCTATGCACTGCAACTGAGCTGTAGTGCATAAAAATGCATGAAATGTATTTTGACATTTCAATAAAGTTGAAAGAAAAAAAAGCACAAAGTGTTATGTGTGTGGATCGTAAAGGTGTGTGCATGTGTGGCAAGGAGGGGGGGGGGGGAGCGTGCTGTGATGGGAGGCTGTGATGTAAAGGATATCATGTGGAGTCATAGCACCAATATAACATTCGGACCTCCGCTGGAAGAATTTTAATTCAGTACACCTGGTCTAGAGTGTCAGTGGCAAAGACGCATTTTATGGTCGGATCACGCCCCAATCTCTACATCCCTTAAAGGGGTGTTCCAGCCTTTTAAGTTTATTAAAAGTCAGCAGCTACAAAAAGTGTAGCTGCTGGCTTTTAATAAACAGACCCTTACCTGCTCCACGGTTCCAACGACGCACCGGCCGGGGCTCTGCTCCTCGCCGGCCGGTGTCTTCATTCCTAGTGTGGGCACCCGGCAGTGACCGCTTTCGGCTTCACGGCCGGGCACCCACTGTGCATGCGCGAGCGGCACTGTGCAAGCGCGAGCGGCGCCGTCTGATTGGACAGGCGCTCGCCTACAGGGAGGGGCTGCAATAAGGCGATTAAGCTATTCGCCTTACCAGCCCCTCGGCGGAAGTGGGACAGGAAGTCCCACTCCTCCTGAAGCCCCCACTCCGCCCCCAAAAAAATAACATGACAAATGTGGTATGTAAGGGGGCAAGGAGTGGATTAAGCGGAAGTTCCATTTTTAGGTGGAACTCCGATTTAAAGAACCTAATGCAATTAACCCCACCTATATATGTTGCAAAATAATGTAAACCATTTTTCCAGGGTTCCATTTAAAGAGGAACTATAGAAATGCATTCAGGAATTCTTTAGTATTAACTTTACCATGATGTTCCCTCCTCCTCTTTCTGGTGCACCCCATGATGTTTCCTCCTTCTCTTTCTGGTGCACCCACAAGGAGTTTATCAGAGGTCTTCTAATACAAATGGCGGCTAAAGAAAAGGGAGAGCCACAAATTGATAGTGGTCGTCCCCAACAGCAAAACGCAGGAAACTTTCATGCCCGACAGCAGGGAGAAGATGAAGGTTTGGTGGACAAGAAAGAAACTATCTTGTACCCTGATGAAACCACTTCACAAACCCACTGGTCGGAAAGCAGGGAGGTGACCCCCCCCCACCCGAGAGTCGGGCGGGGGCAAACTTTCATGCAGTAGCAGATTTGTTTGTAGGTTTGTTAGGTACGCGAACCCAGGGACACATCTGTCCCTCAGTTGGCCCCTTGTCAGCCTGGGACGGCTTACCTGCAGGCCCAGATAGGCGGAAAAACGCTTCTGAGCGGAAAAGGGGGGCCCTGGCCTACGGCGTGGCTCCTTACCCTGTCCAGATTGTGGGAGCAGTGTGTACTTACCCCCAGTGGCATTCTTAAAAAAGTCATCCAGCGAGGCTCCGAATAGCCTCTCACCCTTGAAGGGCAAATCCATTAGCGCTTTCTTGGAAGTCTGGTCCGCGGACCAACACTTAAGCCAAATCAGGCGACGTAGTACCACAGTAGATAATGATGCTCTGGAAAGCAAGGAAGCCGTATCCAGGGCTGCATCGCAGACATACTTAAGGCCATGCACTAAATGGTCGGCCAGTTCCACACAGACTGGGGAAGCCTGTTGCTTCTCCAACTTATGGTGCAGCCATGCCCATTCTGTAAGTGTGACACCAGAGCCACGGCCAATACTGGTCGCAAGGCTGACCCCAGCATGGTGAACATGGACCGGGTCACAGCTTCGGACCTTCCATCTGTAGGGTCCTTAAAAGCAGGGGTACCCTCTAATTGTGGAATTGTGAACTTGTTCAACCTGGATATCAGGGGGTCCACCACTGGAGGAGATGCCCATTTCTTCACAATGCCCTCTTCAAAACGGTAACAGGCCGCCATGCGTTTTGGGACCGAAATGACCCGCTGTGGTCGTTCCAATTATTTGTCTATAAAACGTATCAAAATAAGTTACATAAGAAAACACCTTAGTAGTGCGGGTCGGTTTGTGCGACCCAAAAGGGACAGACACTTCAGTAGATGCCCCAGCTGCATCCTCCAGCTTGAGGGCTTCCCGCACTGCGGTGATAAGTGCTCCAACAAGCACCTTCTCCTGCGCTGACCCAGAGTCGTCCTCACTGTCTGAATTGTCCTGGTCCGCATATTCTGACATTTCAGAAAAGGGGTCCTGTGTCACAGCCAGGCCAGAGTCTGAGTCAAAACTTTCCCCAGAGGATGGTGGGGGGAGGGGGCGTTTACCCCCCTTTTGCCCACACACCACTTTCACCCTGGCAACAAAACTCCAGGACTGCCGACAGAGCGTCCACAGGCTCCTCAGGTGCAGGGGCTCCAGTTGCTACCATCAGAATGTCTGGGGAAGAAACATAGCTAGGGCCTGCTCACGCTTGATGGCCGGACTGGGGAGACTAGACTACAAGGATCTATATAATCCAGCCTGTCACCCAGCCGGCAGTTAATAGTAGATCTCAGGATCAAATAGTAAAAGTAAAAAACAAAAAATAAAAGTAAAAAAGTTCCAGGACCATGGGCCCTTATTGTGCCAGGTCCTTCTCCTACACTAGGCAGAAAAAAACTGAGCTGCCGAGTGCAGGATGAGGGGTTATGATCAGAGGGACCACCCCCTGGGCAGGGCTGATCAGCTTTGGTATAGTTACAAGTTTTTAAATATCTAACATGTCTGCCTAGTCCTTACCAATAGATAGATAGACGGAACATAACCCAAATGTCAAGATTTAAGGAAGCTGTGTCCGTCCATGGACGAAAGAAATGGGTATGACATTACTAAAAGAAGAAATCCATAAGGGAACTTGCAGTTCCTTTAGGACTCTTCACTTACCTCTCCCACCGCAGGATCCTGCTAGTAAAAACAGCCAGACCCAATCTTCACCCATCACGGCTGGCTAAGTCCAAGACCTTCAGGGACCGGGGTCCGCTTAGGATTTCCATTCCCCTGAGCCTGTATTGCACTCGGCCAGAAAAAGGTTTGGTATCTGTCCAGCTCTCTTAAGAGAAGCGTTACAGGCAAAACCTTGCTCTTCTCTACCAAGGCCTGGGTGCCATCCACTTAGGCCTCAATGTCACTTTGGATGGATCCGTTGCATAGCTTGCTTGATCCCGAAGGACCTTCCAGTAGAACTATTTAAAGTACTTCAACCGTGACCAATACCTTAGACACTGGCGAAAAAAACTGAGGTAATCCCGGTCTGGGAGGGGTTATATAGGGATGGGAACTTCATGTCTTGGGTGTGCCAGTATCCATCACCTTAAGGTGGCCTATATACCCACATAGTAATTACTATGCAGCTCTGTGTCCCGTGATGTACAAAAAATAAACTCAAGTACTACCTGTATGGGAGGGGTTATATACAAGCAGACTTCCAGTCTAAAATATTTGGGCAGCAGCCGGAGAGGGTTCGTGTTTGGGGACTGTGTAAAGCAGCATTAAAGCGGACATAAGAGGTGAATTACAGTGACAGTTAAAAACATAAGACTGTATGGTAATTAGCGTTATCTCTACATTATATGCACATTAGTATACCATGTATCATTAGTAAAAAGCTTCTGCAGACAATGCAAGGAGAACTGTCTAAGTAGTACTATAGCAGCAATAAAGGTGTTTGCTACAAAATCACGTTGCAATTAGACACTTTACATTTAGATTAAGAACTTAATCTATAATTCAGAAGTCTGAAAGTTTAACTTACAAATATGGGTCTAGGCTTGTACTCTTCTTCAAACAGTTGCTGAATTGCAAACAAAGCTGCCTGGGGGGAAAAAAAATATATTTTTTTGAAAACCATTGCAAAAATGCTGTTTACGTGAAATCTGTTTCATCATGGTTTTATTACTTTGAAGTGTTACTGTGAAATATGTTATAAATGTATACACAGACAGACACAGACACACACACACACACACACACACACACACACACACACACCCCTGGTCAGAAGTTTTAGAACATTCAATTGTTCTAGTTTTTAATGAAAATTACAAAAAATTTTATGTCACTGTACTCTGAAAAGAAGAAAGCAACAAAAGGATGGAAAGAAAGAAAGCTAAATAAAAATCTTCACAATTAGAGGAAAAACATAAGTGATGGTAAAAGAGGAATGTTGACTTGTAAATTCTATATTTTGGAGTACAATACAGGCCAAAGGCTGAGTATTCATAAACCCTGGGTTATAGACTGGCACTTTCACATGATTGGACACTGGCAAAGCTTTTGAGGAAACGCCCCTAGTACCTATTCTATAACCCTACCACGCTCTAAGTCCGCAGCTTTGTAGTAAGCAATGCAGAGTAACCCAGGAATAGAAGAGAGGGTGTCCGGTACTGTGCTCCAAGATACATGTAATTTACAGGCAAATTTCAATTCCTCCCATCAGAATGTTAAAGGGGTTGTTGTAAAGGAAACTTTTTTTCATAATAAGCATCCTTTACCTGCAGACATTCCTCTTTTCACTTCCTCATTGTTAGTTTTTGCTCAGAAGTTGCTCTATTTCTTCTCTGTTCTGTTCACTTCAGGCTTGTCTGATTGTTACTCACCACCGTGAAGGGAGGCTTTACTGCGGTGGTCAGTGAAGTGCTCGCCCCCTCCTGGGAACTACATCTGTGCGGCAAGACGCTCTCTACGTGTTAGAGACTTCAAGGAGGTGTGAATTACTGGGCGTGCCGCAAAGCATACTGGGAAATGTAGTTTTTACATGAACGAGAGTCGCAAACCAGGAAGTGAAAGAACAGAAACTAGAACGCCGGAGGTGATATAAATGAAGGAATTTAATAGGCATTTACTTGTTTTTTTAACAGAATCGTTACACGATTCTGTCCGTCTACCGTGCAGACATTCATTTTAGGCAATTATTTTTTTCCTTTACAACTCCTTTAAAGTACACAGACCCAGGGACTACACCAAGCAAAGAATAAAGGTGGGAAAGTACTAGGAAAACAAATTGTGCAAAACAAGGATCAACAGACCCAACTTCAGAGTGCAAATGAACGAACCTTGCATCTACATACGACTTGAATGTCCACCCTAACAGAGGACCAGGTGGTAGCCTTACAAAGCTGTTCTACAAAGGCTTGGTGTCAAATTACCAGAAACACCCACCAACCTCATGAAGCAGGCACTTACAAGTATAGGGGGCTTTTTGTCCCATACAGTGTAAGCTGAAGCAAAGAGGTCTTATCTGTTGAGTGATGTGGACTTGGAAGCAGAAACGCCTCTTGCGAGGCCCTGCAGGAATAATGAGTAGGGAGTTCGTCCTGCTGATATAAATGAGGATTGACTGTTGTTGGGGTGGGAGAAAATTTGGGTTCTAGTGATCACCAATGTCTTTGGTTTGACATTAAAACAAGAAATTAAAAATCATGTACACAACACAAAAAAAAGTTTTAGGATTTCAAAAGGACAAAATTTACTGAAATAGGGAAATAAAAAATAAAAAAAATAAAAATTTAAAAGGTTGGAGTAAAAACGAAAGGAGTAATTATTGGGCACTGTTGACGTCTACCATCCTGGAAGGCAACTACTATGGATTATAGATCAGGAAAAAGTAAAAGTAAAAACAGGAGAAAAAAAAAATTATATAAAAAAAAAAAAAAGATTCAAGGAGACGTGTATTTGACAGAATAGTATAATTATGCCAGACAGAAAGCTTGTATAAAGAGGTGCCACATGCTTATAATCGCAATAAGCGGAACAACTAATGGATAGGACTTTAACCACTTGCTTACTGGGCACTTAAACACGCCTCCTGCCCAGACCAACTTTCAGCGCTCTCACACTTTGAATGACAATTACTCAGTCATACAACACTGTACCCAAATAATTTTTTTCCCTTTTTTTCATACAAATAGAGCTTTCTTTTGGTGGCATTTTATCACCTCTGGGTCTTTTTATTTTTTGCGCTATTAATGAAAAAAGACAGAAAATTAAAAAAAAAATCTTAGTTTCTGCGATAAAATTTTGCAAATTATTAATTTTTCTTCATAAATTTTGGCCACAATTTATACTGCTACATGTCTGATAAAAATTGGAAATTATTTGGTCTGTGTGAAAGTTTTAGAGTCTACAAGCTATAGTGCAAATCCTAAAAAATTATCACATCTGATCACACCTGATGTACTGAAGGCCTATCATTTCTTGAGACCCTAACAAGCCAGGAAAGTACAAATGCCCCCCAAATAACCCCTTTTTGTTAAGTAGACATTCCAAGGTATTTAGTAAGAGGCATGGTGAGTTATTTGAAGTTGTAATTTTTTCCCACAATACTTTGCAAAATTAAGGTTTTTATTTAAAAAAAAATCTCAAAATTGTCTTACATGGCATGTGCATACCACAAATGACACCCCAAAATACATTCTGCTACTCCTCCCGAGTAGAACGATACCCCATGTGTGAGACTTTCACTGCCTGGCCACATACAGAGGCCCAACATGCAGGGAGCGCCATCAGGGGTTTTAGGAGCATAAATTGCACATCTAACTAGTTGACTACCTATTACACTTTTGAAGGCCCTGGAACACCAGGACAATAGAATTACCCACAAAGTGACCACATTTTGGAAAGCCAACACCCCAACGTATAATCTATGAGGCATAATGAGTCTTTTGAACAGTTTATTTTTTTTCCAGCAGTTTTTGGAAAATGTGGGGAAAAAATGAAAACGCATTTTTTTTTTTTTTTACACAAAGTTGACCATTGATAAGATATTTCCAAACACATAGCATGTACATAGCAAAAATGACACCCCAAAATACATTCTGCTACTCCCGAGTAGAACGATACCCCATGTGTGAGACTTTCACTGCCTGGTCACATACAGAGGCCCAACATGCAGGGAGCGCCATCAGGGGTGTTAGGAGCATAAATTGCACATCTAACTAGTTGACTACCTATTAAATTTTTGAAGGCCCTGGAACACCAGACAATGGAATTACCCACAAAATGACCCCATTTTGGAAAGCTAACACCCCAACGTATGAGGCATAATGAGTCTTGAACGGTTCATTTTTTTCCAGAAGTTTTTGGAAAATGTGGAAAAAAAAATGAAAACGCATTTTTTTTTTTACGCAAATTTGTCTGTTTATAAATAATTTCCAACACATAGCATTTAGATAGCAAAAAAGGAAACCCCAAAACACATTCTGCTGCTCCTCCTGAGTACAACGATACCACATGTGTGTGACTTCCCATGTGTGTCATTGTACTCAGGAGGAGCAGCAGAGGAGGAGCACTGTCAGGTGTTCCAGAGATACATAGCATGCACATACCAAGAATTACACCCCAAAATACATTATGCTGAGCAAAGCGTAAACAAAAGATTACCTGTGGTAATAGTAGCACAGTTCTACACAGCAGGATAGCACTGGTCCAGGCAGCAGGCAGGGACTTGGTCAGCAACGGCATACACAATTGTCCAGGCAGGGATACTGTCCAGTCAGGGTTAGGCCCCTTTCAGACTGGGGCGGGAGCCGCGGTGGCGTTATAACGCAGCTAAAAATAGCGGCGCTATACCTCCGGGATTGCCGTGGGTATCAGCCGCTAGCGGTGTGGTATTAACCCCCGCTAGCGGCCGATAAAGGGTTAATACCGCCCGCATTGTTTTCAATGGGAAGGAGCGGTATAAATGCCGCTCCTCTCACCGCTCCAAAGATGCTGCTGACAAGAGATTTTTTTGTCTCCCGCCAGTGCATCGCCTCAGTGTGAAAGCCCTCGGGCTTTCACATTGAGTCTGCAGTGAAGGAGTTTTTCAGGCGGGATAGCAGCGCTATTTTTAGCGCTGTACCGCCTGAAAAACTCCTCAATGTGAAAGGGGCCTTAGTGCAGGCAGACATTGTCAGCAGTGCCAAAAATATTGGTCCTGGTAGTAGGCAGGTCCATGTCATGTGGTCAGTTCATGTAAAAGGCAGAGGCATGATGGCATAGGTCCGACAGGCAGGAGGCAGAAGTAGGGCCTCGTTCAGGACAGAATGGGGACAGGGGTAGAGGCTTCTCCCACCCAAATCTCTTTGAAGCCTCCGAGTCTCCAGACCCTAATCTTTTTTCATCCAAAAAAACTTTTCTGGAGCCCCTCACATATGCGAGACCCCTGTGTTGAATCCCACTAGTCCAGTAGGAGGGTACAAGATCAGTCCATGAGGCAGGCAAAAGGCATGGTCAAACAGTCCAAGGTCAGTTCCAGATCAGGCAGAGGCATTACAGAATCGTTAGGCAGAAGCATGGTCGAAAAACAGTCCAGGGTCAATTCCAGGGCAGATGTATTACAAAATCGTTAGGCAGAAGTGTGGTCGAATAACAAAGTGGCATAAGGGGTGTGAAGGCAGGAACGGAGGATTACGTTTACCATACTTCACTAATAATTTAGTTTAGTATGGTAACGGCGAAAACAGTCAACTACACAGAGGCCTGGTTGGGAAGGACACTCGACACAATGATAAACCGAGTCTTGTCTGACTCCTTCACTGGCACACACCCTACCTTTTTTTTTTACCTCGTCGGCCTGTTGCTGTGGGAGGGACTTTATCTGGGAAGTGACGTTCGGAGAGTCGACTTAGAACATCTGATGCGATGTTTTGGGGTAGGTCGTTCTGGAATATCAGGGCAGTGGTGATTTACTACTGGTAGCCAAGGAAGGGTAGGGGGTTTTGGGTGGACTTACGATAAATAATATATGAATTGTATATGGCCAAATGCAAAAAATAAATTGCTACTTTTTTGTACCAATGGTACGTCCGCCTTGTGGCAAGGTAGGGTTCAAACATTTGGTCGTTAAAGTCGACTCCCCCCATGAACGAATTGTAGTCCCGGATGCATGTTGGCTTTTGGATGGTGGTGCCACGCCTTCTGCGGAATTGTTGTGGATGGAAGACAACATATACACATCTCTTCTGCCCTTCCATGTCACTGCCAGAACCTCCTTGTTGCGCAGACATGCCGATTTTCCTTTTTTTCAGCTTCTTATTCACAAGGCTTTGAGGCAAGCCTTTCCGGTTCTCTCTTAACGTGTGACATGCTGGGGTGTGCTTCCGGTGAAGGTTGTGGAACAGGGAAAGAGGTGTAAAAGTTATCCACGTATAGATGGTAGCCTTTATCCAGTAGGGGGTTGATGAGTTGCCAAACAACTTTTCCACTTGATCCCAAGTAGTCTGGGCAATTGGGGGGGATGAAGCTGCGTGTCCTTCCCTTCGTAGACTAAGAAGGAATACAGGTACTCTGTCACTCGTTCACATAGTTTGTAAACCTTCACCCCATAGCGGGCCCTTTTGCTGGGGATAAACTGCTTGATTTTAAGTCTGCCACTACATTTTACAAGGGACTCATCGACACGTGTTGTTCCGGGGTATATAACTGGGGGAATAATTCCGAAAAATAATTTAATAAGGGGCGAATTTTGAAAAGCCTGTCAATTTGGGTAATTTTGGGGAATGCACTGGGTATCATCATTGAAGTGGAGGAACCTCATGATAATAAAGTATCTGGTTCTGGGCATTGTTGCAGAGAAGATTGGCATATGGTAAATGGGGCGTTCTGACCAAAAGGATCGCATTTCATTTTTTGGGTTGAGTCCCATGCAAAATGTGAGGCCTAAAAAAACCTTAAACTCCTCCACCGTTAGGTCTCTCCACTGGAAGGGACGGGAATAAGAAGATGTTGGGTTATTTGCAATAAATTGTTCGGCATATAGGTTGCACTGGGCCACAATTCCAGATAGCAGTTCCTCAGTAAAAATTAAATCAAAAAAATTCATTGGGGAAAAATTGTCCGTGTCCACCTGGACTCCTGGCTGGGCAGTGAAAAGGGAAATGTTGGCTTCTCCTGAATTTGGAGGAAGCCACAAGGGGTTCTGAAGGGCATAGGGAAGGCTGGCATGGGTCATTGGCCTTTGTTGCCGAGGTACTGTGGTGCTGGTGGATGGCACCTCGGTGCTAGTGGATGGCACTGCCTCCTCACCAGAGCACCTGTACACCTGAGGCGGCACAGATGGGCCCTGAGGCGGCGGAACAGATGGGCCAAGAGGCGGCGGAACAGATGGGCCAAGAGGCGGCGGAACAGATGGGCCAAGAGGCGGCGGAACAGATGGGCCAAGAGGCGGCGGAACAGATGGGCCAAGAGGCGGCGGAACAGATGGGCCAAGAGGCGGCGGAACAGATGGGCCAAGAGGCGGCGGAACAGATGGGCCAAGAGGCGGCGGAACAGATGGGCCAAGAGGCGGCGGAAACAGATGGGCCAAGAGGCGGCGGAACAGATGGGCCAAGAGGCGGCGGAACAGATGGGCCAAGAGGCGGCGGAACAGATGGGCCAAGAGGCGGCGGAACAGATGGGCCAAGAGGCGGCGGAACAGATGGGCCAAGAGGCGGCGGAACAGATGGGCCAAGAGGCGGCGGAACAGATGGGCCAAGAGGCGGCGGCGGAACAGATGGGCCAAGAGGCGGCGGCGGAACAGATGGGCCCTGAGGCGGCGGCGGAACAGATGGGCCCTGAGGCGGCGGCGGAACAGATGGGCCCTGAGGCGGCGGCGGAACAGATGGGCCCTGAGGCGGCGGCGGAACAGATGGGCCCTGAGGCGGCGGCGGAACAGATGGGCCCTGAGGCGGCGGCGGAACAGATGGGCCCTGAGGCGGCGGCGGAACAGATGGGCCCTGAGGCGGCGGCGGAACAGATGGGCCCTGAGGCGGCGGCGGAACAGATGGGCCCTGAGGCGGTGGAACAGATGGGCCCTGAGGCGGCGGAACAGATGGGCCCTGAGGCGGCGGAACAGATGGGCACTGATGAGGCAGCACATATGGCACTGATGAGGCAGCACATATGGCACTGAGATGGGTACTGATGAGATAGGTACTGAGGTGGCACAGGTGGGCACCGATGAGGTGGCACAGGTGGGCACCGATGAGGTGGCACAGGTGGGCACCGATGAGGTGGCACAGGTGGGCACCGATGAGGTGGCACAGGTGGGCACCGATGAGGTGGCACAGGTGGGCACCGATACGCACTGATTGCAGATGTGCACTGAGGCAGCAGATGGGCACTGATCACATGTGGGCACAGGTGGTACTGGTGGCACAGGTGGGCACCAAGTGTTTCCCGGGCACTGGGCACGGATTGGGCCGTTTTTCACTTTATGGCACTTTGTAACGGTTACAAAACTCACAGAATGTCCTCCCTCACATGCGGTGTCTGTGAGGAGGGAGAGACGGCAATGAGAGAGGATCTCATATGTTTACATTTGAGATCATCTCTCATTGGCCACGACGATGGCGCTGTAAATAGCTGCTGTGATTTACCGCGATCTGTGATTGGCTGTGTCCAAGGGACATGGCCAGCACAGAAGTTCCCCGATGCGTGCTCGGGAGCGCGCGGAGAATGAGGAAAGGGGCGGCCGTATATAGACGGCCACTCAGATTTAGAACCACCGCGGCCGTCAGGAAGTGGTTAAAAAGGCACAAGAAAAATACAAACCACAATTAAAATATATCAAGTTTACTGTACAAAAGTTAAAAACAAACAATAATAGACACTAGAGTTACTGTGTAGGAATTCCATTAAACTGCTAACAACCATAAAAAAAATGTATACCCAAAAGAAGAAGAAAAAAAAAAACTCACAATGGTCCAGGAGATTCTATGTGCATGTGTTGGTGCTTCTCCCGGGTCGCGTAGATGTGCGTGACTATTGGTGTGTCGTGCTGAAAGTGACATGGTGTCCCAGCGGGCGTGACATCAACTACCACTGGTGAAGCGGGGGGTGCCATTACCACGTATAGATGTAGAGAAAGGCATAGTCCAGGACCAGGCATGGTGCCTAGATTTGTTGCGAGGGACGAGACCCACCCCCACCCCTGTATAAAAACTGACTTGATTTTGTCATACTTTGCATTAATGCAGACACTACGCATGGCAAGACCAGAGTAAGACCGAGAACAAAACATACCAGCAAGGGTCACAAGCACTGAGACCCACCATGCAGAAGTGAAGGTGAGAAAAACAAACAACTTTGTGAAATAACAGAAGGAAGGGAATATCCTGAACTCACTCCAAGGATGCTTCTGGAAGACAGTAAACACAGAGCTCCACGTCCTGTCAGGGAGAGAGGAGACCGATGTTGTGTCCCTTATACATAGGGACACAGCATCGGTCACCTCCCCCAGTCAGTCCCCCTCCATACACAGTTAGAACACACCCAGGGAATACATTTAACCCCTTCCTCACCCCCTAGTGTTAACCCCTTCCCTGACAGTCACATTTATACAGTAATTAGTGCATTTTTATAGCACTGATCGCTGTATAAATGTGAATGATCCCAAAATTGTGTCAAAAGTGTCCGATATGTCCGCCGCAATATCGCAGGCCTGACAAAAAAAAAAAAAAAAAAAAAAAATCGCAGATCGCCGCCATTACTAGTAAAAAATAAAAAAAAAATCATAAATCTATCCCCTATTTTGTAGGCGCTATAACTTTTGCGCAAACCCAATCAATATATGCTTATTGCGATTTTTTTAAACAAAAATATGTAGAATACGTTTTGGCCTAAACCGAGGAAAAAAATAATTAAAAAAAAAAAAAAAATTGGGATATTATTAAAACAAAAAAAGTAAAAATGTTGTTGTTTTTTTCAAAATTTTCTGTCTTTATTTGTATATAGCGCAAAAAATAAAAACCGCAGAGGTGATCAAATACCACCAAAAGAAAGCTCTATTTGTGGGACAAAATAATTGGGTACAGTGTTGTATGACCGCGCAAATGTCATTCAAAATGCGCCAGGGCTGAAAGCTGAAAATTGGTCTGGGCACGAAGAGGGCCCAGTAATGAAGTGGTTAACAACTTGCCGACCAGGCGCTTTTTGCTTACAAGTTTAGCCACTTACGGACCGTCGCCATCTTTTTATGTCGGCTGTTTGACGAGAAATACCATAACGGCAGTAGATTCAATCATCCTCCCGGAGAAGCACGGCGAAAAACAAGATGGCACCGCCACACATGGAGGACGACTACAGCGAGGATTCTCAGTCTGCCATAGAGGAGAACAGTAAGGGGCCTTTCCGCAATAATCGTCCCCTTACATACGACGAAATGACTGGCATTGCCGTGGATATCAAATCCACCTTCTCTGCGGCCTTTACAGACCTAGGCCCAGATTCTCGTAGAATGGAGTAAAACTACGGCGGCGTCACGCCTCTCATTTACGTTACGCCGCCGCAAGTTTTACAGGCAAGTGCTTGATTCACAAAGCACTTGCCTGTAAAGTTGCGGCAGCGTAGCGTAAATCCACCGGCGCAAGCCCGCCTAATTCAAATGATCCGGGTAGGGGGCGTGGATCATTTAAATTAGGCGCGTTCCCACGTCGAACGTACTGCGCATGCGCCGTCCATAAAATTTCCCGACGTGCATTGCGCGAAATGACGTCGCAAGGATGTCATTGGTTTCGACGTGAACGTAAATGGCGTCCAGCCCCATTCACGAACGACTTACGCAAACAACGTAAATTTTTTAATTTCGATGCGGGAACAACGGCCATACTTAACATTGGTTGCCCCGCATATAGCAGAGGCAACTTTAAGTGTCGCAAATCTAACGTAAACGTTGTATATTCACTGCGTCGACCGCGCGTACGTTCGGGAATTTGCGCATTTTGCTAATTTGCATACTCGAGCGGGAAAACAACGGAGGCGACACCTAGCGGCGGAAAAAAATTGCATTTAAGATCCGACAGCGTAAGAGCCTTACACCTGTCGGATCTAATGGTTATCTATGCGTAACTGATTCTAAGAATCAGTCGCATAGATACGACGGCCCAGATTAGGACTTACGACGGCGCACATGGCGTTGCGCCGTCGTAAGCCCTTTCAGAATCTGGGCCCTTAAGTCTAAGCTCCTAGTGCTCAATGAAAAAATGGCGATAGCTGAAGCTGCTGGGAAACACAGGAACAGGGAGATGTAGATTGGAAAAGGTCTCAGTCTCCCACTCATCACACTTTATTGAAGTCAAGAAACTTGGAGGACTTGGACAACAGAGGAAGGAGATGTAACAGTCAGAGGGATCCCAGAATCCGTAGGGACAGACCAAATAATGTTGGCATTGCAGAGAGTTTTCAACAGCCTGCTAGAAAGACCTGAAGACAGCCATTGACTGTCAGAGCGCATAGAGCACTCGGAGCCAGAGGCCCTGGCTCCCAACCACCGCATGATATAATTTGCGGTCTTCAGAGTTTCACCATTGAATATTATTTCGGTCATTCCTGCAAGCTTTCCTCATTATATCCTCTTTTAGTGTGAAACAATCATGCTTTTCCAGGATCTTTCTCAGATCACTCTATATAAAAAAAAAATAAAATCGCAGGGCGCTGCGCCCACTCCTGGACAAACTAAGGGAGATAGACTTAAGATACACTTGGTGTTTCCCCGTTTGCTCTCCTGGTGAACCACAATGGCAAGCAGCACAAATTACAATCTCCCGAGGATCTACCGGAATTTTGCAATTAGAGCTGATTGACCTCCTGGAATGGTATCAAGAATTTTGTCTGCCACCCATGGAAAGAAGCATGCCAAGTCCTTTGTTTACGTCCCCAGACAACAGATCCTCAAAAAAGATGAAAGCCTCCCACCATGGAGGCTCCCAAGCCGGATCCCAAGCTGGAACTTCCAACCTCAAGTCTCACTCGTCCAAGGTCCTGAATGAGTACCGATTAAGAAGGTGATGCCCCCTCTGTGTTCCTGTCAGCCTCTCCAAAGGTTCATAGCTATTGGTACCTGGTACATGCTTGTTCACTTTATACCCCTCCTTCACCAATGACTAACTGGACAAGTTTGACTCTCACTGGTGAAGACTCCCGCTTATCCCATGTGGACACGTCCCATAATTATTTTTTTCCTCCTTTTTAAGGGGGGGGGGGGGGGCGACAACAGATACCCGCACTGTTTGCACAGTCCAGATACTGCTTGAGGCCGCTTAACCACCCTCACAAACCCTTGGCTTGATCATCACACAGATGTCCACACACAGGCTATCTTAATTAGTATTTGGCCAAAGATAGCTCACGGGTATCAGACGGGTTTCTCCTTGTCCATATAGTGATCACGTCCCCAGTGCCTGTTATCAAGAGAGCTGAAGAAAGACTGTTGGGCACATTAGGGGTTATAATTGACATCTCTAGGTTCATCACCACTGCTGTACCACATTTTACCTGCTAGCAGAAGTGCAAATCAGGAACTAGAGGAGACGATTCACCTTGCTCTCGTGGATCTGTTTGGGGGAGTTATGTGACTATAATTTCGAATCGTTTTTCCATTACTCCCCATTCTAGCTGATGATTCTGTGCATTCTGTTCATTTTGTATTTGTTTTTTGTGTTTAGGAACTTCAGCTCTGTGTTAAGTTTTTGCCTGTCATGAACGATCCCTTTTTGCTCATCTTGTGCAGAGAAGACCCATAGGATTCTGATTACCACTATTCTGGTTGAGAGCCGGCCACCTCAGACCACCTGACTCATCGAACTATCTTAATTTACATAGTTGTAACCCAGATCTATAGCCGCCTAACTAACCCCCACATAGTGCCTCCTGGGAAGGCCTCAATTTGTTGCCCGGGACACACTACTTGAAATTCTTCGGGGTTTCTACTTGACCCCAAAGATTACCTTATCTCCATTCACTACTCATCTTTCGCTGTACCTTCCACCCTTTCCTTTTTTTTGCTTTATCCCAAGTTCTACGCTCTTATCCTCCTCTTTCTTCACGTTCTTTACTGCCGTTATTCAATAGAATCAGGTCAATTTCAGTGTTGTACTTACATTGACTTTGCTTATCGCTTTGTTCTGCGATTAGTTGCTCTCACCGACAGCGAGCCACGAGCTCTCTGAATACTTACCATGTCTTACTCATCTCTCTGCCTTAATCCAACAGTGATATCTCACAACGCAAAAGGGGCTGAATATCCCCGAAAAGTGCATAACTCTCTTAAGAGAACTCAAAAAAGAGGTAAGCCACGGTTCGTTTTCCTACAAGAAACACATTTTAAAACCTCCCGTGCCGACTCCTACTTCACTGAGGCGTACTATGCCACGAACAATACAGCAAAATCCAAAGGCGTATCTATTCTGGTAAGCAAACATGCTTCCTTCGAAATCACGGATAAGCTTCTAGACCCTGAAGGAAGATACATCTTCCTGAAAGGGAAATGTACTGGCGTACCCCTCACTTTAGCTAATGTGTACTTTCAACACCTCCCACTTCACATTTTGCCAACATATGTTATCTCAGCTAAAAGGGTTTAATACGGGATGTGTAATACTAGGTGGGGACTTATACATCCCATTAAACCCTCTGGTTGACACCACCTCTGGTAAATCCTACATCACCTACAAGATTCTTAAAAAAAAATCTAAATCCTATTAAGTTCTATGCAATTGATACTCATGGAGTTTCCTACATCCTCAGGACAGAGATGATACTTTCCACTATTCCTCATAACCGCTATTCAAGAATAGATTACATTTTTACGTCCCAAAGAGACCTACATCTGATTACTGAAGCCAATATAGGGATCCAATCCATTTCTGACCATGCACCCGTTTCCCTCTCCTTAAAGTGTTACTAAAATGAAAAAAAAAAATTCATTTAAAACATGTGATACTTGCCTCCACTGTGCAGTTTGTTTTGCAGAGTGGCCCTGATCCATGTCTTCTGGGTCCCTCTGTGGCTGTCTCTGGTCCTCCCCACAATTACTCACCACAGACATGCGAGAGCTCGCATGGTGGTCAGTAATTGTGGGCACGCTCCCGTGATACAGCGAGCGGCCATAGCCACTCGCTGTATCACTCGGCACCGCCCCTCTGCGCGCCGCGTCACTAGATGTGATTGACTGCAGCGCCAGCCAATGGCTGCGCTGCTCTCAATCCATCCTCTCTAGCCAATCAGTGGTCAGGCTGGGCGGCGAAGAGGATATCGGGACCGCGTGGGACTTTCGAGGGGTCAGGTAAGTAAAACTAGGGCCTGGGGGGGGGGGGGGGGGGCAGCATTCAATATTTTTTCACCTTAATGCATAGATTGCATTAAGGTGAAAAAATACATTTCTTTACAACTCCTTTAAATTTGACCAGACCCCTTTCCAAATTTAATACCTGGAGACTGAACCCGTCGCTTCTGACAGACCCACAACTACTCCCCGGAATTTCCATGGCCATCAAAGATTTCTTTGCACATAACACTACACCAGATATAGACCCCATGATGGGAGGCCCACAAATGCACCATAAGGGGAGAATTAAATTAGGAACACACTATAAAAGAGAATGGGAAAAGACCATCAGACAGCTCACAGACAAAATTCACAGTCTTCACAGCGAAACACAAACAATCCCTGTCTGAACGCTCTGCGCGCTCTCTATTAGATACCAGGAAAGCTCTTCAGCAACTTTTAGACTCCAAAACCAAACAATTCCTGTATTTTTAGGAAAAAGGTCTACTATGAACACAGACAAATCAGGCAAATTCCTAGCCAAGGCACTGAAAAAGACGCCAAATATACCCAGAATATATAAGGTATAAGAAACAAAAACAGGAGCAGTTGACATCACCACAGATAAAATAGCCAAACACGTCCATGAGTATTACTATAGCCTTTACAACCTTCCTACTCCAGGGAACCACACACACACACACACACATTAAAAAACAGACATTAAGTGATTCAGGATTACTTGAAAGACTCCAATCTACCTACATTGCCAGAAGAAATAGCCCGACAACTAGATACCCCCATTGAAAAGACGGAACTCCAACAGGTCATTAAAGACCTAAAAGCAGGGAAAAAAGCCCAGGTCCAGGTGGCTTTACCTCCATATATTGTAAGACTTTTACAGAAATCCTCCTTGATCCTCTGCAAAGAGCATTAAACTCAGTCATTCCCTAGGGATCTACCTGTCATTCCCTAGGGATCTACCGCCTACATTTCTTTCCGTACACGCAACTGTTATACCTAAACCAAATAAAAAAAGGAACCACTTTTTTTTTTTTTCAATACAATATATATATATATATATATATATATATATATATATATATATATATATATATATATATATATATATATATATATATATATATATATATATATATATATATATATATATATATAAAAATGTATTGAAAAAAAAAAGTGGTTCCTTTTTTGTTGGAACATACGGAGCCCCACCAGGTTTGGGACATTAGTAATACTGCTGTTCCCTTAACCACGTAGTTTTTCCTAGCTACAAACAGTCAGTTGTTGTATGCTGGGGTACCTTGGTCTTGTACCATGGCTCCCAAAGGCTCGGGATCTAGAGGGGCAAAAAGTGCCAAAAAACAAAAGGGTTCCCCCTCGGATTCTGAGGATACGAGTCAGGCTATGCCAGTACTCTCCCCACCTGTTAACCCAGGGGTGGCCGCCTTGGTTGAGCCAGCAGGGGGGTCTGGTGCGGAGGCTGGCCCAGATCCTCCCAACCCGGTGTTTATCACAGAGGAAATGCTAGCTATCTCCCTAGGAGGGCTAGAGAAAAGATTGGCAGCTATGATCACTAATTCTTTGCCAGGCAAGAAGCGGACTAGGTCCCCTTCGCCAAAGTGTGTATCCTCAGATGCTGAAGTTCTCTCTCCAGAGGAATTAGAATCTCAGGAGGACCTGTTGGACCAGAACCTAGAAGGTTCAGAGCTTGAGGATTCTACTGTGGAGGAACCATTCTCGGCCTCCCAAGCGGAGAGTCTGTGGGTCCAGTCCTTGACAGACATGGTCCGATCGGAATTTAAGTTGCCCTCACCGGAGCCTCAGGTTCCGGCAGTTTCCTCCTTGGGCTCTTTAAAAGCCCCCTTGAATAACGCAGTTTTTCCAGTCCATCCTCTGTTGGAGGAATTGATTTTCCAGGATTGGGTACGACCGGACAGAATTTTTTTGCCGCCTAAAAGATTTTCTGTTATCTACCCCATGGAAGAGAAATTTTCCAAAAGATGGGCGCCCCCGGCTGTGGACGCAGCCGTCTCATGCGTAAATAAGTCATTAACTTGTCCGGTAGAAAACATACAAATGTTTAAGGACCCGGTTGATAAACGTTTAGAGACACTTTTAAAGGCTTCCTTTGCTACGGCAGGAGCAGTGGTTCAGCCTGCAGTGGCTACTATTGGAGTTTGTCAGGCTTTGAAGGTCCAGACTAAACAGATGCTGAAAGACATCCCTGCCCAACAGGCAGAGGAGCTATCTGATATTCCCAGAGCTCTATGCTTTGCGGTGGATGCTATAAAGGACTCCATCCAGCAGGCGTCTCGTTTATCACTATTTTTAGTGCATATGAGAAGGCTCTTATGGTTAAAGAACTGGGCGGCCGAGCCCCCATGTAAAAAACTTCTGGCAGGGTTTCCCTTCCATGGGGGAAGACTCTTCGGAGAAGATCTGGATAAATACATTCAGACTATATCAAGTGGCAAGAGTACCCTCCTACCAATCAAAAAGAAGTTCCGGGGTCCTGTCTTTAAAAGGCAGATTTCCCCTGTCCCGGGGCCCTCAAATTCCAGGCAGTATCGACGGCCTCCTGCGCGATCCAACTTTAACAATAAGTCGCAGGGACAGGCCCCTGGGGGCAAGAAGCCATGGTATCGCAAACCAAATAAGCCAGCCCCTAAGTCTGCTTTATGAAGGGGTGCCCCCACTCACTCGAGTGGGGGGAAGGCTTCGTCTCTTTGCAGAGGTTTGGGAAGCCAACATCCCCGACAGATGGGTCCGGTCATCTGTGGCCATAGGCTACAAGTTAGAGTTTCAAAAGTTTCCGCCGCCTCATTTTCAGGAGTCAAGGGTACCGAACGATCCAGCAAAAAAAGGCCTCGTTCCGAACGGCATTGGATCGTCTGCTCTGCCAGGGCGTGATTGTAGATGTACCAGTCCAAGAGCAAGGGCTAGGCTTCTACTCCAATCTATTTGTCGTACCAAAGCCCAACGGCGATGTCAAACCAATTTTGGACCTAAAGAGTTTAAACGTTTACCTAAAGGTTCAGTCATTCCGGATGGAGTCTGTTCGGTCAGCAGCCGCCGCGCTCCAGAAGGACGACTTTCTGGCTTCCATAGACATAAAGGACGCTTATCTTCATATACCGATCTTTCAGCCACATCAAAGATTTTTACGCTTCTCGGTGGCTCAGCGTCACTTCCAATTTGTGGCACTTCCTTTCGGGCTGGCTACGGCCCCCCGGGTGTTTACGAAGGTTCTAGCTCCAATTTTAGCCAATCTAAGAATCCAAGGGGTCACGGTCCTAGCATACTTGGACGACCTCTTGATTATAGATCACTCACCTCCTTGCTTGGAGCAAGCGTTTGCCCTCACGGTTCAATACCTCGAGAGGTTCGGCTGGATCCTAAACCGAGAAAAATCAGCATTCCAACCCACAAAACTGTTGGAATATCTCGGCATGAGGTTGGACACAGCTCAGCAAAGGGTATTTTTACCCCTGGTAAAGGTCAAGGCTATCAAGGAATTGATTCAGCTGGTTCTAAGCAAAAGAGAACCAACTATTCGCCTATGTATGCGTTTACTAGGCAAGCTGGTGGCTACGTTCGAGGCGGTACCTTACGCACAGAGCCATACTCGCGTCCTACAGGCAGCCATTCTGGCAGCTTGGAGCAGGAAAACACAGGCCTTGGAGTTTCCTTTAGCACTATCATCAAGAGTCCGGCAAAGTCTGTGCTGGTGGTTAAACCCTCAGAATCTGCTGAAGGGAAAATCCTTCAGCCCCATAGCCTGGAAGATAGTGACCACAGATGCCAGCCTGAAAGGCTGGGGAGCGGTCTTGGATGGTTGCACTCGCCAAGGTACTTGGGCAGCGGCAGAGAAGCAGCTACCCATCAATATCCTGGAGCTCAGAGCTGCTCGGTTAGCCCTCCTGGCATGGACATCCAAATTGCAGGGATCCCCGGTGAGAATACAATCAGACAATGCCACAGCTGTGGCCTATATAAACCACCAAGGGGGAACCAAGAGTCAGGCCGCTCAGAAGGAAGTGAGCTTGATTTTTTCTGTGGGCAGAGGCTCATGTACCCTGCATATCGGCAATATTCATTCCCGGAGTGGACAACCTGCAGGCAGACTTCCTAAGTCGCCAAACTATGTCGCCAGGGGAATGGTCTCTACATCCCCAGGTTTTTCAGACAATCTGCCAGAGATGGGGTGTGCCAGACGTGGATGTCATGGCATCGAGATTCAACAAGAAGCTCGACAGGTTCATGTCCCGGACAAGGGACCCAATGGCCTGCGGAACCGATGCGTTGGTGTGCCCTTGGCATCAGTTCAAACTTCTGTATGCCTTTCCCCCGCTACAGCTACTACCCCGCCTGTTGCGCAGGATCAGAGTGGAGCACAAGCCAGTGATCCTGGTTGCTCCAGCGTGGCCCCGGAGGGCATGGTACTCCCTAGTCCTGAGGATGACAGTAGAAGACCCTTGGACTCTCCCTCTACGGCCAGATCTACTCTCTCAAGGCCCGATTCTCCACCCTGCATTACGGCGTCAAATTGACGGCCTGGCGGCTGAATCCCTGATTTTCAGGGGTAGAGGTCTGTCTAAGCAGGTTATCTCTACCCTGATCAGGGCTAGAAAGCTGGTCTCCAGAGTAATTACAGGGTTTGGAGGGCCTATGTAGGCTGGTGTGAGTCCGAGAAATGGTTTTCCCGCAAGTATACCATTGATAGAGTGTTAAGTTTTCTCCAGCTGAGAGTGGATAAAGGCCTGGCATTAAGCACAATTAAGGGACGGATTTCAGCTCTGTCAGTGTGGTTTCAGAGGCCGCTGGCCACCCACTCGCTGGTTAAGACCTTCATTCAGGGGGTCTTACATATTAATCCTCCGGTTAAGTCACCACTTTGTCCGTGGGACTTAAATCTTGTTCTGTCGACTCTGCAGAAGCAACCTTTTGAGCCGTTGGCTGAGATTCCTTTGGTTTTACTGACAAGGAAGTTGGTATTTCTGGTTGCCATAGTTTCAGCCAGGAGAGTGTCAGAATTGGCAGCCTTATCTTGTAAGGAACCATATCTTATTCTGCATAAGGACAGGGCGGTTCTCCGTCCTCATCCTTCCTGTCTACCAAAGGTTATATCCGGTTTTCACCTAAACCAGGATTTGGTTCTACCATGCTTCTTTCCGAAGCCCACTTCCAGAAAGGAAGTGTTGCTGCATACCTTGGATATTGTCAGGGCCATGAAGGCCTATCTTAAAGCTACAGAGAAGATCCGGAAAACAGATGTGTTGTTCATTTTGCCGGATGGGCCCAAGAAGGGGCAGGCAGCTGCAAAATCTACCATCTCGAGATGGATTAGACCAGTGGTTCTCAACCTTTCTAGTGCTGTGACCCCTTGATAAAATTTCCCAAGTTGTGGGGACCCCCAACAGTAAAATTATTTTGTAGCATGGATTGTCAGCACCCATGGCAAGACAAGTAATTTGCGCCCCTAACCCACAGACATTTAGCGCTCCGAGTCCCTTCCACTCGTAAAGTATTAAAACCCCTTATGGTACATTTTAGGATGTGCCACGCTTTCTCTTCTCCTTTCTTTCCCTTTGTATCTCTCTCTATGCAAATTTCTTGTCCCCCCCCCCCCCCATCCCTCTCTCTAGCCATATTTCTTATTATTACTCTTCCTTTTTTTTGTTCCTCCCCCTCTCACTGTGTCTCCAGATTCTCTGCGTCTCCAGCTCTGTGGTGTCTCGTAGCAGTGACACCAATGCCGAAATCAGGAGATAGGGTCTCCTCCAGCCCCTCCCACTTCACATTCCTCATCAGTCAGCTGACCTCTAATCTCTGCCCCCCAGCCTAGCCGTGAACTAAATGGGCGGCTGCGAAGAGGCTGAGTGGGCGGCCGTGGGCTCCAGGGACAGCCCTGCTGGGCGACCACAAAAAGACTGGCTGAGCAATGCGGGCATCAGGAACAGCCCAGGATTCGGTGACCCCTGGCAAATTGGCATTCGACCCCCGAGGGGGTCCCGACCCCCAGGTTGAGAACCACTGGATTAGACAGTTAATCACTCAGGCCTACGGCTTGAAGAGGTTGCCTCCTCCTTTATCAATAAAGGCTCATTCTACAGGGCCATGGGCGCCTCCCGGGCAGCACACCATCAGATCTCTATGGCTCAAGTATGCAGGGTGGCTACCTGGTCTTCTGTCCACACGTTTACAAGTTTTACCAGTTAGACGTAAGAAGGAATACAGATACAGCCTTTGGGCAGGCAGTGCTGCAGGCTGCGATTTAAGAGCCTCGGAATCGGGGGCACCCTTGATTTAAATTTAAATGTATTTTTCTTGACCAAGTTGGATTTATTATTATTTTGAGTGTACCTCTAATTAAATCCTGTTGTCTTGGGAAGATGTCTCCCTCCCCTCATTAAAGCATTGCTTTGGGACATCCCACATAGTAATGAATATGCCGCTCTGTGTCCCGTGATGTACGAGAAAGAAAAAGGTATTTTTAATACAGCTTACCTGTAAAATCCTTTTCTTGGAGTACATCACGGGACACAGAGCTCCCACCCCTCTTATGGGGACCATTTTGGGAGGCATACTGCTTGCTACAAAACTGAGGTACTCCTCCTATGGGAGGGGGTTATATAGGGAGGGGACTTCCTGTTTGAGATTGCCAGTGTCCATCACCTGAAGGTACTCCATATAACCCACATAGTAATGAATATGCCGCTCTGTGTCCCGTGATGTACTCCAAGAAAAGGATTTTACAGGTAAGCTGTATTAAAAATCCCTTTACTCCTGTGAAACTACACACTTGGTTCCCACAGACACTCGACACATGCTGGAGATGTGGGAGGGAAAGGGCCACTCTATGCCACATCTGGTGGCAATGCCCTCTTATTATTCCTTACTGGAATGCAGTCTGAGGCGATATTTGCAATCACGGAAACCAAGCTGAAACTAGATGAGGCTTGTTGCCTGCTGCATATTACAGATGTGTCTTACCAGGGATAAAAATTCACTGTCTAAACACCTTTTGAACGTGGCTAAAGCTCTCATACCTCTTCTCTAAAAATCCTCTAGAGTCCCCTCAATCCGTGAATGGTTGTTCGGAGTAGCCAAGATTTGCAACATGGAGGAGACGGTGGCCCAGTCCACAGACAATGAGAGATTCTTTATGACCTGGTCCCCGTGGATCCAATGCAAAACAACCCAAGCCTATGACGACATGATGGCTGTGCACTGGATCACCTAAATCAATCAACCATTCTCATAGACTTGGGAGGATTCGTTTCCCCCTGGCCTGGAGGGCAAACCCTCACTTTTTTGCACTAGAGGTGATATTGTAAAATGTTTCTCAAACACTTGTACAACCTGATATTTACAAGGATATAGTTTTCCTATATCCTTATTTCACTCCCCATATTAACTACTTGAGGCCCGCGCTATAGCCGAATGACGGCTTCAGCGCGGACCTGAAAATCCAGGAGGACGTCATTTGACGTCCTACCCTTTGCTCGTTCCCCGAGCGCGCAGCAGGAAAATTCTGCGCTGGCCGTGTCCCTTGGACACAGCCATTTACAGATAGCAGTGAATGGCCAATCAGAGTGGCCGTTTGCAATGCGAACTTGTGCGGCCAATGAGAGATGATCTCGAATGTAAACATATGAGATCATCTCTCATTGCCGCCTCTCCATCCTCACACAGACAGCGTGTAAGGAGGGAGAACGATCTGTGAGTGTTACAAAGTGTGAAATACAAGAATACAGTGCCGTCCCAGTGCCCATACAGTGCCTATAGGGATCTGTGTCCACCTGTGCTAATCTGCGCAGTGCCCACCTGTGCCACCAATCAGTGCCCACCTGTGCCACCTCATCTGTGCAATTAGTCAGTGCCCATCTGCTCCGCCAATCAGTGCCCATCTGCTCCACCTCATCAGTGCCCATCTGCTCCACCTCATCAGTGCCCATCAGTGAAGGCTTAGCACACACCTGTGTAGCCGCACCAGCAACCATGTCAAAAAGATCCTTTTCCGCCGAGGAGGCATACCAAATTCTTTCCGCGCCCGACTAGAGCAACGTGGAGCGTCAGTGCCCATCTGCTCCGCCTCATCAGTGCCCATCTGCTCTGCCAATCAGTGCCCATCTGCTCCACCTCATCAGTGCCCATCTGCTCCACCTCATCAGTGCCCATCAGTGAAGGCTTAGCACATACCTGTGTAGTCGCACCAGCAACCATGTCAAAAAGATCCTTTTCCGCCGAGGAGGCATACCAAATTCTTTCCGCGCCCGACGAGAGCAACGTGGAGCTCTTACTTTCAGAGTTTGACGTCAATTATGAGCCAGCCTTCAGTAGCGGAACACTGAGTGACTCAGAGGAGGAAGATAGCCGGCCCGCTAAACGAATGCATTCTGGTGAGGAGGCAGTGCCATCCACCAGCACCGCAGTGCCTCTGCAAGAAAGGTCAAGGACCCATGCCAGCCTTCCCTATGCCCTTCAGAACCCCTTGTGGCTTCCTCCTAATTCAGGAGAAGCCAACATTCCCACTTTCAGTGCCCAGCCAGGAGTCCAGGTAGACAGAGAATTTTTCCCCCAATCGATTTTTTTAACCTAATGTTCACAGAGGACATGCTATCCAGAATTGTGGCCCAGTGGAACCTATATGCACAGCAATTTATTGCAAATAATCCCGCATCATATCATTCCCGTCCGTACCAGTGGAGAGACCCAACGGTGGAGGAGTTGAAATTTTTTTTAGGGCTCACATTTTGTATGGGACTCAACCCAAAAAACACTTCACGTTCCTTTTGGTCCAAAAACCCAATCTACCACATGCCAATCTTCTCCAGCGTAATGTAATGCCCAGATCCCGATATTTTGCCATCATGAGATTCCTACATTTTAACGATAATACCCAGTGCCATCCCTGAAATCACCCAAATCATGACAGGCTTTTCAAAATTCGGCCCTTACTGAATTATTTTTCTGAGAAATTCCCCCAATTGTATACCCGGACCAACACATCTGTGTGGATGAGTCCCTTATTAAATTTAGTGGCAGGCTTCAAATAAAAACAATTTATCCCCAGCAAAAGGGACCGCTATGATGTGAAGGTGTACAAATTGTGTGACCGAGTCACAGGGTACCTGTATGCCTTCAGAGTGTACGAAGGCAAGGACACCCAGCTGAATCTCCCTAATTGCCCAGACTACTTGGGATCAAGTGGCAAAATTGTTTGGGAACTAATCAACCCCCTATTGGAAAAAGGATACCGTCTATATGTAGATAATTTCAACACCTCTCTTCCCCTGTTCCACAACCTGCACCGGAAGTAGACACCAGCATGTGGCACCATCAGAAAGAACCGGAAAGGCTTTCCTCAAAGCCTTGTGAATAAAAAGCTGAGAAGGAGAATCGGCAAGTCTGCGAAACAAGGAGGTTCTGGCAGTGAAGTGGAAGGACAGAAGAGACGTGTACATGTTATCTTCCATCCATAATGATACCGTCGTTGAAATCCGCAGAAGGCATGGCACCACCATCCGAAAGCCCACATGCATCCAGGACTACAATTTGTTTATGGGGGGAGTCGACTCCAATGACCAGATGCTTGAACCCTATCTTGCCACAAGGCGGACGTACCATTGGTACAAAAAAGTTGCAATTTTTTTTTTCAGCTGGCCATATACAACTCTTATGTAATTTACCGCAACTCTACCCAAAACCCCAAACGCTTCCTTGGCTACCAAGAGGACCTTATCGCTGCCCTTATTTTCCCCGAATGATCCACCCCAAACTATCCGATCTGATGTTCTAAGTTGACTCTCCGAGCGTCACTCCCACAGCAACAGGCCGACGGCGTAAAAAAAAATGTAAGGTGTGTTCCAGTGAAGGAGTCAGACGAGACACATCTTTCCATTGTGCCGATTTGTCCTTCCCAACCAGACCTCTGTGTAACTGACTGTTTTTGCCGTTACCATACTAAACTAAATTATTAGTTTAGTATGGTAAACGTAATCCTCCGTTCCTGCCTTCAAACACCTTCACACCCCTTATGCCACTGCCTGCTCTGTAACTGACCCCGGCTTGTTTTTTGACCACGATTCTGCCTAACGATTCTGTAATGCCTCTGCCTAATCTGTAACTGACCCTGGACTGTTTTTTCAACCATTCTTCTGCCCAACGATTCTGTAATGCCTGTGCCTGATCTGGAACTGACCTTGGACTGTTCGACCATGTTTTTGCCTGCGTCATGGACTGATCTTGTACCCTGCTACTGGACTAGTAGGATTCAACACAGGGGTCTCACATATGTGAGGGGCTCCAGAAAAGTTTTTCTAGATTAGGGTCTGGTTGCCCGGAGGCTTTAAAAGAGATTTGGGTGGGAGAAGCCTCTACCCCTGTCCCAATTCTGTCCTGAACGAGGCCCTACTTCTGCCTGCTGCCTGTAGGACCTATGCCATCATGCCTCTGCCTGCTGCATGAACTGACCACACGACATGGACCTGCCTACTACCAGGACCAAAATTTTTGGCACTGCTGACAATTTGCCTGCACTAACCCTGACGGGACAGTATCCCTGCCTGGACAATTGTGTATGCCGTTGCTGACCAAGTTCCTGCCTGCTGCCTGGACCAGTGCTATCATGCTGTGCAGAACTGCGCTACTATTACCACAGGTAATCTTTTGTTTACGCTTTGCTCAGCATAATGTATTTTGGGGTGTAATTCTTGGTATGTGCATGCTATGTATCTCTGGAACACCTGACAATGTTCCTTGCATGTTGGATCTCTGTATGTGGTCAGGCTGTGTAAAAGTCTCACACGTGGTATCGTTGTACTCAGGAGGAGCAGCAGAATGTATTTTGGGGTGTCATTTTTTGCTATCTAAATGCTATGTGTTGGAAAAATTTTATAAACCGACAACTTTGTGTAAAAAAAAAAAAAAAAAGCGTTTATTTTTTTTTCACATGTTCCAAAAACTTCTGAAAAAAAAAATGAACAGTTCAAAAGACTCATTATGCCTCAGATTATACGTTGGGGTGTTAGCTTTACAAAATGGGATAATTTTGGGGGTAATTCCATTGTCCTGGTGTTTCAGAGCCTTCAAAAATGTAATAGGTAGTCAACTAGTTAGATGTGCAATTTATGCTCCTAAAACCCCTGATGGCGCTCCCTGCATGTTGGGCCTCTGTATGTGGCCAGGCAGTGAAAGTCTCACACATGGGGTATCGTTCCACTCGGGAGGAGTAGCAGAATGTATTTTGGGGTGTCATTTGTGGTATGCACATACCATGTGAGAGAAATAAGCTATTACAATGACAATTTTGAGAATTTTTTTAAATAAAAACCTTAATTTTGCAAAGTATTGTGGGAAAAAATTACAACTTCAAATAACTCACCATGCCTCTTACTAAATACCTTTGAATGTCTACTTAACAAAAAGGGGTTATTTGGGGGGCATTTGTACTTTCCTGGCTTGTTAGGGTCTCAAGAAATGACATAGGCCTTCAGTACATCAGGTGTGATCAGATGTGATCATTTTTTAGGATTTGCACTATAGCTTGTAGACTCTAAAACTTTCACACAGACCAAATAATTTCCAAAAATGTGGGGTTATTTTTATTAAAGACATGTAGCAGTATAAATTGTGGCCAAAATTTATGAAGAAAAATTAATAATTTGCAAAATTTTATCACAGAAACTAAGAAAAAATCTTTTTTTTTTTTTAAATTTTGTCTTTTTTCATTAATAGCGCAAAAAAAAACAAAAAAAAACAGAGGTGATCAAATACCACCAAAAGAAAGCTCTATTTGAATGAAAAAAAGGACAAAAAATCATTTGGGTACAGTGTTGCATGACTGAGTAATTGTCATTCAAAGTGTGAGAGCGCTGAAAGCTGAAAATTGGTCTGGGCAGGAGGGGTGTTTAAGTGCCCAGTAAGCAAGTGGTTAATTCCCCCCCCCCCCCCTCGTCTTATTTACTACTATATCTCTAATCTATGTTTCTTTATCTACAAAAAATGTTTTGCACCAATTTTTCTTTTCGACTATATTTATCAATGCATATGCATCATTATGCTTAATTACCATCTTAAGAACTACATTTATTATCAGTCAATGTTTTCCTTTTTGGACGTAGCAGTTCATATTGTTTATGTATTACTCTGCTGATATTGTAATGCATGTTAATTGGGAGCTGCAACTCCCCATTCGAGTTTTTACTTTTTCTTGCGGCGCAAGATCACTTTCATTGGGGGCGAGAGAGGCCCAACCCCCCCCACCCCTATGCTTCAGTGGTCCCCTGTAGCAGCAGAGATGATTGGGTCCTCCTCCCTGACAGGCATGGAGCTGAGGGAAAGATGGCCCTCACACCATTGGATGGTGGAAGCAACGTCAAACGTCACTTCCTCCCACTGGTTTATTTTTTACTGCATCTTAGTGTAAATATTAGATCTGAGGTCTTTTTGACCCCAGATCTCACATTTAAGAGTTCCTATCATGCTTTTTTTCCTATTACAAGGGATGTTTACATTCCTTGTAATAGGAATAAAGCGTCATGCACACTGGACATTTTGGATGTTTTTACAGCTGCTGTTTTTGGCTTCAGATGTATTTTTTTTCTACGGTCAATAAACTCCCCATCATGTTATCCTATGTGTCCACGCACAAATAGGCAGTTATCAACTATTTTTGTCTGGGGCGTCTTTTGGCTGTAAAAATCCCCCAAAACTAGTGGGCTCTGAGAAGTATTATCAGCTGCAAAAACGCTCTAAAGTAAAAAAAATGCTGATAAACGCACAAAAACCCAGCTCACCAGTGTGCACAAGACCTAAAAGTGACCCAATTTTTTTGAATTTTAAAAAGGACAGTGCCAAAAAGAAGAAAAATTAATTAAGCGCCCTGGCCCGTCGAGCTTACACACAGAGGCGAACTCATACGCAAGTCGCGCCACCATATGAAAACCGTGTTCAAACCACACGTGAGGTGTCACCACGATTGTTGGAGCAAGAGCAATAATTCTAGCACTAGACATCCTCTAACTCAAAACTGGTAACCTGTAGACATTTTTAAACATCACCTATGGAGATTAAGGGTAAAAGTTTGTCACCAATCCGCAATTTTGAAGCGTGACATGTTGGTTATCAATTTACCCAGCGCAACATTATCTCACGATAAAAAAAAATAAGGCGCTTGCAAGACTGCTGCGCAAATACGGTGTGACAAAGTCTTGCAATGACCGCCATTTTATTCTGTATGGTGTCAGAAAATTATATATAATGTTTGAGGGTTCCAAGTAATTTTCTAGCAAAAAGAAAATGATAACTTGTAAACACCAAATCTGAAAAAAATAGGATTTTTGTACTCACCGTAAAATCCAGTTCATAGACGTACACAGCCTTCTTTGACATTAGGGTTATATCCGCTTTCACTAGGAGAGTTTAGGCAGAAAAAAAGCACTTAAAGTGTTAAACACAAACCTCAGTGCAGCTCCTTCCAGGGGGCGTGGCCCCCTGGGTATAACCCACACCCTGCTTTAGCAGCCTCAGTTCGTAACAAGCAGTACAAACAAAGGAGGGGTGGGTGCCGTGTCCGTCTATGAACTCAGAGAAATGGATTTTACGGTGAGTACAAAAAAAGAGATTTTTAATACAGCTTACCTGTAAAATCTTTTTCTTGGAGTACATCACGGGACACAGAGCGGCATTCATTACTATATGGGTTATATGGAGTACCTTCAGGTGATGGACACTGGCAATCTCAAACAGGAAATGCCCCTCCCTATATAACCCCCTCCCATAGGAGGAGTACCTCAGTTTTGTAGCAAGCAGTATGCCTCCCAAAATGGTCCCCAAAAGAGGGGTGGGAGCTCTGTGTCCCGTGATGTACTCCAAGAAAAAGATTTTACAGGTAAGCTGTATTAAAAATCTCTTTTTCTTTATCGTTACATCACGGGACACAGAGCGGCATTCATTACTATATGGGATGTCCCAAAGCAATGCCTACAATGAGGGGAGGGAGAACATCTCCAAGACAAAAGGATTTAATTTAGAGATATACTCAAATCATAATAAATCCAACTTAGTTGAGAAAAATAATTTTAAATTTTAAATTTAACTCAAAAGGGAGCCCCCGGAATCCGAGGGTCTCAAATTGCAGCCTGCAGCACTGCCTGCCCAAAGGCTGTATCAGTATTCCTTCTTACGTCCAACTGGTAGAATTTTGTAAACGTGTGGACAGAAGACCAGGTTGCCGCCTTGCAAACTTGAGCCATAGAGATCTGGTGATGTGCTGCCCAGGAGGCGCCCATTGCCCTAGTAGAATGAGCCCTTAATGATACTGGAGGAGGCAACCCTTTCAAGCCGTAGGCCTGAGTGATTAACTGCTTAATCCACCTAGAGATGGTGGACTTTGCGGCTGCCTGCCCCTTCTTGGGCCCATCCGGTAAAATGAACAACACATCCGTTTTCCGGATCTTCTCTGTAGCTTTAAGATAGGCCTTCATGGCCCTGACAATATCCAAGGTATGCAGCAACCCTTCCTTTCTGGAAGTGGGTTTAGGGAAGAAGGATGGTAATACCAAATCCTGGTTTAGATGAAAACTGGATATAACCTTCGGTAGGAAGGAAGGATGAGGGCGGAGAACGACCTTGTCCTTATGAAAAATAAGATATGGTTCCTTACAGGATAAGGCCGCCAGTTTTGATACTCTTCTTGCGGAAACTATGGCGACCAAAAATACTAACTTCCTTGTCAGTAAAACCAAAGGAATTTCAGCCAACGGCTCAAACGGTTGTTTCTGTAAACTTGACAGAACAAGATTTAAATCCCACGGACAAAGCGGGGATTTAACTGGAGGTTTAATACGTAAGACCCCTTGAAGGAAGGTCTTAACCAGCGAGTGGGTGGCCAGCGGCCGCTGAAACCACACTGACAGAGCTGAAATCTGTCCCTTGATTGTGCTTAATGCCAATCCCTTATCCACTCCTAGCTGGAGAAAACTTAAAACTCTATCGATGGTAAACTTGCGAGAAAGCCAAAGCTTGGACTCACACCAGCTTACATAGGCCTTCCAGACCCTGTAATAAATCACCCTAGAGACCGGTTTCCTGGCTCTGATTAGGGTAGAGATTACTTTGAGACAGACCTCTACCCCTGAGAATCAGGGATTCAGCTTCCAGGCCGTCAAATTTAGATGCCGTAAGGCAGGGTGGAGGATCGGACCTTGCGATAGCAGGTCTGGCCGTAGAGGAAGAGTCCAAGGGTCTCCCACTACCATCTTTAGGATGAGTGAGTACCATGCCCTTCTGGGCCATGCTGGAGCTACCAGGATGACTGGTATGTGCTCCACCCTGATCCTGCGCAGCAGGCGGGGTAGTAACTGGAGCGGGGGAAAAGCATAAAGAAGTTTGAACTGATGCCAAGGGCAAACCAGCGCATCGGTTCCGCAGGCCATCGGATCCCTTGAGCGGGATATGAACCTGTCTAGCTTCTTGTTGAGTCTCGATGCCATGACATCCACGTCCGGCACTCCCCATCTTTGGCAGAGTGCTTGAAAGATTTGTGGATGCAGAGACCATTCCCCCGGCAATAGAGTCTGGCGGCTTAAGAAGTCCGCCTGAAAGTTGTCCACTCCTGGAATAAATATTGCCGATATGCAGGGCACATGAGCCTCTGCCCATAGGAGAATCAAGCTCACCTCTCTCTGAGCGGCTTGACTCTTGGTTCCCCCTTGGTGATTTATGTATGCCACGGCCGTGGCATTGTCTGATTGAATTCTCACCGGGAACCCCTGCAATTTTGACGTCCAAGCCCTGAGGGCTAGTCGAGCAGCTCTGAGCTCCAAGATGTTGATGGGCAACTGCCTCTCTGGCTTTGCCCAAGTACCTTGGCGAATGCAACCATCCAAAATTGCTCCCCAGCCCGTCAGGCTGGCGTCTGTGGTCACTATCTTCCAGGCCACTGGGCTGAAAGATTTCCCCTTCAGTAGATTTTGAGGATCTAACCACCAACACAGACTTTGTCGGACTCTTGATGAGAGCGGCAACGGGATATCCAAGGCCTGTGGCCTTCTGCTCCATGCTGACAGGATGGCTGCCTGCAGGATGCGAGTGTGGCTCTGGGCGTATGGTACCGCCTCGAATGTGGCCACCATCTTGCCTAGTAACCTCATACATAGGCGAATAGTCGGTTCTTTCTTGCTTAGAACCAGTAGGATTAATTCCTTGATGGCCTTGACCTTCATCAGAGGTAAAAACACTCTTTGTTGTTCTGTGTCTAATCTCATGCCGAGATATTCCAACTGCCTTGTGGGCTGGAATGCTGACTTTTCTCGATTTAGGACCCAGCCAAACCTCTCTAGGTATTGGACCGTGAGGGCCACTGCTCGCTCCAAGCTGGGAGACGAGTGATCTATGACTAGGAGGTCGTCCAGGTATGCTAGGATCGTGACCCCTTGGATCCTTAGTTTGGCTAGGATTGGAGCTAGGACCTTCGTGAACACCCGGGGGGCCGTAGCCAACCCGAAGGGAAGCGCCACGAATTGGAAATGACGCAAAGCCACCATGAAGCGTAGATATCTTTGATGTGGCTGATAAATTGGAACATGAAGGTAGGCATCCTTTATGTCTATGGACGCCATGAAGTCGTCCTTTTGGAGTGTGGCAGCTGCTGACCGCACGGATTCCATCCGAAATGAACGGACCCTTAGGTATGCATTTACCATCTTTAGGTCCAAAATTGACGCTTGCTGGATAGAATCCTTAATCGCGTCTACCGTAAAGCAGATGGCCCTAGGGACATCCGAAAACTCTTCTGCCTGCTGGGCAGGAATAAGTTTAAGCATCTGCTTAATTTGATCCGATAATGCTTGAGCAACCCCAATCGCAGCCACAGCTGGCTGCACTACTGCCCCTGCAGTAGTGAAGGAGTTCTTAAGTAGTGCTTCCAAGCGTTTATCAACCGGATCCTTGAACACCTGTATGTTTTCTACAGGGCATGTTAACGATCTGTTAACACATGAGATGGCTGCGTCCACTGCAGGAGTAGCCCATCTCTTGGAAAATGTATCTTCCATAGGATATAGGACAGAGAATCTTTTAGGTGGTAAAAAGATTTTATCTGGCTTGCTCCAGTCTTGGAACAAAACTCCCTCTAGCAGAGGATGGATCGGAAACACTGCATTGCTTTGAGGCGCCCTTAGTGAGCCCAAAGCTGAAACCGTCGACACTTGGAGATCTGGTACTGGCAAGTTAAAGGCACTATGGACCAAGTCCGTTAAGGCTTGGATCCACCAGCTCTCCCCTTGGGAGACTGCTCCAGACTCCTCTGTATCCGGGTCTTCGATCCCCGAACCTACTTGGTCCTTGTCCAAGAGGTCGTCCAATTCCCCTGAGGAAAGGACCTCCTCTTCTGAGGGTCCACGCTCGGGCGACGGAGATCTAATCCGCTTACTGCCCCGCATAGCTGTGGCTATCATTTTTCCCACTCTTTTCTCCATCTCTCTTAAAGAGGTGAGTAATACCTCGTCCGTGACCATCTTAGGGTTGGACTGACCCGCGCCAGCTCCAGCCCCAGATCCCGATGGCCCCAAGGCTCCCTCTGGGGAAAGCAGCGGCATAACTTTGTCCGAGACCTCAGACTCTCTGGGGGAATCCCCACCTCTTGTACCCTCTGACCCGGATGCCATGGTACAATACCGAGGTACACCTGCTAGTTTATTGGTACTTGGAACTATAAATAGTTAATTGCCCAAACAACTGTTTGGGGGATAAAAAATGCCTCCTCTCCCCTTGATGAATTTTTTTTTTTTTTTTCAATTCTTTTCCTTTCTTTTTTTTTTTTTTTTTCAAATCCAGGAAAGAAAAAGCATTCTGTCCCCCTGAGTAGTATTGCCAAGAAAAACTATTGAGATGGAAAAGAACAGCCTATTTCTAGGCTTGAAAACAGTCTTCTGAAGACTAATATCCTTTCTGGCCACTGTGTGTCCTCGGCGCCCCGTGCTGCCGCTCTGGTCTTTTCCTCCTCAGTTCCAATGTTAGAATGAGCTGTTGGAACGAAAAAGGAAGGGCCGCCCCTTCCTTAAGCAACTGACCCGCCCTTCCCCCCTCAGCTAAACGGCGCGAAATGCGCCTATAACACGGGGACGCGCGCGCGCGCCCGCCGACAGGCTCTGAGGAGGAAGAACCGATGGAGCATCGCCTGGAGGCTTGCAGGTAAGCATAGCTCTCTGACACACACATACACATTATATTACACAGGCCCCACTCAATGCTTTTCCAATACTACAAGGGAGGTCACTTTTTATGGGGAATAATACACATAGAGCCATCCTATCATTAAGATATGTGACTAGTTTGCCAGATGCAGCGCATAACTTTAGGCATGTCCCCTGTGACCCCCCAGAAAAAACCTGCTAAGAACCAAGTTCCGCAAGTTTTCCCCTCACTTACCTGCTCCATGCCGCAGGACTTTGCCAAGCAAGAGGCCCAATCTTCCCCCATCTCCGTGGGGATGTCTAGACCTTCAGGCCCTGGGTTCCTATGAAGGATCCACTGTCCTGGGCCCATATAGCACTCTGGCAACAGAAACATTAGGCCCCCAAAGGTTTCTAAGTTCTGGGCCCAGGGTCCAGCTCTCTAAAAAGAAAAGCATTATGGGCTATACCCCAAGGGTTTGGGGTCCGGTTACTGACAACTTTAGCGCTGAGGCCTTTGGACAGAACCGGTTAGCTCACCTAATCCCAAGGATGCGGAGGCAAGCTAAACCATGACCAACACCTAAGACACTGGCGTAAAAACTGAGGTACTCCTCCTATGGGAGGGGGTTATATAGGGAGGGGCATTTCCTGTTTGAGATTGCCAGTGTCCATCACCTGAAGGTACTCCATATAACCCATATAGTAATGAATGCCGCTCTGTGTCCCGTGATGTAACGATAAAGAAATCCTATTTTCTCTTCCGTTCATAGACGGACACGGCCTTCTTTGACATTAGGGACGTCCCAAAGCAGTGTAAAAAAATTTGAGGGGTGGGAAAACAACACAGCAAAACAGGTTACACCCCCAAACAAAACCGGAGTTGCTCAACGGAGGAACTCCAACCATAAACCGCCGCCTGCAACACCTGCGGCCGAAGGAGGCATCAGAAGATGCACACACATCCACCTTGTAAGACTTTGAAAAAGTGTGGATCGACGACCAGGTCGCAGCCTAACACCCCTGTAACAGAGGCATGATGCCAGAAAGCACAAGAGGCACTGATCGCCCTGGTCGAATGCGCCGTAACCCGAAAGGGAGGCGCCCGCCACTTCAGGGCATAGGCCTGAAGCACAATCCGTCGGATCCACCCAGAAATGGTGGCCAACGAGACTACCAGGCCCCCTTGTAGGACCAGCCACCGACACGAACAGTGAGTCCGACTTCCGGAACGGAATCATAGCAGATAAGTACACTTGTAGGGCCCGAATCAAATCCCGAGGATGTAAAGTGGCCGCCTCCTTGCATTTCGGCCGAGGACATAAGGATGGAAGAACAATGTCCACATCAACGTGAAAAGCCGAAACGACCTTGGGGAGAAAAGACGGCTGCGGCCGCAGCACCACCTCATCCTCATGGATGACCAAGTAGGGAGCCTTGCAAGACAAGGCCGCCAGTTCAGACAAACACTCGTCTGATCGAGGTAATTGCTACCAGAAAAAATCACCTTTTGTGACAGTCAACAACAAAAACCTCCCGAATGTCCTCAAAGGGAGCATCCAGAAGAACCGAAAAGACTAAATTCAAGTCCCATGGGGGTAGAGGAGGGCGCACCGGAGGAGCCACATGCCAGACCCCCAGAACAGACATACGCACCAAGGAGTGCGACGCCAAGGCTCATTGAAAGTAAACAGCCAGAGCAGAAATCTGACTAACTGTACTTAAGGCGAGAGCCTGATCCACTCCCTACTGTAAAAAACAGCAGAATCCTGGACACCACGTATGTACGAGGGTGCCATTTCATCTCCTCACACACAGAGATGCAGGCCTTCCACGTATGATGTAAATCCTACGTGAGGTAGACTTCCGTGCAGGCAGCACGGTAGGGACCACGAGCCCAATAGGCCTCGGACCTTCAGCCCCAGGCTCTCAACAGCCACGCCGCTAAAGCCAGTGGCTGTAAAACAGGGTGGAAGATCGGACCCTGTAACAGAAGATCAACCCCCAGGAGAAGACGCTAGGGGGCGTCTGCCACCAGACGCACCAGGTACGCGTACCAAGAGCGACGCGGCCAATCTGGGGCAATCAGGATTGATAAAATCCCTTTGGCTTCCACTCTGCGCAGCAGGTGAGGAAGAAGCTACCGAGGAGGGAAGGTGTAAATTAGGCGATCGTGACCCCAAGGAGCCGCCAACGCGCCTGACGCGTCCACCCATGGGTTCCTTGACCTGGCCACGATCAAGGCACCTTCCGGTTGAGGTGGGACGCTAGAAGGTCCACGCCTGGAGTGCCCCACTTTCGGCACAGACAATGAAACCCCTGTGGGTGGAGAGACCACTCTCCTTGGTCTAGCGCAGTCCGACTTAGGAGTCGGGCTGCCAATTCCGTACTCCCGGAATGTACACGGCCGATAGAGCCGGAATGGACCTTTCGGCCCACCGAAGGATGTACGCGACCCTCGTCGCTGCAACAGAACTCCGTGTGCCTCCCTGATGATTGACGTACGACCGGTCGGCCCTGTAGATCCAGGGACCACCAGGCAAGGCAAAGCTTGATCCAGAACATCGATCGGTAGGCGGGACTCCACCTGAGTCCAGCGCCCCTGGGCTGACTGGGTGCCCCAAAAGCCCCTCCCCAACCAGAGATGCTGGCATCCATCGCGGCCACTGTCCAGTGACATGGCAGAAACGACTTCCCGGCCCGAAGCACCGGAGACGTCAGCCACCACACCAGGGAAGACTTGACCAGGTGACTCAACTGAATCTGGGAATCCAGAGATGATGGAAGCTTGTCCCAACGTGACAGCAGTTCCCTCTGTAGCACCCTGGCGTGGAATTGGGCATACGGAACCGCCTCGAAAGAGGCCACCGTCAGACCCAGAACCCTCATGCAGAATCGCAAAGATGACCACTACTAGGTCGACAACTGCTGCCCAGCAGATTGCAGAGTCTGAATTTTTTTCCGTTAGGAGAAAAAAACTCCCGCCCCGGCGGAATCCAGGACTAGTCCCAGGAATTCCAGTCCCTGAGACAGAATCAACACTGACTTCTGGACAATACAGAAGCCAGCCAAACTCTTGGAGAGTCTGACACGTGATAGACACGGCTCCACTAATTCAGAGCTCGAAGAAGCTCGTAGGAGAATGTCATCCAGACATCCCCCGATAACAAGCCCCCGCTGTCACAGCCGGGCCAGTATCGGGATGAGCACCTCTGTGAAAACCCGTGGTGTCGACACCAAGCCGAGCAGGAGGGCAACAAAATGAAAATGGTCCTCCCTGACCGCAAAGCCCAGAATTTCTGGTGCTATGAGCATATTGGAACATGCAGGTACGCGTTCATGACATCCAAGGACGCAAGAAACTGAAATTTTGCACTTTGACAAAAAACAAACGATGGCCATGAGGCCCAGGATTGGATGGACCCTGTCCTCCTTTGGGGACTACAAACAGATTGGAGAAAAACCCCTGAACCTGTTCCAATGAGGGAACTGGCACAATCACTTCCCCGACCAGAAGATCCTGGACAGCCCCTGACAGAGCCAACCGGCGAGCCGGAGGAAGCCAGAGGATGGAGGGAAAAAACCTGTTTGGTAGACAAGAGAGAAACCCTATCTCGTACCCCGAGGAAACTACTTTGCAACCCCAACGGTCGGAGAGGAGAGACCTCCACCGAGCCACGAATCCACGGAGCCAGCCCCCCACCCGAGATGTGAGCGGAGGCAAACCTCCATGCGGAAGCAGGCTTGCGGCACCAGGGGCGCCCTGTGTTCTCAGTGGACGTCCTAGCCCCCTAAAAATGTTTTCCTGCCGCACTTGGCGGGCGAAAACAAAACCGCATGGGGAATAGTAAATGAGGGCCCTTGCCGACAGTGAGGCACCTACCCTTTTTCAGATTGCGGGAGCAGAGTGCTCACACCGCCCGTGGCATATTTTATGACATTCAGAGACACCCCAAAAAGCCGCAAACCCCCACAGGGTAATACCACCAGGGACTACTGAAAAGACCGTCCGCAGACCAACCCCTAGCCATACAAGGCAGGGCAAAAAACACAGCGCAGGCCCTGGAGAGCAAGGGGAGCATATCCAGGGTTGACACAGACAAATATCTGACCTAGTACCAACTGGTCGGTCAGGACCACGCAGGTCACAGAAGCATTCTGCGCCTCCAGCCCCCCCCGCTGTGAATATGGAGCGACCACATCCACAGCACCCCTATCAGCAGAGTCTCCAAATGCGGGAGCCCCTTCCACAGGTAATCTGGCAGCCTTGTTCCAAAACAAGCTACCCAGCTGGACACGGGGGGGGGGGGGGGGGGGGGGGGGGGAAGACACCCTGATACAGGAATCATCCCCAAAAAAGAGGGAACAGACCGCAAAGTATTTTGTACCCTGCGACTGATCCCAATCCTTGCACAACATATTCCAGACATGGAACACAAGGAAAACACATATTGCGGGGCGGCACGAAACCCAAAAGGGACTGACACCACTGATGCCACCGCCGAATCCACCATAGCTATGGTAGCCCGCACCGCAGTGTCAAGAGCCCAAACAGCACCATCAAGTGCTGACCCTGAAACAGGGCCATCCTCACAGTCCGTGTGGACTTCAGCCAGCAGCTACTGACAGAAAAAACAGAACCAGAGCCAGACGCCTCAGCGAGGCCCGATTCCCTGTCAGAAAAAATAAAAATAAAATAACATCCCAGAGAGAGGCAGAGTGTGGGAACAAATTGCAACTCCCCACAACACTCCCATCCTGACCCAAACGCCTCAGGGACTGCCAGCACAGCATCCCTGGAGGCCGCAGGAATAGGGACACTAAGGGTTAACATCCCCTAGTACTGGCAGGCTCCACAGGACAGCCGCCACAGAGAACAGGGAAACCCCCCTCCGGAGGACTCACCGTCCGACCAGACCACCAATGCCGAGAGCCAAAAACGCTGCCTGTGCCGCGCCATCCAAAAGGAAAATGTGTAGAGCCGTACGCGCCGTCATCCTAGGCACAAGAGCTGTATCAAGATGGCCACCGACTTGTCTGCGGGCTCCGAGAAAATGGCCGCCGCAAATACAACCGCAATATAACACCGCTGTCAGCGGCAAAATGGCGCCCGAAAACGGCGTTAAAAAAAAAAAAAACACACAGCAAAGCCCCAGTGACACACGCAGTATATAGGCCCACAGGTACCCCTCCGCACATATGGCAGCACAGAAGAACACAGCACCCACAGTAGTAGCAGCCCCCAGGTCAGACTGAGCCCCCCAAGCGGGCCCCCCACCTCACGGCCGTCACCCAGAAACTGGGAAGGAGTGAGAGGAAAGAAGGGAGAGAGGAAAGCAGGGCAAACCCTCAGTCGACCTCCCCAGGGGAAAATTCCAGCCAGACCACTTACCTGAGCAAGAGACCACTACTTGCCCGTCCTGCGACCACCGGCTGGAGGTATCCCAGACAGATCCAACGTCCGCTAAACGGCATGGCTGTCGGCCAGACACACTGTGACAAAGCCATAAAAGACCGGTCATATGTGTGCCCTAGAACAAAAAGTTCCCCGGCGGCCCCTGGAGCAACGGGGCCTGTTGTGGACATCCCAAAGCTGAGCTGAGGGCCGGCACACGCTCGATGGCCGAACATGGGGGGACTACAAGAGTTGAGGACCCAGCCTGTCACCCAGTCGGCTGTTGATAGAAGAATCTCAGGATTCAAAAATGCAGGAACAAAATAACAAAAAGCGAGAAAATCGCAAGAAAAAAATCTCCAGAGTACAGGAACTCCAGAGTGCCTGACTCTCCTGTCGTTAGGCAGGAAAACACTGAGGCTGCTAGAGCAGGGTGTGGGTTTTACCCGGGGGGGCCACGCACCCCAATTTTAAGAGGGGAGTTTAAGGAAAAAATGTTTTCTCAGCACCCTTTACAGTACAAGCCTCACCCATCCAGTACACATCCCCCCCATCCATTGTACAGCCCCCCCCATCCATTATACATCCCCCCATTCAGTACACAGCCCCCCCATACATGATGCATCCCCCCCATCCAGTATACAGCCCCCCCCCCATTATACATCCCCCCATCCAGTACACAGCCCCCCCATACATTATACATCCCCCCCATCCAGTACACAGCCCCCCCCCCATACATTATACATCCCCCCATCCAGTACACAGCCCCCCCCCCCCATACATTATACATCCCCCCATCCAGTACACAGCCCCCCCCATACATTATACATCCCCCTCTCCAGTATACAGCCCCCATCCATTATACAATCCCCCCATTCAGTACACAGCCCCCCTGCACTCCCAGGAGACCCCCAGTCTCCTGGGACAGTGCTGCCAGCATTCTCCATAGTTAAGTTAAAAAAAAAAAAATCACTGTCAGCCCCTACCACACTGTTAATCCTGTGTCTATTGCAAAAACGAAGCTTCCATTTACCTTAATAGCTCCGTTTTTTTTTCCCACTGATCTGGGCACATGACTTCTCTCCCCTGATGGGCATGTGACTGCTCTCCTCCAATCAAAGCTACACTCAGAGGAAGGAGAGCAGCCTGAAAAAACGGAGCTATATATACATTTACAAGCTTCGTTTTAAAATGAGGCTGACAGAGGTAGAGCAGTGTACAAGGGGCTGGCAAGTAACTTTTTTTTTTTTAACTTTAGACTATGCAGAGAGCGCTGTTCCATGGCCATGTCCCGATCCTCGCCCCCTGCTGGTAGAATATGTCCCTAGTGTCAATACCTCTTTGCCAGAAAAACTGTCCTGTCCCCCCCCCCTCCCCACTCCTGCTGTAATCTTCTGGCGCAGTGGGCGTTAATACAACAGGTTGTCACCAGCTGTCAACAAGATATCCTGGCTATGCCCATCCTTTCTGCCCAGCTGATCCAATTATAGACGATGTACAAAAGCTTTTACAAAGGGAACATAATCCATAAATGGAGGGGCCACTGTGATCAATCATCCACCCGTCCTCCATACAAAGTGTGTTCTCTATCCTTAAAAGCTGTAGTACGGTTTCTGTGAATGGAGCAGCTGGGCATAAAGGGCAGGGTGAACTGCACTGAAATATTACTGGGGGGGGGGGGGGGGGACTGGAAATTAGATGGATGTGTAAGCCTATGCAAGGGCTGTATTTACCTGCACAGGCGATTCAAATACATGTCAACTGGGATGCATGCAGTAGCTGCACGGACACAGCCGCAGGTCCACCTACACAAATGTCAAATTGGGGCCAGTGGCTGTATCCATTCAGCTACTGCATCCCAATTTACATGAATGGGATGGCCTACACGTGAATGCATGGAATTCCTGTGCATGCAGACATGGCCATTGCCCAAGTGTATGCATTGATATGCTCCGTGTGAAGGAGGCCTAACAAGAGAAATCAGTACAAAGGACACACCCTAGAGTCCAAGTTATAACCCTTCTGATTTTCATTGTATGATTTTGTTAGCCCTTAGGTTAAAATCTGCCTGAAGTTTACAAAAGAAGCCTTGACAAGAAAAAGGCAGACAACCAGTGGTCTGTTTTATGGTCATCACTTACTTTAGCATTTGCTGTATCAAAAACCGTCTCTACAAGCAAAACGTCCACACCACCGTCCAGGAGGCCTCTAGCCTGATCTGCATAGGCATCCACAAGTTCATCAAATGCTAGAACAAAAAAAAAAAAAAGATTTCCATTATACCAATCAAAATCTAAAACGATCTTGAATACCAATTTGAACTGATAGCAATTATTATTTTTTTAATCAGAGATTTATGGATTTGTGCAAGTTTAATAGACTGTATAAAAAATAAAGATACACTATCCTAAAGCCAGCACATTTGGTGCAAAGTAGAATAACCGTCACTAACAAACAAGTAAAATCCTAAAAAAACATTCAGACATTGTGGAGTTGGAGTATGTATTGCTCCTTGGAGTTGAAGTGTCGAAACCAAATTCCCATGTTAATATGTCACAAGAGTATACTCTTCTGACAGGTTTGAAAATGACTTGCTAAGGGGGGCGTGGCTAGCCGCGGACGGAGATGGCTGCTTGATAGAGAAGCTCCGCACCATCGGAACTCCCAGCGGCACACAGCATCAGACCGGACTCGTTCTGACACCCGTGGATCGATCGCAGTACCGGAGGAGACCTGTCAGCAATGACGAGGAAAAGAAAGGAGGATCGGAAACCTCACAAACTAACGGAATTCTTTCCGTTCAGTCACCAGGGAGGTAGGCAAGATGGCGCCCGCATGGCCTCAACCCCTGCATGCTCGTTCCGCTCTGTCCCTCACCCATCCAACACGCAGAGCAGACCCAGCGGGTCCCCGGAGAGCACCCACTCATGCCCTGATACCCCACAGTCGGCCAGTCCGGCCAAATCCAGGTTCAGGCTGGAAGAACCGCATCAGGGCCTAGACCTAGGAGCGGGGGCAGACTCGGGTGATGACACGAGGGAACTCCCTGACAGGATAGAAACATTCCCAACTTCAAATCAGCCCATTACGGACACAGTTTTAAAAGACATGCTCCTCTCGCTCCGCAGCACTATTCAGGCAGACATGATGTCCTGCATGAAAAACGTCCGTGCTGATATACAAGAGGTGGAGACGAGAGTTGAGCATATAGAGACCAAAATGGGCGAATACGCCACAACGATTAATGATCTGGTGGATGCTCAGGAGCAGGGGGAGGACGAGATGGAGGGCCTCAAAGCAAAACTCGCTGATTTAGAAGATCGTAATAGGAGAAACAACCTGAAAATAAGAGGGGTGCCTGAATCAGTGTCACAAGGGGAGCTCAAAAAATATGCCTCCACATTGTTTTCGGCGCTAATCCCAGAACTCACTGCCATTGACATTACCATTGACAGGATTCACCGCCTCCCAAAACCATCCTACCTCCCTGACAATGTGCCCAGAGACATTATTCTGAGAATGCACTTTTTCCATGTCAAAGATCAATTGATGACAACCATGCGCAACAAGGATCAAGTGCCATCTCAGTACCAGCATTTGCAATTTTATGCTGACCTATCACAATACACCTTGGCGAAAAGGAGAGGGTTGGTGACCATAACGAAAGCATTGCGGAACCACCAGATTCCTTATAAATGGGGGTTTCCAACAAAAATCACCGTTACAAAGGAAGGCAAAAACCACGTGGTGACCTCACTAGACAACGGTCTAGCCTTGCTGAGAGAATGGCAAATCCTTCCGGAGACGGAAACCCCTGACAGCAACCGGGGACATCCACGGGCGGTAAGTCAAGACTGGAAGAAAGTTACTGCTAAGAACTCTAAAACGCATGCCTAAGCCATAGGTTTACTTGTTTTGCCCTTCTAATTTCCGATGGGGGGCTTACTCTCTAAACCACGAACTTTCCCCCAATTATGCCTGTGCAGCTATACGCTGCATCATGCGGAACTGTTCCTGTTTTTTATTTTTTGGGGCGCGCTCAGACCCGAATGGTCGCCGCCCTCGCACGGCTACTTAGCATTGCCCTGCTATTTAGACCGGTGAATTCTCTGTTTGTTTTCTTTTTTGAAGTTTTCAATTTCTTTTTTTGCTATGACTCTTTATCCATCGAAGGCCATCCTGAAGAACCTTAAGGACACTTTGAGATCCTCTATGCCGAAGCTCCACTCATCTAATCAGATCCTGCCAACAGCTGTTGACCGAGTCGCCACATCAGCGTTATACGTGACCCTTGTAACCCATGGTGCCCTGCCAGGTTTCGTGAGTACTCCAGCTGTGCTGGCTTCATTTCCCTGCATCTTCTACTGCCCACCTCCACTGGGAACTAAACCTACTTCTGATGACTGTGCTATGCCCCCAGATGGAGCCTTCTATCTCACTGACTCTGCTCCGGTAACATGGGGGTAACATGTTTATCTATTAATACCAGGGGCTTAAACCACCCTGCTAAACGCAGGTCACTCGGGGCGGAAGCACTACAACACAGGAGCGACGTCTTATGTGCACAGGAGACACATTTCTGCGCCTCGGCGCAACCCAAGTGCTCTCATAAGAACTTTCCTTACATTTTTACAGCCAGTGCCGATTCCAAAACGAGGGGAGTCCTTACAGCTATCAGAGATACAGTGTCATTTCAGCTGCATAAAGAGGTGAAAGATGCCAACGGCAGGTATTTGATTCTAGTTTGCGACATTAACTCTGTTACTTACACGTTAGTGAATGTGTACACACCGAATTCCCACCAAACGCGCTTTTTAAATAAGTTGATGAAAAAAATTGAGCACGTTAGACAAGGTGCTTTGATTTGTTGTGGTGACTTTAATCTCGCTCCTGAAAGGTCCATGGACACGACCTCAGGACTCCCCAGTAGAGGCCCCTCACTCCAACAATTTATTCTCCAACATAACATGTACGATGTGTGGCGCTGCCAGCACGCAGAGGAGAAGGACTTCACCTTTTTCTCGACCTCACACGGATCCTACTCCAGGATAGATCTTTTCCTGGTGGACTTTGGCACCCTACACAGGTCTACTGACACAAGCATAAATACTATAACCTGGTCAGACCACGCATCCATATCCCCAACGCTGTCTGACGCTCTATCAGTTGGGGCGTCTCCAATATGGAGAGCTAATGCATCATTGTTGCAATTGACGAAACCAAGACAGACCTGGAATCATATCTAAAGGAATTCTTTGAACTTAATGTGAATTCTGTGTCTGATGGTTTTACAGTGTGAAACGCCCATAAGGCGTATATGAGAGGCATGTTTATCAAGATAGGGGCAGGTGTAAAGAAGCGGAGGCAACAAAGGGTCCTAGATCTGACCAGGGAAATTGAAGCCCTTGAAAGGCAAAACAAGTTGGCCCCTACCCATCTCCTATCAGGGAAATTGTCCAAGTTAAGATGTGACCTCAGAGCTTGTCTCCTGGAGGGTTTCGAAAAATCCTCCAGAAGATTAAAATCTCAGTTCTATGCCAGCGGGGACAAGGCGGGTAAGTTACTGGCGCATCGTCTCCGTGGGCACAGGTTGTTGTGGAAATTTGAAGATGTATTTAATATGTATTGTCATAATGGCACCCAGTCTTGGTACTGCCCCAGCCCGCTCTAAATAGAGCTGACTGGGGCAGTCTGAGGCTGGTTGAATCTCGTCTGGTAGTAGAAAATGTCTTGAGGTTGGAGTGTGATGTTTGCGGCGTGGGCATATGTCCGCCGGCGAGGGGCCCTCTGTGCATTTAGCACAGACGATCGTTGAGGGGGGGGTGCGCTCACTCCGCGGGCACACTAGTGGTTATGGACAGATGTGCGCTCTTATCTGGGTCTTGTCTGATCAGCAGGGCTTGCGATTCGTAGCGTACGCCTGTGGATAGCTTCCTTTCCACCTTAATAAGGGTATAATCTGGATATGCATTATTCTATGGAATGGCGCAGATTAGGATTCTATCAGGCGATTAATATGAGAGCTTATGATCGGTTAGAGGCAGGGGGGGCACTCCCTGCCACGCCCATAAGCCTTTAGCAGCATTGTATGTACTTCTATGCATTGTATTGTATCCATTGTATTATATTCTATTCATGTATTCTATGGGACTTCCTGTTAGAAGGAACGTCCTTATATGGTGTTAGCTGTGTCAGTGGAACATCATGTGTTAACCACTCCCATGAGGGAGGTGTTTAATGGGTGCATTGAGCACTTCCTGTTTTGGGTAAATAAAAGTTGCTTGGCTGAGCCTTTGGCAGTCATGCTGGCAGAATATGAGAACAGGCTGGTGATGGTGTCTCTTTGTATGAAAGGCAGAGAATGATGGTGAGTGAATGTATTTAGCCTAATTATGCATTATTTCATTAAGACTGGATGCTGTGCTTTATAGCACAGGGCAAAATGGCGCTGTGCTCTGCGTACGGCCTAATTTTGCCCACCACAGATGGCGAGCCAGGTAGGAGCATACTGGGCCCCTTTGGGTATCGGTTATGTTCCGATGCGTGGGGGGACTCTGCTCTGCGAAAGAATAAATTTGACGTTTTAATGAAATAATGCTTGTGCGATTGGACGTGTGTATGTGTGCGATTGGACGTGTGTATGTGTGCGATTGGACGTGTGTGTGCGAGCGATTGGACACGGGTGTGTGTGCGAGCGATTGGACACGGGTGTGTGTGCGAGCGATTGGACACATGTGTGTGTGCGAGCGATTGGACACATGTGTGTGTGCGAGCGATTGGACACGTGTATGATGGCTTGCGTTATGATTGCTTGCGTTTGTGAAATCGAGTGGATTTGATTGTACATGTATGTATGAATTATGTGTGTATACCTGAATGCTGTATGATTGAACAGTTTGTAAGTAAGTAATTGATTGTTTGACCAGATTAAAACTGCTTGGAAAAGATACCTTTTGTGTACAGTTTGTGCAGCCAGGCATGGCTTTTTAAAGATGGCTTCTCTGACCATGTGCTTTAGTGTGGGAGGGGATGATTTGTTTGAGTGTGGCTGAACAGTTTGTGTAGGCAAGGCATGTTCCATTGTGTAAGGTGGCTTCTCTGGCCATGTGACTTGGGGGAGGGGCAGACAGTGTTCTGATCTCTGTTTCTTGACTTTGCAACTTTCAGAACAAAGTTATATATAACATTTTATGATGCATATGGAACCTGTATATTGTGGATGATTTGTCTGTATAGAGGTGGGATTATTCAGCCTGCGATGTGTGCAGGGAGACATTTTGTATTTTCTGAATGTAATGTCCGCATAAGCGTGGCTGAACTGTGATTGAATTGTTTGGCTGATGAAGGAAACATGTGCTTTAGTGGGGGAGGGGTGATTTGTTTGGTGTGCCATGAGGCTTGGGGGGGGATGGGCAACCAGCATGGCTGTCCCATCACTGAGTCAAAGTTGGTAACCCTCTGTATGGCTTGTTACATGAGCATGAAAAGTTTTTTTTTTAAGGTTTTAAATGTGACCTCACTGTGAATTTCTTAAATGGCTTGTTATGAAAGGTGATGCCGCAGTTTGTACATGAGCTTTGAGAAAAGTGTTTTTGTTTTAATGTTGCGCATGTATCTGAAATTTTTTGAATGTGCTGTGTTGGCAAAAGGTCCGATTTGAAGGAGCCTAAAATGTGTACCTTGTTGGTTGGTTGTTTTTAGAAAATGTTTTTAATGTTCATATTTGATGTTCCATGTGTTGTCTTTGTGGAGAGATTCTAGGCAGGTTTTTGAAAACTGCATCTGGCAGCCATTTTGTTTGCTGCGATGGTTGTTTGGCGGCCATTTTGTGAGGTGCAGTCTGTTTGCTCTGTGGGTCATCTTTTGGGTGTGATACCATGTGACTGAGCAGTGGAATTTTGCAGCCTTTGTGGCAGATTTTGATGTTTAGTGCGAATTGAGTAGCGCAGTATTTTCTGTTGGGATCTGGTGGACAACATTTTTGTTTTCCTTTGTGTAGTACGGTCTGTCCTTTGGTAGACAGTGTTTTTTGCAAGCGTAAATGGCACCATTGTTGCTGGCCATTTTTGAGATACAGTTTAAGCGCTATCTTTTGAATTGTGCTTGCGTGCTAGGGCTAATTTATATACAGGATCTGACTAACCTACCGGCTGACTTTGCAGTATAAGAGTGGAGGCTTTTGTGTAAGAATTTCGTTTTTTGGTGAAAAGACTGCTTTGCATGCACTGAATTTTGTTGGTGTTTGAATATTGAATATTTGGGGTCCTTGGCAATTCATTTGTATTTGAAGATCGTAGGGTCAGGGGGGGAGATCAACTCCTATTCTGCAGATGGGAGGAGATTGTTTTACCTTTCCTGAACCAGCATACAACAGGAAGTCCTTTTTCGGCATTTATATATAAGCAGGAAGTCAGTGGGAGGAGTTTTTGAAGTCTTCCGAAAGATTAACAATGAGACTTGTGTCCTGAAAGGACAACGGAAAATATTTTGGCGTTTAAAAGAGTGTTTTAAAGTTTAATTTCAGTCGTTTTTGTGAAGTGTTATACTGTAAATACAGTTTTGGGTATTTTGGAGCAAACAGGAGGGCTTCACCATTACTGTTGTAATCTCTAGATGCAGACAGAAGCCACATTATTCTGCAGGTGATAACTGGGCGTAAGTGTTCCGTGTGGTTTAGTCTGGCGACGCAGTGTATGGGATGCATACACTGTGAGGGGTAGAGGCCTAATTTGGGGGTTGATCTGTGGTTGTTGACGAATCATTTGGCATAGTTAGTCTAGTTCTGTGCCAGGAGGGTTGGGACAACAAGCCATAGAGATGATGCCTCGGTTAGGGTTTTCTAGTTGAGGGACTGGACCAGATAGTGGTTGTAGTCCGTCAATCCACCGTAGAAGAAGGCACCGGGCGGTGGTCCCTGAAATGGGTGCAACGGTTTCTCTCGGACGCGGGAAGTAAGACGATAAGTCGATTTGAATCGCGTGGGAAGAAAGGCTTCCCACAGTCAGACGGTTACACGGTGCACAAAGCCTAGTTTTGGGGGCAAAGGCCTTTAGACCCCTTTAAAAGATTGCCAAGGATACTATTTGGGTATCCCTCTGGAGTGGATGTGGTTTCGCTGCGGTTTCAGAAATCTGTAATGATGAGTGTGGATGGAGGCGTGGTACACGCTTTGGTGACCCTCAAAGGAGAACGTTGTATAGCTGGTCTATGCAAGGCTCTCACGCTATTCTCATATTTTCCCATTGTATTTTCGTCTATTGCTGAAAGTGAAGGCAGATTTCCGGCTGGTTTTTGTTTTTTTCATTTTTGTTTTGGATACTATGAATATCTCCCCCACATTTGTATATGAATGTTTGTATGTAGTAACGTGAATATGTTCGAATTTACCGCGGTGATCCTCCGATGCGTCGCGGCTGTAGTATTTTTGTAGAAACGGGGAAAGTAAGGGTTATAGAGGGTTTTGTTTGAATCGGTTTTGAAAGAATGTCATTGAAAATTTACAGGAATGTCATTTTTGTTTGCCATTCTCTGCAGGATAAATATGAGGGATGAAGTAATGATTTCTGCTTATAAGTATTTTTCAGGTCCAAGAAGTTTCTGGAAGTGTTTGTACATAGAGAGCAGGTGTATATAGACAGCTGTACACATGGATAAATACGAGTCTAAGGAGGTGAAAGTATCATAGGCTATTTCATTGTTTCTTCTTCCTCCAGTCTGTAATGAGGAAGAAAATGGGGGGATAAATAAATGTAAAAGTGACAGTTTTTCGAACTAATAACACTAATCTTTCTAATTCTAAATCAAGTTTGTGCCAAGACTGTCTTTCTTTGATGGAATTTGAATCGGCAAGCAGCAGTCTGGTGAAGTAGGTTCCCATCTTAGATGAACCTGCCAATGGTTCCAGGTATTACAGGAGATGGTAAGGTATTACAGGCGACGGGGAGACACGCACAGATTGCGCAGTGAACACAGTCCCGAGGTCGGGGTTATTGTCATAAGGTTTGTTTGGAGGTCAACCGAAACCAGGGTCGTACTCCCCTCGTCAGCTGTCACGTCTTTTCTCAGGTGATGGGGTGGGTGCGATCACTGTAACATGAACTTCAAAGGGGTTCAGGAGAGTCTCTCCTGGACCCCAACACGTTAATTGGTTTTCATTTTTCCCAACCAGGTGACTGGGTCGTTTGTAAAGAAACTTGATGGATGAGACCACGCCAGCCACTGCAAGAAGCGGCTCCTCCACATCAAAGAAATTAGTAGTATCTTCGTTTATTTTGTATTTGTTTGTTTAGTAAATTTTAGCAGAGGTAACGATGAAATACATCCCAAGTTATTATTTAAAGTCTATTTTATGACTAATTAAGAAAGTGAACGGGATGGATTGCGGGGTCTGTTCTGAGTCTCCACCGAGCTTTAGTGCCCAGCGATGACAGCGGTACATGCTATTTATGACGTTATGATTGGTATGAGGATTATTGACAAACTAGTGAGGACTCCAAACAGACATTTGTCAATAGAATTTAATGAGATGTCTTTAGAGGGTAGAATTGTTTTTTTGTTTTTATGGCTCTGCCTCTTGTCGGTTGGGTATCTATGGCTTATAAGGTAATTCAAGAGGTTCATGTGTGGTGGTGAAGCTGTCCCATCATCCTGTATCGTGGCCGGTCGCGAGGATCTGATGGCGCAAGAGAAAGTAGGAATGGCAGGGGCGGCTAGAAGGCACCAACCCCGACCAGGTCTGGGCATGGTTTCCTGCATGCACAAGGTGGGGGGCTTGAGCTTATGATACGATTGAACAATTCACACCTATTGAGGATGGAATGTTTCATGTGACTGTTGAAGCTACAAGGAAGTTCTTGCGGTCCAAGGGCGGTTTACTGGGAATTGGAGTTCAGGCCCATATGGATAAGGTTTGGGTCCTTGCAAGGCAGAGCCAGAGCTGTAGCTAAGTGAAGGTTGGGAGTCCTTTGAAGGGTCTGGGAATCTTTGGGGATTTAATTTTTATTTTACAGCGGATCGTGGTTGATGGAAATGGGAATATATATACTCATGTGGTTTTTATTTCTATTCTTTCTATGTCGTGATGAGGCGCTCCTGTTGCCTGATTGGACGCGTGACCAGAGCTGGAGCAGATGACCACAGTTTCCTTGATGAGACGCCCCGAAGCCGGACCCACGTACAAGACACAGAGGACCCCAGACCGATCGATTACTACAGCTCACCAAGTTGTGCCCTCCTTATAAGTCATCCCTCCTGAAGAACAGAGTCTACATGTCAAGCCGTGTTTTCCTTTTTATGGACTGTAAAGACTGATTTAGTTTCTAGGTGTAAGAAGACTATCAAGATTGGAAGGACAAATGGGAGCAATATGACAAAAAGGGAGGACTGTTGTGGAAATTTGAAGATGTATTTAATATGTATTGTCATAATGGCACCCAGTCTTGGTACTGCCCCAGCCCGCTCTAAATAGAGCTGACTGGGGCAGTCTGAGGCTGGTTGAATCTCGTCTGGTAGTAGAAAATGTCTTGAGGTTGGAGTGTGATGTTTGCGGCGTGGGCATATGTCCGCCGGCGAGGGGCCCTCTGTGCATTTAGCACAGACGATCGTTGAGGGGGGGGTGCGCTCACTCCGCGGGCACACTAGTGGTTATGGACAGATGTGCGCTCTTATCTGGGTCTTGTCTGATCAGCAGGGCTTGCGATTCGTAGCGTACGCCTGTGGATAGCTTCCTTTCCACCTTAATAAGGGTATAATCTGGATATGCATTATTCTATGGAATGGCGCAGATTAGGATTCTATCAGGCGATTAATATGAGAGCTTATGATCGGTTAGAGGCAGGGGGGGCACTCCCTGCCACGCCCATAAGCCTTTAGCAGCATTGTATGTACTTCTATGCATTGTATTGTATCCATTGTATTAATTCTATTCATGTATTCTATGGGACTTCCTGTTAGAAGGAACGTCCTTATATGGTGTTAGCTGTGTCAGTGGAACATCATGTGTTAACCACTCCCATGAGGGAGGTGTTTAATGGGTGCATTGAGCACTTCCTGTTTTGGGTAAATAAAAGGTGCTTGGCTGAGCCTTTGGCAGTCATGCTGGCAGAATGATATGAGAACAGGCTGGTGATGGTGTCTCTTTGTATGAAAGGCAGAGAATGATGGTGAGTGAATGTATTTAGCCTAATTATGCATTATTTCATTAAGACTGGATGCTGTGCTTTATAGCACAGGGCAAAATGGCGCTGTGCTCTGCGTACGGCCTAATTTTGCCCACCACAAGGTATAAAACTAGAATCCCTTATATACTTCACCCAACTACTAAACTTAAAAAATACCATCCTAAAGATATTGCGGACGCTTTCAGCAGTTACTATGCTTCCCTTTATAATTTAGAGAAAGACCCTGGTACTTCCCAACCTGATCCAGCTGCGATTACGGAATTTCTGTCTAAATTGTCACTACCTCAGCTAACCCCTAATCAGCTAGAAGAATTGAATACTCCGTTTACTATATCAGAAATTCATACAGCAATAGACTCACTACCTTCTAATAAATCCCCGGGCCCTGACGGGTTTGTAGGAGAGTACTACAAATCGTTTAAGCAAATTCTATCACCATTCCTGGTCGGTCTGTTTAATGGTGCTGTTGCCTCGGCTTCTTTCCCTGCAGAAATGCTAAAGGCTTTGATCATTACGTTGCCCAAGCCAGGGAAGGACCCGTCGGAACCAAAAAACTTTAGACCTATCTCGTTACTGAATTTGGACTTGAAGCTCTATGCCAAATTGATTGCCCTCAGATTAAACACAGTGCTCCCTGGCCTCGTACATGCGGACCAAGCCGGTTTTACGAAGGGACGCCAGACCTCGGATGCCACTAGACGCCTGATTAATATAATTCACCACGCTAATTAGACACGAACGCCTTCTCTGCTCCTAGGTTTGGATGCAGAGAAGGCGTTCGATCGGGTGCACTGGGGCTACCTGGCTAAAGTGCTATCAGCTTTCGGTTTTGAGGGATCGATTTTTTCGGCCATAATGGCGCTGTATACTTGCCCAACAGCTCAAGTATTTACGTCGGGCGTTTTATCTACTCCTTTTCCCATCACGAATGGCACGCGCCAATGGTGCCCACTATCACCTTTAATTTTTAATCTTATGATGGAGCCCTTGGCGTGTCACATTCGAAGCCATCCTCAAATCTCAGGTTTTAGGTCCTCTAGGTCCAATCATACTATCAGTTTATTTGCGGATGACGTGATATTAATGCTAACTGACGTGGAACGGTCCCTGGCTTCGGTGCACAAATCCCTGCAACTCTTTAGCCAACTGTCCTACTATAAGGTCAACGAAAGTAAATCTTATATCTTAGGTTTGAATATAAGCAACACACTGCGAAAAAAACTGACCAACTCCTACCCATACGCCTGGGATGACACAGGGATCAACTATCTTGGAATCACCCTCACATCCTCTACTGCTGGCCTGGTCAGGGCGAACTACTCCCCATTCCTTGCCAAGCTGGAGGTCAAACTTAGAGATTTGGCTAAAACGGAGTTATCCTGGTCGGGCAGGTTGGCGGCCTTCAAAATGGTGCTCTTACCACAGATGATATATCCATTTAGGGTCCTCCCTATCCCAGTGCCGAACTCTTTCTTTGCGACTGCACAATCGTTGTTAAATAGATATTTATGGAAGGGAAGGAGGGCACGCTGCGCATTCTCCAAATTACTCAAGACCAGGCGTATGGGAGGCGCGGGAGTAGTGGTAATAAAGGATTACTACACGGCCACCCTGCTGTCCCAACTTAAGGCCTGGTTCCCATCCTCCTGTAGACAACGTTGGGTGGAATTGGAGGAGAGCCAGGTACCAGGTCACAATCTGTTTCACTTCCTTCTGTTATCCCATGCTTTTAGGGGTCACAGGGGGGACCTCTCTCCTACGGTCCTAGCATCACTGGGGGGGTGGGAGACTCTCACCTCAATGAGCTTCCAGGATAATCATACCTGTTCTAAGATCCCCATGCCAATACAATGCTTGTCTAGTATAATTGCAAACACTAACCTAAGCGGGTGGATGGAGAGGGGCATAAAGGAGGTGGGAGACTTAATGGTGGGTCCAGCCCTGAAAACCTTCCGAGCCCTCCAGATCGAGTTTGACATTTCCGACCAGGAGGTATTTATATATCTGCAGGTTAGCCATTTAATGCGTTGTTGCCAGATCAGGGACATTTCACTACCATGGCAGGTGACTTTGTATTACACCAGCCCTACGACAAAGACTAGGGGTATTTCATTGTTCTACATATTACTTAACAATAAAAATATATTCAACAAAAATCCCACACTGTTACTCTGGGAAAAGGAACTGGGGAGGGAATTTACCTCTGACCAGTGGCGTAAGGCTATCAATGTGACATATTCGACAACTAAGTGTGTAAACCTGTGGGAACTTGCTCACAAAATTCTACTACGGTGGTATATGACTCCGTCTAAGATTGCTAAATTCGCACCACAGACCTCGGCCTGCTGTTGGAGGGAGTGTGGAGAACAGGGGACTCTGTACCATATTCTATGGTCCTGTCCTATACTGTGCAATTATTGGACCGAAGTGTTTAACCTGATATCAGTCGTTATAGGACTGAATGTGGTAATGGAGCCGGGCCTCGCACTGCTCTCACTAGAAGCGGAGATGCTCCCCCCTTCAAAAAGAATTATAGCCGTACATATTCTTTTAAGTGCACGACTAGTAATTGCACGTCACTGGAAACGAACGCATCCCCCACCAATACAAGAGGTAATTACTACCACGCATTCTCACGTCACATATGAAGCATTGTTGGCCTCGTCACAAAACTCCCTACTGACTACACTTCCTACCTGGCAATTATGGTTCGACTGGTACAAGCTTTACAGCACTAACTGAAAACCCGTTCAATGGTGACTTCGATGGACGAGCAATAGCTATTTTGTTCTTTATTTGTTTTATTTTCTTGTTCTTTATATTTCCTATGTTATATACTGTTTGTGGCAACGTGATGCTTGAAACTCACCTATTTACTCAAGGCTTCTACAATTAGATACTCATCTGAAGACTTAGTAAAAGAATGATAAATATATTTACTGCTTGTTGCTGTTGCATCAGCTATGGGCCTCGAGCCTTGTAATATGCCACTTAAATTTTTTTCCAATAAAAATCTATTGACTTTAAAGAGTATACTCTTCTAAAAATAGGATTTTTGTACTCACCGTAAAATCCATTTCTGAGTTCATAGACGGACACAGCATCCTTTGACTGTAGGGTTATGCATCTTCCTTCCAGGAGAGTTTAGGCAGAATTTACAGCACTTAAAGCGTTAACCTTTCCTTAGTGCCAGCACCTCCCAGGGGGCGTGGCTCCCCGGGCATAACTCACACCCTGCTCCAGCAGCCCCAGTTCGTAACAAGCAGTACAAACAAAGGAGGGGTGGGTGCTGTATCCATCTATGAACTCAGAGAAATGGATTTTGCGGTGAGTACAAAAATCCTATTTTCTCTTCCGTTCATAGACGGACACAGCATCCTTTGACTGTAGGGACGTCCCCAAGCAGTGTCAATTTTTTTTCGAGGGGTGGGAAAAAAACAACACAGCAAACCAAGCTTCACCCCAGACAAAACCGGAGTTACTCAACGGAGGAACTCCAACCTTAAACTGCCGCCTGTAACACCCTGCGGCCGAAGGAGGCAATCAGAAGATGCACTCACATCCACCTTGTAAAACTTTGAAAAAGTGTGGACCGATGACCAGGTCGCTGCCTTACACACCTGTAACACAGAGGCTTGATGTCGGAAAGCCCAAGATGCCCGATCGCCCTGGTCGAATGCGCAGTGACCCAAAAAGGAGGCGCCCGCCCCCTCAGGGCATAGGCCTGAAGCACAACCTGTCGGATCCACCTTGAAATGGTGACCGACGAGACTGCCAGGCCCTTTCTGGTACCAGACACCGACACAAACAGTGAGTCCGACTTCCGGAACGGAGCCGTCGCCGATAAGTAAACTCGAAGGGCCCGAACCACATCCAGGGAATGTAAAACTACCTCCTTCGGGTTCTTCGGCTGAGGACATAAGGATGGAAGAACAATGTCCTCATTAATGTGAAAGGCCGAAACGACCTTTGGAAGAAAAGAGGGCTGCGGACGCAGCACTGCCTTATCCTGATGGATGACCAAGTAGGGGGCCTTGCAGGACAAGGCCGCCAGTTCAGACACACGTCTGATAGAGGTAATAGCTACCAGAAAAAAACCCTTTTGTGACAGAGTCAACAAAGGGATCTTCCGAATGTCCTCAAAAGGGAGCTCGCTGAAGCACCGAGAGGACCAAATTCAAGTCCCATGAGGGCAGTGGAGGGCGCACCGGAGGGGCCACATGGCGGACCCCCTGCACAAACATGCGAATCAAGGAGTGCGACGCCAAGGGTCGCTGAAAGTAAACAGCCAGAGCAGAAATCTGACTCTTGATCGTGCTCAAGGCGAGAGCCTGATCCACTCCCCGCTGTAGAAACAGAAGAATCCTGGACACCACGTATGTACGAGGGTGCCACTTCATCTCTTCACACAGAGCTGTATGCTTTCCACGTACGATGGTAAATACTTTGTGAAGTAGACTTCCGCGCGTGCAGCATGGTAGAGATCACCGAGCCCGACAGGCCCCGGTCCTTCAGTACCTGGCTCTCAACAGCCACGCCGTTAAAGCCAGTGACTAAAGCAGGATGGAAGATCGGACCCTGTGACAGAAGATCCTCTCTCAGGGGTAGACGCCAGGTGGCGTCTGCCACCAGACGCACCAGGTCCACGTACCAAGAGCGGCGCGGCCAGTCTGGGGCGATCAGGATTGTTGGAATCCCCTCGGCTTCCACCCTGAGCAGCAGGCGAGGGAGGAGCTTCAGAGGAGGGAAAGCGTAAATCAGTCGATAGTGACCCCAGGGAGCCACCAATGCGTCTAACGCGTCCACCCACGGGTCTCTTGACCTGGCCACGAAATGTGGCACCTTCCGGTTGAGGCGGGACGCTAGAAGGTCCACGTCTGGAGTGAGGAAGCTCTCAGGAGAAGGTCTTTCAGATATCCCACGATAGCGACCCCTCGCTGCCTCAGCGGGGCTAGTATCGGGGCGAGCACCTTGGTAAAAAACTGCGGTGCCGAAGCCAGACCGAACGGGAGAGCCACAAATTGAAAGTAATCCTCTCCGATTGCAAAGCACAGAAACCTTTGGTGTCTTGTGCATATGGGAACATGCAGGTATGCGTCCATGATATCCAAGGACGCCATGAAGTCCCCCTGGTGGAGTGCCGCTATGACCGATCGAATCAACGCCATCCTGAATTTTTGCACCTTGACAAAGCAATTGAGGGCCTTGAGGTCCAGGATAGGGCGAACCCCTTCCTTCTTGGGGACCACGAACAGATTGGAGTAAAACCCCTTTAACAGTTCCTGCGAGGGAACCGGCACAATCACCCCCCTGTCCAGAAGATCCTGGACAGCCCCTGACAGGGCCTGCCGGCGAACCGAAGGAAGTTGGAGGTTGGAAGGAAAAAAATCTGTTTGGGGGACAAGAGAGAAACTATCTTGTACCCCAAGGCAACCACTTCGCAAACCCAACGGTCGGACAGAAGAGACTTCCACCGATCCACGAATTCGCAAAGTCGCCTCCCCACCCAAAACCCGGGCGGGGGCAGACCTTCATGCGGAAGCAGGTTTGTCCGCAGGCTTGTTGGGCTTGCGGAAACCAGGCGCGCTTCTGCCCCGCAGCGAGAGCTTTTGCACCTTGCGGACCTTTTCCCGCCGTACTGGGCGCACGAAAAAAAAAACACTTAGGGGTAGTAAAGGAAGGTAAGAAAAAACAAAAAGTGTCCCATATGATAACAAGATAAAGTGATGTAGTGACAGCACCGAGGAGACACTCCCCCAATGTGGGGTTTTTTACCGTAACCAAAACCTACTAAGCAAATATACAAGAACCTGGGAGGGAACCCTTCAGGGGAAAGGTCACCCCCAGAAAGAGGCTACTGTTGGTAAATCAAGGTCTATACTCGGGGGTGCAAATAATCTCAATAATTTATTGAATATATGGTACTACAAAACAAGATAAAAGATGTCAAATACATGTGATGACATAAAAAACGTGGCAGAGCTGATGAGTGAAAAGGTATGCCATCGCCTCGGCAATATAGTGATGTCAGACTCACAAACAAAGAACATATAACAAACATATAACAATGAAACTCAGACAGTCCGGACACATGGGTGCCACTTCTGTGATGGTTCACCAGGGTAAACCCCTATTATAAATATTATATTGAATAATGCTGTGGGTATATGCCTAATGAATAGGTGAACAAATCACAGAGGTGACACTGCGGGGAGGGGGAACAGGCTGAAATTGAAAATGCCCTGAATAGGTCTGAAATGAAGATGCTAAATGGGCTGCTGTTGTATGAAACAACGGGGCACAAATAGAGCCCACTATCTGGCAAAATATTCCTTGCTTGCAGTGTCCAGAGCAGTCAGTAAAGATATTCGGGGTTTAAACAGGACTTGGGGACGGCAGTTCTACTGATAGTAATTGAACCCGACGGGTTGTATATATATATATATATATATATATATACAGTCCCACTCCTGTATCATGGACTCAGAGAGATTAAGGCAGTTCCCGGTATAAGTCACAGTTCATGCGAAGAGAGTTCAGTGACGAGAGATACTAGTTGATCAACCTTGGCACAATTTGTAATTTGGAAAGATCTTACCAGCTGTGTGAGCCGCGATATGGGAAGTAACAAGTGCTCTTCCAATTGCTTGCAGGGATTGCATTTAGATGTCTGACATTCCCGGTAGATGTGGGGACATGTCGCTGTGAAATGAAACCCACAGAAGTGCGGCATAGGAGGCAGATAATTCACTTTGCTGTGTTGTAGGCTATTGCCTGTATCGGTGCACGCTGAGCCGGCCAAGATCAAGGAGAGTCCTTCAGCCGTGGAGATTTCCTCCGTCACCCGCCCCCAGCTGGGAGGGGGAGTGTGTGGATGTGTCTAGCGTCTGAGCGTGATGACGTCAACGCGTTTCGCAGATGACTTGCGTAGCTTCGTCTGGACGCTTGGAGGTGGGCAGTGCATCGCTCCTTCTTATGTGTGTTATTGTGCACGCCCACTCTCCGGAACTAAAAGTTCTAAAATTGATCTCGGAGTATATGTTTGCAGCAGTATGTAATGTCCATAGAGACGCGTTGACGTCATCACGCTCAGACGCTAGACACATCCACACACTCCCCCTCCCAGCTGGGGGCGGGTGACGGAGGAAATCTCCACGGCTGAAGGACTCTCCTTGATCTTGGCCGGCTCAGCGTGCACCGATACAGGCAATAGCCTACAACACAGCAAAGTGAATTATCTGCCTCCTATGCCGCACTTCTGTGGGTTTCATTTCACAGCGACATGTCCCCACATCTACCGGGAATGTCAGACATCTAAATGCAATCCCTGCAAGCAATTGGAAGAGCACTTGTTACTTCCCATATCGCGGCTCACACAGCTGGTAAGATCTTTCCAAATTACAAATTGTGCCAAGGTTGATCAACTAGTATCTCTCGTCACTGAACTCTCTTCGCATGAACTGTGACTTATACCGGGAACTGCCTTAATCTCTCTGAGTCCATGATACAGGAGTGGGACTGTATATATATATATATATATACAACCCGTCGGGTTCAATTACTATCAGTAGAACTGCCGTCCCCAAGTCCTGTTTAAACCCTGAATATCTTTACTGACTGCTCTGGACACTGCAAGCAAGGAATATTTTGCCAGATAGTGGGCTCTATTTGTGCCCCGTTGTTTCATACAACAGCAGCCCATTTAGCATCTTCATTTCAGACCTATTCAGGGCATTTTCAATTTCAGCCTGTTCCCCCTCCCCGCAGTGTCACCTCTGATTTGTTCACCTATTCATTAGGCATATACCCACAGCATTATTCAATATAATATTTATAATAGGGGTTTACCCTGGTGAACCATCACAGAAGTGGCACCCATGTGTCCGGACTGTCTGAGTTTCATTGTTATATGTTTGTTATATGTTCTTTGTTTGTGAGTCTGACATCACTATATTGCCGAGGCGATAGCATACCTTTTCACTCATCAGCTCTGCCACGTTTTTTATGTCATCACATGTATTTGACATCTTTTATCTTGTTTTGTAGTACCATATATTCAATAAATTATTGAGATTATTTGCACCCCCGAGTATAGACCTTGATTTACCAACAGTAGCCTCTTTCTGGGGGTGACCTTTCCCCTGAAGGGTTCCCTCCCAGGTTCTTGTAGTAAAGGAAGGCCCTTGCTTGCGGCGAGGCTCCTTACCCTTCCCAGACTGTGGGAGCAGCGTGCTCTTACCACCCGTGGCATCCTTAATGATGTCATCCAGGACGCCCCAAAAAGCCGTTCACCCTTAAAGGGCAAATCCACCAAAGCCTTCTTAGAGGACTGGTCAGCGGACCAGCATTTCAGCCACACAAGGCGGCGCAAAACCACCGCATAGACAGAAGCCCTGGAAAGCAAGGGGATCGTATCCATGGCCACCTCGCAGACAAATTTTAGACCCCGAACCAATTGTTCAGCCAGGTCCCATGTATCCCATTCCTTGTACAACATACTGTCCAAATAAGGAACACAAGGAAACACTTTAGCGGTGCGTGGCGGTTTGCGGAACCCAAAAGGGACCGGCACGTCAGGTGCCTCCGCCACCTCCCCAAGTTACAGAGTATCACGCACCGCAGAAATAAGAGCTCCAACAAATTCCTTGTCAGCAACTGACCCTGAAGCAGAGTCATCCTCACTGTCCTCGTGGGTTAAGCCCGCGTCCACCGACACTACAGAACCAGAAGCAGCAATAGCATGGTCTGATTCTGCGTCAGAGACATCCCCAGTAGCAGGCTCAGGGAGGGGGCGCTTTTTACCCCCCATCCGGGCACTAGCCGCTTCAAACCTGGCAAGAAAAGACTCCAGGACAGCCGACATTGCCTACAATTCCGATTGTATGAGGGATGGATGAGTAAAGAGATTCCACATCAATGCCTGCTAATAGACAGTCCTCTGGTATTTCCAGGTCCTTTAATTTCCGCAGAATGTCTGCCGAATCCTGTACATATGATGGTAATTCTTGATTAAGATGTTTAATTCTCTTGTCAATATATTTACCAATTCTTTCTAGAGGTCCACCCATCCCTGATACAATCGGCCTACCAGGAGGTTTATTCAGATTTTTATGTACTTTGGGTGCGATATAAAAAGTGGGTGTGTTAAAGTTGATAACTTTAAGGAAAGAAAATTCCTTTTGGGTCAACAATCCAACCTCAAAAGCTTTTGTAATACGGTAATTGATTTCCATGACAAGGTTTGGGAATGGGTTGTCTGGCCATTTTTCATAACAGTGGTTGTCATTTAATTGTTTATAGATTTCCTCAAGATATTCATTTTCTGGCCATAGAACCACATTTCCACCCTTGTCACTGGGTTTGATAATACAATTGGATAATTCCTTTAATTCCTGTAGTGCCTTTCTCTCACTCTGCGATAAATTGTCTACTATTGGTTCTATTTTCTCCCAATTTATCGATCTAATATCTTTTCCGTAGTAGCCTCAAGGAACATTTGAAGATATTTATTATTTGAGAAATTAGGGAATCTCTGAGATTTATTTGCTAGACCTGAAGGTGGTGGTGGGTCTAACATGTCTGAATTTATCCATGTATTCCCCTCCAAAAAGTCAACCACTTGGGACTCCTCAATTTCAAGTATTTCCATTCCTCTAGGTGGTTCCTTGGTTTTTCCAAAGAACATGAGTTTGAAATTGACTCGTCGTAGAAACAGACATATATCTTTATATATCTCAAATGGGTTACCCTTGTTACATGGTGAAAAGCCTAAGCCTCTTCCTAACACAGATATTTGATCCTGATTTAATGTATGTTCCGTAAGGTTAATTATATTCATATCTGTGTTTTCTGTAGCCGCGTGGTTACCCTGTTCCCCTGTAAAGTAGAGTTCCCCATCTTGGATGTATTCTGTTCTTGAGCCGTGTGTATATCTGTTCTTTCTATTTCTCCTTCTCCTTCGTTTCTTTTTTCTACCATTATTCCCTTGAGTGGTTTTGTCTGTTTTCTTTAAAAAGGTCACGTTTTTTCCCCCCTCTTTACTATTGTTCCTGGGGTCTTGTTTTTGAAATCTATTGCGTGATCTGCTTCTTCCTCTTTTTCTTTCTAAATCTAGAATATTCCCTGTTTCAAAGTCAGCAGTGTCACGTTGAAACTTCTTTTGTTTACCAATCTTTTGTTCTTTTTGGAAGTCCTCGACTTCCTTCTTTAGCCTCTCATTGAATTTTTTAAAATCTTCAAGATCCTGATATTCATTAAGTAATTCTACACTCCTTTAGTTGTATTTCTATATCATTTAGTTGTATTTTTTCCTCTTCTACAATCAGACCGATCATATGTAAACCATGTTTTACTGATTCCTCTGTCCATTTTTTTAGAAATCTCTCATTATGTAAATGGTCCGCAGGCATGATACGTTCCCTTAGACCTCGTGGTATCATATCCTTTCCTTAAAGTTATCAACTTTAACACACCCACTTTTTATATCACACCCAAAGTACATAAAAATCTGAATAAACCTCCTGGTAGGCCGATTGTATCAGGGATGGGTGGACCTCTAGAAAGAATTGGTAAATATATTGACAAGAGAATTAAACATCTTAATCAAGAATTACCATCATATGTACAGGATTCGGCAGACATTCTGCGGAAATTAAAGGACCTAGAAATACCAGAGGACTGTCTATTAGCAGGCATTGATGTGGAATCTCTTTACTCATCCATCCCTTATACAATCGGAATTTATGCAGTGTCACAGTTTTTGGATATTAGACACCCTTTGGCGGGCCCACACAATGAATTTTTAATAGAACTCTTGGATTTTGTGTTAAATAACTACTTTGTTTTTGATAGTAAATACTATCGTCAAAAACGAGGCGTAGCAATGGGAGCCTCATGTGCACCTTCCTATGCTTGCTTACATTTGGGATGGTGGGAACGACAAGAAGTCTACCACCACCCTGCCTTTGAGAAACACGTAGCCCTCTGGGTTAGATTTATTGATGATGTCCTGGTGGTGTGGAGAGGTACTACAGCTGAATTTGAGAAATTTATGAGTGAACTAAACAATACCAGAAATATCTTTATCACTTTTAAAGTCGACAGGGAACAGATTGAATTTTTGGATCTAATGATCCGCAAAGAAGGAAGAACAATTGTGACCAATACCTTCAGAAAACCAACAGCTGGAAATACCCTCCTCCACGCCACCATCCATGGGCACTCAGAGGAATTCCCATTGGTCAATTCCTCAGAATTCGGAGAAACTGTACACAAATTAAAGACTTCCATAAAGAAAGCAAGGAGCTAGGTCAGAGATTCAGGAAAAGAGGCTACCCTAATTCTACAATTAGACAAGCAAAATTAAGGGCAGTGAAACAAACACGTGAAAAAATCCTGGGTCTAGAACCGGATGATGAAACAAAAGGAAAAATGGACAGAGAGAGGGTAGGCCTAGTGACTACATATGGTACTCACTGGGACTACCCAAGACAAATTTTGGGTAAACATTGGCATTTGCTAATGTTGGACAACAAACTGAAACAAATATTGGGTCCTCGTCCCAATATGATAGCAAAACGTGCACCTACTATAGGTGATACACTAGTTCACAGTGAATACACTCGAGGAAGCATAAAGGGCCAAACAACACTATCTTTTGCTAAACACATTGGAGGGATGCACCCATGTGGACATTGCTCAATATGTAAATACGTCATGAAAACTAACTCTTTTAAAAATTCTTCAGGCAAAAATATATATAAAGTTAAACCCTTTGTCAATTGCTCTACAACTTTTGTGGTCTACTAAATAATTTGCCCGTGTGGCAAGATCTATGTAGGAAAAACTATCAGGGAATTTAGGAAGAGAATAGGCCAACACATATCAAGCATAATAGGCAAAGATGATACATCACCGGTAGCAATGCATTTTATGGACCACCATGAATCAGTGGCCACTGGAATGCAATGCATGGTGATCTACAAACTGGAACTATCAAATAGAAGGGGAGATTGGGACAAAATCCTACAACAAAAAGGAAGCTAAATGGATATTTCTTTTGGATTGTATGATGCCTAAGGGGTTAAACAGCGACTCATCTTTGCAATGTTTCTTGTAATTCATGCATAACTGATAGAGACACGTCTTTTACTACACTTTGAACACCGACCCTGAAGGTGAGGTGCTGTCTGTGACCATTGCGATCAAATGCTCTTTGTACTATATAAATCTGACTGTGAAATAAAAATCGGAAGACTTGGGGACAGACCATGCGATATGGACAAGCATGGAACATAGAAAAGCCGGATGTAAAATGTGATTATTCGATCGGTATTATATGGACGCTTGAGTGTATGTATTATGCGCACACATGTAGTGAGTATGTTGAATGTCTCATGTTTGTGCGACCACGATCCACTTTTTCAATAAATACTATATGTGAAGGGTATATCTCATGCATATGCATTGTGTAGAATTGATAGTGATACGCCCTATGCTTTTGTAGGGAATATTGATATACCATGGGATATGATATGTATAGCTATAGAAACTGACTGGGTATGTATATACCCCTCACCTCTCTATCCGTGCTCTATCCATATCCCTTTTCTGGTTCCATAGAGATTCCAAGCAGTGTATTGCCTGGTGGTTAAATGCACTTGCCAGAGAATATGGAAAAGAATTTCCTCTGCGATTTGGATATTATTGTGAAATAGGAATCGGATGGTATGTGGATGGATCTTTTTGGATACGATATGTTTCAAATTTAAAAAATATTATTTGGACATGTACTATATGGATGCATGGATGCAGTGTGTATGAATGCGTTTTTCCTATTGGGAATAGATTGTATGTGACAGCGCACACCAACATAGGTTTTTTGGCTATGGGTTTCTTTTTAACCACTTGGTAACCGCCCTATAGCCGAAATACGGCTACAAGGCGGTTCCCTAACTCTAGGAGGGCGTCAATATACGTCCTCCCAGAGAGTCAGAATTGCGCGCCCGAGCGGGCGCGCACACGCGATCACCGGCGCTCGGCGGGTCCACGGGACCCGCAGCTACACGGATCGCGGTAAGGAGCCAATGGAAGCGGCTCCTTACCACGTGATCGCGCCGTCCAATGACGGCGCGATCACTTGTAAACAAACCGGCGTCATGTAATGACGCCGGTTCCTCCCTCTCCTCTCTGTACCGTTCGGTACAGTGTGAGAGGAGAGGGAGGGGGGGGGGGAGCGGGCGGCAGCAGCAGCTGCCGCACTGTGGGCTGGATCTGTGACAATTGCAGTCACAGATCCAGCCATCCCTGCGCAATACTCTGCAATATAAAAATAATAAGCGCTAAAGTATGAGTGCAATACTCTGCAATACCCCACCCCATACTCTGCAATACCCCACCCTCTGCAATACCCCACCCTCTGCAATACCCCACCCTCTGCAATACCCCCCCGCCATACTCTGCAATACCCCCCCCCGCCATACTCTGCAATACCCCCCCCCGCCATACTCTGCAATACCCCCCCCGCGCCATACTCTGCAATACCCCCCCGCGCCATACTCTGCAATACCCCCCCCCCCCATCCTCTGCAATACCCCCCCCCCCCCATACCCTGCAATACCCCCCCCCGCCATACTCTGCAATACCCCCCCCCGCCATACTCTGCAATACCCCCCCCCCGCCATACTCTGCAATACCCCCCCCGCCATACTCTGCAATACCCCCCCCGCCATACTCTGCAATACCCCCCCCGCCATACTCTGCAATACCCCCCCCGCCATACTCTGCAATACCCCCCCCCGCCATACTCTGCAATACCCCCCCCCGCCATACTCTGCAATACCCCCCCCGCCATACTCTGCAATACCCTCAATACTCCAATACCTTGCAATACGTTGCCTATGGGGATTTTTAAGTAGGAACGTTTGGCGCAATTTCACGAGCGTGTGCAATTTTGAAGGGTGACATGTTGGGTATCTATTTACTCGGCGTAACTTCATCTTTCATATTATGCAAAAACATTGAGCTAACTTTACTGTTTTGTTTTTTTTTAAGCACAAAACTGGTTTTTTTTTTAAAACACGCGTTCAAAAAAATTGCTGCGAAAATACCGTGCAAGATAAAAAGTTGCAACAACCGCCATTGTATTCTCTAGGGTCTTTGAAAAAAAAGCATATATAATGTTTTGGGTTTCTATGTAATTTTTTAGCAAATAAATGATGATTTTTACATGTAGGAGAGAAATGTCAAAATTGGCCTGGGTGCTCCAGAACGCCTGATGGCGCTCCCTGCATGTTGGGCCTCTCTATGTGGCCACGCTGTGTAAAAGTCGCACACATGTGGTATCGCTATACTCGGGAGGAATAGCAGAATGTGTTTTGGGGTGTAATTTGTAGTATGCATATGCTGTGTGTGAGAAATAACCTGCTAATATGACAAAATAGATTTTTTTTTTTTTTTACAGAATTTTCAGTCTTTTTTCTTTTATAGCGCAAAAAATAAAAACCGCAGGGGTGATCAAATACCACCAAAAGAAAGCTCTATTTGTGTGAAAAAAAGGACAAAAATTTCAGATGGGTACAATGTTGTATGACTGAGTAATTGTCATTCAAATTGTGAGAGCACTGAAAGCTGAAAATTGGTCTGGTGATTAAGGGGGTTTTCGTGCCCAGTGGTTAAGTGGTTAATTGTATATTTAAAATTGATATGTAGAGCACCAGGTAAACCTAATGGTTAAATGAGATAATGGGTTGATTACACCTGATTGACATCTAGGTTAATTATGGATAGCTCTGAATTCCCTTTTTATAGGAGGTAAAGATCAATAGCCCCCCAGTTCTGACGAAGTTCCTAGTTCTAAAGGAACGAAACGTGTAAACTCTTGGGGTACAGGGACCCCCCGATGCACATTTTGAACCTCAGTGCTTTTCTTTCTTTTGGAGCTCGGTAACATGGTTACCTTGAGCCATTAAGCAACTTAAGGAAAAGTATCACATGGAGACATGAACAGTGCAATCTGAACATAACTTGCACGCTCAAATTGGAGAGACTGACCCCATGGAGACCTAATACGTTCTTTATTCTCAACTTTGGAGATTGGTATTTGCCTAACATCATTGAAGACACTGTATAATCGCAGTTCTATACTGGACATTACTATACTATTCACCTATCATTACTGCACTGAGGAGTGCTTCAGGCTCTTTGTGCTACACATGGATGGATGGCTCGGCTGCAAATCTCTCTGGCAGCACGTGAGTACAGATTTGATGTGGTAGCTACGACTCTGAGCTACACATAACAGCCCAACAGTGAGTACAACTTCAACCGTTTATTTTCTGTGGAATGCTGATCAATTATCTGCTCACCAACAGTGTATATATCAACACATCCAATATTCATGTAAGCCTAATTGCCACTAGCAGTTCAACAAGATTTCAATATCTGATGGACATATCTACTTGATATATTAGAATGGACACTACCCATAAGTAATGGGAACCCGTCAATTAATTGTGGCTACATTGTTGCAAAGTCCTCAAGTGCAGCATAGGTGAACTCTGATACTTAATGATCACTACTACAGTGTCTCAAATATATATTTTTGTTGAATGCCTCCTTATCAGTTACTATCTGATGGAAATTGAATAACTGTTTACGCCAGACGCGGCGACCCATCTGAAGAGCAGAGACATACATACACACACACACACATACATACATACATACATATATACATACATACATATACACATACATACATACATACATACATATATATATATATATATATATATATATATATATATATATATATATATATATATATATATATATATATATATATATACACACATACATACACACACACACACACACACATATATACATACACATACCACTTTTTTTTCTCCAGCCTAGTAGAATTGTCTGCGGCCCCTGGGACTATATCTCTCTCATCTGATTTATCACTTGCCATTTATCTCCAATTGAGCAGTATTACTATACCACTATATAGTGGATCCTTCTCATGTCCCCATTTTTGAGCTTTTCTTTTTTGCAACTTTTCCCACTTAGACGGTGGTACTTTCACCTGTAGTTACAGGGAACCACCGCATGGTGTGGAAATCTTTAGGATTATTGATAGCAGTGGGGGTTTCATATGTGCTTGGGGTGGGGGGGTCTCTTTGTGTTGTGTGGAGGGTGAATGGGTGAGTTATGGACTTAGATCTCCTTATTGGATG